>NW_022196893.1:17312136-17312514 GCF_008632895.1 Mastomys coucha | reverse complement strand
ACTCAGAAATACGCCTGCCTCTGCCTCCCAAGTGCTGGGATTAAAGGCGTGCACCACCACTGCCTGGCTATAATTTCATTTTTTAAAAAGAAAAAAACGCATCAGAATTTCAGGCCAAGTCTTAATTCATATTTAAGATTATATAGATCTTAATTCTTTGAATTCATGCTTGATTCTCTTCTCTCTGGTATTAAAAATCTTAGTTCCCATAACATTATCATAATTACTTATTTGTTTTTCCCTAATATACATATGTAAATATGCATTTCAGTCAGTGTAAACAGTTTCAAAACAACACTAACATTACTACTGGAAATGTTTATTGAATAGTGCTCTTAAGTTATTTTTTATTTATTATTATTATTATTAGAATTTTTT
>NW_022196893.1:17308963-17312126 GCF_008632895.1 Mastomys coucha | reverse complement strand
CAGCTGGTAGAAAGTCTATCTGATGCAGTTCTCTTTGGGTGATTAAATCACAGACTTGATGGAGGTTAGGCTTGGTTTAAAAAATTCAGTTTCACTCTGGTTTTCAAGGACAGGTTTCTAAACTTGGTGTACTTTGGTTTAATAATTAAATGAAGCAATCCACGCTTCTAAAGTGAGAAGTAGTGCGAGCACAGATGTTCTGAGAGGCTGGGTCTCCCTCCTGCCCCTTCCACTCCACCCACTCTCTTCAGAGGGCCTCTTTGTTGGTTCCTAGCTTATTCCTTCATTGGAATTCCATTTTGTGTAAAATACAAGGGCACAGCAGTGTGTGAGCATGCTCACACTCTGCAAAGCCATTAACAGATAAGCAATGGGATCTCTTACACACACTTTGCTTTTCCTAGTAAACAGCACTACAGAGCTCGGTGGCCAGGTCCATCCTCGGTGCTGCCGCCCACATATAACACTCCACATGGAGGCCTGGGTGGACTGCAGTCCAGGTCTACACTGGCAGCCTCTGGGCCGTTTCTCCTCTCTCCTACTGGAACAACTTTTCATGTTCTCACCAGCCTATCTTAGGAGTTGACTCTAGCTAACAAGAGAACAAAAAATGTGTGTTACTTTCTAGAGTGGTCTGTGTTTTCTCTTACTGGGGACTGATCTGGCCTACCCACACTCCGAGTGACTTACAAAACTCACTGAAGACTGGGTGTTCTCCTCTGCTGGTCATTGGACAAGCATTGTCTCCTTCCTACACACTGTATTTAAGAGGAGACAGACCATTGTTTAAAATAAAGCCTACCTGAGATAATCATAGACTCATGCTGTTTGATGAACAACATAGAGTGATCCCATGGCCTTTGCCCAGGTAGTGGCTACATTCTAAATTCACAGTAAAGGTGGCCTATCCTCTGCCTGGGCCATGGCTCGCCTGAGTGACTTGTTGAAGATAATAGATGCCACCTTTGGTGGACTCAGCCAGACATGACAGTTAAGTATAACACATTCTATTAAGCTGTTCATTCCAGTGGGCAGTAATGCACATGACAATCTTAGTCTGGGCACATGATCATATATGGCCGAGTTGAGTTTGCATTGCAGAGTCAACAATGAGCAGGAGGCACACGCATATAACCCACGTATCCATATTCATGCATGTGGGCATCAGTGTGATTCCTTCTAAACAGAGTCCAGCTAGTTGTTCTCTCTCTCTCTAGATTGCTGGTGAACGACATTAGCTCGGCTATAAGCACCGCACTGCTCAGGCCCTTGTGTGACCTGATAGTTTACACACTTAAGGGAAAGCGCCTGAGCTCTCCCTCTGCAGTGCTGACAGCTTAGATCCCTGCTGCACAGCTTATCTGCAGGCTTACGACACATGTATTCAACAGGGTTTTGCTACCATAAAAAGGAAAAAGAAGAAAAGAAGGAAAAGAAAAGGCTAAAAGGGCTTTCTCTAACTTAACACCGGCTTCCTGAAGCAAGCACTGACAACTGAGTGTTAGCACCCACTTTTGATCCTGCTCAAGTCCGATTTGGAGAGCTCTGCCCAGCATTGTGCTGCCAAGCCTTCTCCATCCTTTAGAGGAAGAATAAGTGCTAAGCTGGAGTTAGAGCAGAAGTGACAATCTTACAGGATTACAGGAATGAAAGCTTTACCCAAGAAGAGGATCAAAGACAGTATTTGTGGTATTCTATTTTACTTCTGGGGTGAAGTTAACTACACATAATCATCAGAAACTACAATTTTAGGGGGTTTAAAAATTATCTAATTAAACATTGGATAATACATAAAATTAGGTAATAGGTCAATTTTGGGAGTAAGGGAGATGGCTCAGTGGTTACAGTTTTGGCCATAACAGTGTAAGGATTGGAACTGTTGTGCCAGAACCCATGAGAAATGCTGTGTAGGCATGGTATTCCATCTGTAATTCAACCTTAGAAGGCAGAGACAAGGGGGACCCAGGGAAAGCTGGTTAGCAAGACTAGCCAAATGGATGAGTCTGGGTTTGACTTAGAGATACTGCCTCAATGAATAAGGTACAGGAGTAGCAGAAAATGCTGCCAGCCATCAGCCTCAGCCTCCACATACATGAGCACATACATGCGCACTACACATAGAAACATATGAGAAGTGAATACAGACAGACAGACAGACATAAAGATACACAATACATAGTGTGTGTATCACACACACATATATACTTATGTAAGCGTACCAAGAGTGAGTCTAAGAACCTTGAGCGTTAGCTAGCATCCTCTCACTGTCTGAGGAGCAACTCACTGGCAGGACAGCAGCTCTCTGTCCTTGAGTGCAGAGACACTGCAGGTCAGCTGGCTCCTAAACATAAGAAGTACTTAACACTTCCTCAGTACTCTGTACCACTGTTGTTTGTTCTGGTTCTACTTTTGGATAAAGGCAGTTTACAATATGCACTAAGGACGGCTTTCTTTGTATTCCACATGATGGTCTTGAAACACATTCTCAAGCTCTGCACAGCTAGCTCTCCAGCTCATTTACCCATTTCATCATCTATTGATGGATGTTTAGGTTCTCTAATTAAGGGTCTCTCTGGAGTGGAGGATCTGAGTCTCTGAGCCCCACACCCAGCACTTCTCCTTCAGCTCCCCAAGTTCTGTGTTTGTCCCTGGCCACAGGTCCCACTTTGATAGCTGTTCTGAAGCTGCACCCCTGAATGGCCCAATGGCTGTGCCTTCTGCCACTGCTGAAGCAGAGCAGCGACTAACTGAAGGTATGGCTTCAGTGCTTTGTAGCACAGCTAGGAGTGAGCAGCTGACGTCTTCATCGTCATCAAGACTCATAGAAACAGCCATGTGTGGCTAGCAGCTGCCACTGGGACAGGGAGTTCTGAGGAGCTACAACTAGGACCCAGGCCAGGCCTGCCTGCTTTCTGAAGCTGATTTTGATAGTTTACAGTCCCTCACATGGGTGACAGTTCTCACTTCTTGATGTTCCTATACTTTTCTATCTTACCTTCACTCCAAAGCAGAATCCTGAATCCTCACTTGCAAGCAAGAAAACACACACACACACACACACACACACCTCTCACTGGAGGGTCCAGAGTGCCCACCACACACACACACCTCTCACTGGAGGGTCCAGAGTGCCACACACACACACACACACACACACACACAC
>NW_022196893.1:17295486-17307993 GCF_008632895.1 Mastomys coucha | reverse complement strand
CACTTTAAAAAGGATTTCTTGGCTTTTTTTTTTTAAATGTATAATTTATAACACAGAAACCTATGCATGCTGCTTGATGAGTTTTGCAGAAAGAATTCACCTGTGGGGTCTGCATCCCTGTCAAGGTGAAGAATCTGTCATGGCACCAGGAGCCCGACCCAGGGAACACACTTTGACTCCTATCACCTGATCATTCTGTCAGTTCCAGAAGGTCCTACTTGGGCCAGTGTGCTCTGTTCTTGGCATCCTAGGCCAGCACAATGAAGGAGACTCTGCTCTGCAGCTGCAGAGCTCTGTGAGGTCCACAGAGACCTTGTCCGGTTGATGTGCACTTGAGACTCAGCAGGTGTGAGCTCTGTGAACATGAGCTCTGTTTTATGAATATAAACATGTGTTTCTTATAAAAATCAAGAACAAAAACAAGACCCCTGGGAGACAGAGCTGCTGAGTCACAGTGTGTGTGTTGGGGTGTTTCTGAGAAACTCCGTTTCCTATCATGGCAGGCATGCTCCTGACTTGTGTTACTGTCCTCGCTGATCACTGGCTGGCTATACGGAGTGTGCACACCACATGTTACTGAGGTTTCAGTGTGATTTCCCAGGTGACTAATGATGCTCAGTGTTTTTTCAGGTGTTCACTGGCTGGCCATCCATCTTTTAAGAATTATCTGAACACTTTGATTGTTGTTAAGTTGGGTACTTACCTCGTAAACATCGGGGGTGAGGGACCCTCTGTCGCATCCGTATTGTGCATCCTTCCTCACAGTCTTCCTCCTGACTACTCTGGCCTGGGTTTTCTCTCTCCACTCCATCACCTCCTCATGCCCGCACACTGTCACCACTGCAGCCAAGACCTTGAAACCAAGAGGATAAATCCTCCTTCTCAGGTCTTCCTTCAGGAATGACATTCTCTTAGATCCTCTGCAACTCTGTAGAAATTTTACAAGACTCCTGCCACTTTCTACCCAAAACTTTGATACAAATTTGAGATGCCAGTGGTTCTACAGAGCAGTTTGAGAGGACTAGCACACTTATATATACTAAGTCTTCACTCATCAGTATGGGAGGACTAACACACTTACACTAAGTCTTCACTCATTAGTATGGTACCATGTACTCAGGTCAGTTTCAACAGCTGCAGTGTGACACAGGGTCTAGTGTGAAGGTCTTGAGTAATTTCATTTGAATATCTCCCTATATATTTTTATGGCTATCCATGTAACCTATGGTATTTGGCTCCAAAATGTTATTTTCCAATTGTTCACTTCTAATATACACATCCAACCACATCTAACATACTGACCTTGTATCACATGTCTCTTTTGGCAAATTCTTTATAATTTTCTAAATATGCTATAAACAAAGTTCAACTCAGGCTCTTCCAATACACTCTTTTCAATTTGCTTTTGTGCCTATCTGGCTCTGACTGTCTATCTGGCTGTCTGGTTACATGGCTATGTGGCTGTCTGGCTTCCTATGTGGCTATCTGACTGTCTGGCTATCTGACTGTCTGGCTCTCTGGGTGTCTGGTTATCTGGCTTGTCTGGCTCTCTAGATGTCAGGGCTATGTGGCTGCCTGGCTGCCCAGCTCTCTGGTTGTCTGGCAGCCTGGCCTCCAAAACAACACTGAAGGTAAATAGCAAGAACAAACATTACTGACCTGTTCTCGGCGTGGGGAAAAGCATTTGACCTCACCAAGACCAACCCTGCAAATCCCTTACTGTCTTTGTACATAGCTTCTTCTTTGTCTAGCTAAGTCATAATTTTTACTTGAGTGGGCACAGAATTTTGTCAACTGCTTTTTCTGGATCTATTGATGTAATCATAAGGTTTCTTCCTTTATTGTGTTAATGTGGTCAATTACATTGATGGATCTTTGAGTGTTGAGTGAACCTGGCATGTCTGGGGTAAATCCCACACAGTCATGATGTAGTGCCACTTTTAGACATTAGGAGAGCCAATTTGCTAATGCTTTCTTGGGGATTTTGGCATCAGTGTTAATGAGAGATGTTGGTTTCTAATTTTCTTATAATGTCCTTGTCTCTTTTTGGTGTCTGAGTTATGCTGACTTGCAGGAAGTGGAAAATGCCATGCCTTCTTCTATTCTCTCAAAGACTCTCAGTAGTCCCCAGTGAAGTCACCTGAGTGTGTCATGGTCACTTGGAAGGGCTCTTAATGACAAATCTTTTTAGTGGCCTTCAGAAAGCCTGAGCAGGCTCCGTAAGTGTTAGTACTAGCCACTCACTACCTTTCTCATTTCATGGAGTTCTAGCCATGTTCCCTCTGCCATTCCTGCCACTCACTACCTTTCTCATTTCATGGAGTTCTAGCCGTGTTCCCTCTGCCATTCCTGGGCTGTCAGCCCTCCCCATCCCTCATTAGCCTAGCTGGAGATATTTTATTTAGATGTTACTCAGCTTTTGATTCTGGTTGGTCCTTATTGGCTGCCTGGCTCTATTTCACTGAGGTCTGCTCTCTCTATTGTTTCCTTCCTTCCAGTTCCTCTGAGTTTAATTTCTGCTTTTCTCCCCAGCTGCTAAAGGTAAGGTTAAAACGATCAATTTTAACTTTTGAATGTGTGCACCTAGAGGCACACGTGAGCTGTCAGTGCAGTGAGCTGTGGCCACAGACGTAACTGCACTCTAAGGTAGTCACCCTCTCAGCTGAGATGTGCCCTCATTTCCCTCTCACTATTTGACTCATGAACTAGGCCGGAAGTGTGGTGCTAGGGATCTCATTAGAATTTGGGGAATATGTAGATAGGTCTCTGTCTGGTTTTTAATTTAATTCTCTCATAGCCAGATACACTTTGTCAGGTTTCAGTCCTTTCAAACTATGCACAGACTTTGATGACCCAAGAAATAGATCAGCTTAAGTGGCTGGCAATGAACCCTTGGACAGAGGCTGTGGGGACCCAGCATCTCCTCGTGAGCTGCTAGTGGGACCTGCAAGCTCTCTGAGCATGTCACTTGAATCCTGGATATTTTTACTGAATTTTGGCCCATTCATCCTATCATCCAGTCGATCTCTAGTTTTGGTTTTTCTGCTCTTTCAGGTGTTTTATAAACATGTCTTTAGGGTTATGGTTTCCTGGTGAGCAGAACATGTCAACATTAGAAGCGGTCTTTGTTTCACTTGGGTAGCCTGGAGTCTCCTTCACCTGAGAGCAACACAGCCAGCATTCTTTTGACAAGCACTGCAGGCCTTCTCTCTCCTCCTACATCATGACATGAAGGTGTAGCCCATGACTGGGTCTTGTACCTTTCCGGGTGGTTACCCCACCTACATTTAGCGTTACGGTAGTGTGTACTGTTTCTTCTCTATTCCTTTTGCTGCCTTTATTTCCTGTCCATTTTGGATTTTAAACAAACAAACAAACAAACAAAGTATCTTGGAGCTAGAGAGATTGCTTATTGTTTAGGAGTGCATTCTGCTCTTACAAAGGACCCAAATTCAGTTCAGTTCCTCCTGTGCATATTGGACATCTCCCAACCACCCATAACTCCAGCTCCAGGGGCTCCAACACTTCTGGCCACCACAGGCACTCACATGTACAGACACACACACAGAAACATATATGTGTATATTTTAAAATTCTGGTATTTTCTCATCTTGTCTGCTGCTATTTATAACCACTTTGGTTAGTTAGCAGTTGCTATAGGGTTTGAACCACATGGCCATGACCCACCTGAACTCACCCGTTGGTCATGATGAAGCTGCGCCTTAGTGGGGTCCCCTTTACTTACTCATTTCTTTCCCCTTGCACTACTGTAAAACTGTATCTATGAATGATTTCAGGGCTTATATTTGTTTTCAATGAACAGCTGCCCATGTCACAACATTCTAGGATGGACCTTCAATCTTTCTCTACAGCAATGGCTGCCCATCGCTCACCTCACTCTGCAAGAACAGCCGCACGCCAAGCTTAGTCCTGCTCCCATGTGCATGTGTAAGGGGGAGGTGGGGATCTCCACAGTCAAATACACAGTGACTGAACACTCTGGCACTCACTCTTGCTAGTCCAGGGCAGTCCTGATGATCTTGATCAACCACAGCCAGTAGCTCAAAGGCAGAGCTCTGACATATGAAGGGATGCTGAGTAAACACAAGAAGACATTTCCTAGATTACGTGGGTCAGAATTAAGGTGACACCATGGTGAGGACAACTCTTCCTGCCACCACAGGTGACACAGTAGAAGTTAGATGCTTAGGCCAGAAGGACATAGCAAAAAACACGCTACTGGGTAGAAGGCTTCCTTCAACACAATGACCAAGTCCCATGCTCATTTGCAAAGGGTGGAAAATGTCCCACATTCCTGTCCCTACCCCAGGCATGGCACAAACAGGAGCCTTACCCACAGCTGTATCCAGAAGGGAATGGTTTAGAACCAGTGCACCAAGTAAGGTTGAGGATGTGGGTGCCTACCATACTTCCTGTGTGAGCCACGGAGGCTTCAAAATGGCTTTGATTTATTCAAAGTTAATGGCAGCAATAACAGGCTGTAGGAACCTCTCAAAGCTAAGCATCTCAGCTTCATCTGGTGAGCACAGCAAGCATCAGGAGAGTGGTAGAATGGCCTCTAGATGGCATGGAGCCATGGCCCTCAGCTACTGATGGACAACAGACCAAGGACACCATCAACTCCACGGGAGCCAGAGGTCAGTGTGCACAAGTGGGCACTGTAACAGCTGTGGGTCTGTTTTCTTAAAACCTACACAGAAGAGCAAATTTTTCACTTGAGCGGCTGTAGCTTAGGAGCCATGGCAGACAGATTTCACCAATAAGCCTGTTTCTCTTCAGAGAAAAGAAGCAGGAGTTGCCCAGAGAGAGTTAAGACTAGGCACTAACACAGTGCCAGCTTTTAGCATTGCTGGAGTTGCCATGGTAACCCTGGTAACCAAGATATTGACTCTAGCCAGTGGTTTCTCCTACTGGATGTGGAGACACATGCCAGGGAGAGTCCACAGGGCTCTTCTGAGCCATCCCAGCTAGCTGCCTGCAATCTGTTTCCTTCTAAGACAGGGCTTGTTGTGGCCAGTTGTCAGAGGACTGGGGGATGGGACACAAGCACTGTCATACCATCACCAAATGGCTATGGACTAGGAATGCCAGGCAGGATATCTAACTTCAACACCGCTTCCCTCCCTGTGTCCTGCTTTAACATCTGCTTCTCAGACCCCTCCCTGCCTCCATTAACCGAGTCTGGGTGACAGATCCCTTGTGACTCCATGGTTCCATGCAGCACAAGCAGGCAGGCAGAGCTCAGGTGAGACCTTTGAGGGGTCTGGGTCCTTCTGTGTCAGTGATGGCACGTTGTCTGTATCATTTGTAGGTTTGGGTCTTTCCTGCTCCTTGGCTGGGATGCTGCAGTGTTCCCAGCAGAGAAGGCTGGGTAATGAATACTCAAAAGACGTGATGTTATTGAGTTCATAAAAATGCCAACAGCTCAGAACAAATTCCATACTTCAAGAGTACGAATAACAATCCTTGTTTGCCTCAGCCTCTAGCATCATGCAGAAGTAGTTTCTAGGAGTGCATGCTCTCCTGTTTCCTCTGAGTTTTCTGGGTCATATGTATTTCTTCACCCAGTCTATACTTCTGTCTCCACCATTAGAAGAGTCTTTGAGTATCATTTTCCCTGAAATAATTTGTTATCCATCATTTTTATGTCAGCGTTAAATTTTAGGAGAGAATTGAGAGAGATAGAAAATCTACTGCATATTCTAGCCCCAAAGAAATGCCTTAATAAATTCACAACTTTTCAGTTTTACATTCAGGTTGGACCTCAGAGCCAAAATCCTGCCTAGCATAGTCTGCCCTTCACACAGGGGCACGGGGCCAACTCCCCAACTGTCTGTAGCCCAGAGATGACTCAGGCAGGCCTCCCTTCAGGCAAAGTAGGATTCAAGGGCCCAACCATAAAAGGG
The DNA here is from genome assembly GCF_008632895.1 of Mastomys coucha. Taxonomy (NCBI): domain Eukaryota; kingdom Metazoa; phylum Chordata; class Mammalia; order Rodentia; family Muridae; genus Mastomys; species Mastomys coucha. The sequence continues at coordinate 17,302,066 of NW_022196893.1, read as the reverse complement.
ATGGCCAGAGGATAGGGCCTCATTGCATCCATCCAAACACCTGCCAGCTATTCACAAGCAAACACCATCAGACACCAGATAGAGTTGGGCTCCTACCATGCTCTGCCCAGCCCTCAGAGGTGCCAGCACACCGGGTCCCATGCTGTGTAATGTCTAGCCAGGCACAATCTATCTGCTTTATAAGATGTCCTGGGTTGTGGATGCGGCAAAAGGTGACTGAGTTTCAGAGCAGACCGCATCCATTGTGTATGTACCGCAGGCCAGGCCCTGGCGAACCTAACCTGGTCCACCACTCTCAGCCACATAAGACCAATCAGGCCCCATGCAGCTGCACATCAAGAGTGAGACAGAGAGAATCAGGCAGAGTAGCCCCAGGGAGGAGGAATAGCCAGCATGGCTTCAATCAACCTCCAGGAATCTGGGCAGCCTCACCCCAACCAAAACAGCTTTCATGATTCCACAAAGTTCTTCAGGGTCGGCCTATCTCTCTTTTTCCTTTCTAATCACAAGAGAACCTGAGCAAGCTCCTGGCCATTGCCCCTGCCATGGCTGGCCTTCCACAGGCACACTATCCATGGAATATTGGCCCTCCTAAAAATATGACATTTTCTATAACACTCTCAGAGACCAAGGGAATATAGGTCTGCTTCCAGCAATAAGCCAAAGTATGTAATCTGCAATACAAACAGGCAGAACACCTCCAGAGACGCCATGCCTGAGCCTGGCCAGACCCAGTGTGCACTTTATCATCACAACCAGGATGACGCACAACGAGAAATCTCCGTTCTGCTTCAAGAAAGAGAAGATTGATGTCCGCCTTATATTGACTCTCTGGACTCTGAAATTCAAATGAGGAAATAACTTTTATTTATTAGGACTGGATCGTTCCTGTTGCTCTTTCCCAGAACCTCAACAAACCACGGCCATAAAGCATTAGCAAGTGTTTCTGGATTGACAGATCAAATCGTGGGATGACTAATAGGCAGTGTTTCATTTGAAAGAAGAGGGAGCAAACACCAGGGCCAGGTCCTTTCCTTCCAGTTACGCTAAAGCAAAAGCAAACAGCCTAAAAGTGGGTACAGGCCACCCATGGAGGACAGACCAGTATAAGAGCAAAGGCCACACTGTTTGCTGGTCCCAGGATCAGAAGGGCACAGAAGGATGCGGCCACGTGGCCTTCTGTGTGTTTCTGGCCCTGCTCTATCTTGTAGCTGTGACACCTCCTTCCTGAGCCTCAGCAGCACCAATGGGAAAGGGGCTCCAAGTTGCATTCCTTGTGGGGTTCTTATGCACAATGTGCTTACGGCAGTGACAGAACTTGAGGCTTGAAATAAGTACAAAATGTTTTTAACTCTACCCTCCAATGACTTTTAAGTTGTCCACTAAAAATTTTAAAGTGGACCATGTGTGGTGGCTCACGTCTATCATCCACACTCAGAAGGCTAAGGCAGGAAGACTGAAAGTTCAAGGCCAGTACTTAACTAAAAAGGAAAAAAACAAACAAAAAAATTCTGTGTAAAAATTATTAAATGCTTAATATAAAGCTCAAATATTTACAAAAGGCCTTGTCACTTTAATGGTGATGTCCTCCCCCACACACATACAAACAAATGTGTACACATTTAGTCTCCCAGCAGCACAACCCCTAAATCATCCTGGTGTGGGCCCCAAGATGATCTAGTACAGCACTGAGAGGCCCCATGTATACCAGGGTCTCCTGAGGATCATACTGCTTCCCAGAGAATCTTGTCCTCTGGCAACTTTCCACCCAACCACTCTGTCACAAGGAAGCTGGCTTTCACGGGTCAGCATCTACGTCAGACTTGGGACAAAAATTCATGTGCAACCTGTGAGTTCTTGCTGAAACTTGGTAAGTTAGTCAAATTAACTCTTCCAAAAACTTGTTTTTGTAACTTTTGTTGTATTATTAGATTTTGCAATAGGAGTTATTTTAACAATGCACAATATAATTAGCCACTTAATGTTATTAAGAGAATTTATGAGCCTTTATGAGTTGAAAAACAGCCCCAAATAGTATTTATTAAGTATCCAAGACTAAAAATAGGGCCAACTGCCTCAGTGAACCACATTTAAAAAAATGTATAGTCACAAATAATATGTCTAATTATGTATTAAACTAATTCTTGCCTTCACCTTTTGAATTTCTAAACTCCTTACCTCATGTATCATTTTAATTATTTTTCCAGTTCATTCCCAGGGAAACTGGCTGATGGGGAATTAATTAATGGGCCCAATAAAGAGGCTGCAGCATCCTTCTCCACAGTCTGCACCCGGGCTCATTTGCATGTCTCCTCTCATTCCAAACAATAGCACTGCTGAGATTTCAGCCTGAAATTGTTAGCTTATTAAAGAGGACACAATCATATCCATCCCCACAGATACTCATCAATTATCGCCTCTTACTGCAACACGAATCCATGAATAGAGCACCCACCAGAGCTCCTGGCCCCCGAGGAGTTGAGACACCACAGGCATGTGAATTCGGCAAGGAACAGGCCACTTGATGGGATGACTGAGGATTAGCTCACAAGAGGTGGGCATGGAGACACATCAGCTCAGTCTTCTGAGGACTTAACTTCCTATGCAACTACTGCCATAGAAACTGCAGGAAAAGCTTGCTGGGAGTGGTGGCACACACCTCTTATCCTAACACTCGGGAAGCTGAGGCTCTGGATTTTAAAAAAGAAAAGAAAGGGAAGGAAAGGGAAGGGAAGGGAAGGGAAGGAAAGGGAAAGGGGGAAAAAAGAAGGAATAAACTCAACTTCCTTTGGTGAAGCCTACTCTCTGGATGGCTAGTAACAGAGTGGGTGCTTGTTCTGTACCCAGCCATGATGGTAGAGACAAGAGGAAGAACAGTGGGAAGCTGGTGCCTTTCCTTCATTAGAAGGCATGCAGAGGGTCTGCCTGCCCAGATGCCACTGAACAGGCAACTGCTCTTCAACTGTGTATAGCCTGCCAGAGCACAGTCTTGTTCGCAAACACCTTGCCTCACACTTGTACAGAATTTGGTCAGGGAGAATCTGCTTGCCAGCCCCCACTCCCTAGAAGACTCCTCCAAGGCTAAGGGCCATCCTCATAGCCTCACTGGTCCTCCCATGTTCCACATATAGCACTGGGAAGAGCCATACAAAGCATGTAGACAGGCAGGTGGACAGGTAGATGAGTGTGAGCCAGACATAGCAATGCTTGTCTGTGGTCCTAGGCAGATCAGGAAAATGAAAAGCCTTGATAGAGCAATAACTGGTCAAATGCTGCAAGGCCCCAGTGTACATGTGTGTTCACATGCTCATTATGTTTTATCTGTTTCTCTCGAGCTACTACATAAAAGACTATGTCCCTTCTTGGGCTTTAGCATCTATCTGGCCTCATACATTCCTATGTGACACTGATAACTCAATAAGAACTCCTCCCATCACGAGGAGCTGTTGACATGGTGAGACAGGGTGTAATGGCCATCTTTGGCAGTTCTCTGCACACTGTGACTTTGCAACAGGTGCCTTCATAGGCTGTGTGCTGACACCATGTGATGTTCAAACAGCCACGCATGGGAAGTACTGCTGAGGGTGGAAAGGCTGAGACCGCCCTTCTGCCAGCTACTACATCCTTCGCCCAGTTTCTGGTGTCTCTCCTAAAAGAAGGAATAGAGGAGGCTACACAATTTATCAATCTAACACCTGGAGAGCTAGAACTAGAGTTCATACTACAGAAGTTTCTGTCTTGAGAGAATGTAGTTAGAATGGCTTTATAAAGAAGTCTAGGATCAGGGACAGCAAGCCAAGAACACTGGCAGCCAGTGGCAGGCAGAAGCACCTAGAGAATCTATCACACCTTTCCTTTAACAGCGCCAGCAGACTCAGGAGGATTTGCAGTTGGCTGTCCAGATGGCACTCGAGCCGGGGCTTTAGGAAAGACAGTGGTGACAGAAGCCATGGGGTGAGATCCAAGCCTCTAGCCCCCTCAGAGAAGGAGCACAGCTGAAAAAGGGGGCCAAGAAGTGTATCTGCTCTGTGATGTGAGCGTGGACACACAAAGAAGCTGGCTGCTCCGGGAATCCTGGCCGCCCAAGGCTCTGAGTGCTCATTTACAGGCGACTGAGTGGCCGGAGATCGGTGCTGTGTTTTGCTTCCACAGCAAGGCCTTGAGCAGGACTGCTAGACATTCTCCCCACTCTCTGCCATATCTGGGAAAACACTCAGGCCTGGGCCACCTCCAGAGTCCTGGGCAGCCAGATGCCTGCTCTCTCCACCTGCTAACTGTCTCATCCAGGTTACCTGTCCCTTGCTTAGGGCCTGTACGCCCCAGCATGTTAGCCATGCCCCATGTAACTCCAAGGGCCATGTCCTTGCCCGCTGCTACTCAGACAGGGAGCAGGCAGTACTGTACCTCTCTAGACAAATGTCAGCTAGTTTTGCCATTCCATGAGTTTGGGGGTCCCATGTAGCAAACCAGCCAGTTCATGAGTCCTTTTGTGTGTGCTTTGATTTATTGAATGTCAGTGGCTTCTTTCTTATGTTGGAACATCACAGCTGGAAGTATTCTAATAATGGTCTGTCACCTTCTCTAACTGCCCTCAATGGGTGCATTTCTTTCTGTGAGCCTGCTCATTGCAAACTAGGGCACATTTCAGACTGGCTCATGGATCAGGGTCCAACATTCATAGGACATGCCCCTAGGATGTACCCGAGGTCCTCAAACTCAATATGCCCATGTATGTCATCATCTTTTCTCCTGAATAGGTCTTTGTACCTGCACCATGCAGAGCCAGAGGGTTGCTTGAGGAATGGATAGGAGAATTTAGAAAGCTACCAAGGAGCCCTTCCTTCATCTCCTCACCCGAGGACTAGAACACATTAGCTCAGAACACTTGCAACTGTTGCCTCTCAGCACTACAGAACAGTACAAGCCAGGCAGGCCGTGGGGAGCTGATGCCAGGCTCCAGAAGCAAAGGTCTGGCGATACCCTTTTCTGCCCTCCCTTGCTGTGTGGAGACAGAGTCTGCAGAGAGAAGGGAACTGGTAATCTTTTAACCTCAGAGCTTCTCACAGACCCCAGCAGCTGCGCGGTTCTGATTCAAGCGTTAGATCCTCTTCCTCTTGCCTACAGCAGTGGCTTCTCCACCGTGCTCATTCTGAGACTCCCACTCCAGAAGAGGGCAGGGGCATGCAGGGCAAGGGAGTCAGCCCAGTGGCTTTCCATCTGCACAGCAGGCCCTGGGGAGGAGCTGGTACCTGCTCTGGAAAGCATGGGTGCCGTGCCCCGAGCAGGTCCATGGGCAAAGCCATAGCTGCTGAGAGGACCTGGCCCATCACTGACCGTCCTCAATATGGAACCCAGACAGACTCAAGCCCAGACTTAAATCACCAGCACTATTTGCAGGGTAGATAAATCCTTCAGCAACTAGCCCTGTATACTGTGGGCAAACGAGTGGGCAGTACATTTCTCAAAGAGACACTGTCAACTTTAGGGAAGAAGTTAGAGCGTTCAAGAGCTAACACCTAAAGGATGTGAAATTTAATTAAAAGGAACTCATTCTCGATGATGCAGGCCAGTGATCCCAAGGAGGGAAGACAAAGGACGGCTGCAGGGTGTCCCTGAGTTTCAGACCATGGGGTACTCCATCTGGTTTAGATAACTGGGTCATGCTTTGTGCTGACAGTGATGACAGAGCCCTGCCAGGCACTGAAGCAGGGGTTATACACAGCCCTGCTCTACAACCAGGAGGGAGGCCAGGCCTCTCAGGTGACACAGGTTTATTTGCAACAGTGCATTCATAGCTACAAGAGAAAGAACACTGTTTTCCTGAGGCCAAACTGCCACTCTGTACTTAACTGAAGCACCATCAGGTGGAATGTTGGATGGTACCGATGGCTCCTTTCTGCCACTAGCCAGGCTTACTGTCTGTATTCATTAGCCCAGTCTGGACTGACCTCCATGGGCACTTTGGATTTCCAAACTGTGTTACTAACACAAAAGGAGGAAGGTGCCCAGCAGGAGCTGTAGGGAGGAAGGTCCACCTGCTCAGACAGTGGCATCAACCATAGCAGAGGGCCCCATGTGGCAGTGTCTACAGCAGGCCCTGGGCCAGAAGTGTCTGTGTGTCTCTACCTGTGTCTCCAGAAAGTGACACAAAGGGATACTGTGAAAGTGAGTGTTAGAAAGCAGGGTCTGTGCAGTTCTAAGAAAGGGGCATGCTTCCTTGGGGATATGCTGTGTGGTGGTGCTGCAGTCCAATGGATGACTTCAGAAGAAGAAGCAATATAGACATTCACACAGAAGAGGCCATGTGACACTCGGGACAGAAGTGGGAGGGATCCTACCGTGGGCGGGGAGCCTGGGGAGGATCCTCCTGCTAAGCCCTTATTTATTTCATTTATGGTGTGTTGAGGGAGTGCGAAGAATGTATGAGAGTGTATGTGTATGTATGAACGCTGTCCATGTGTGGAGCCTATCCAGAGACTTGAGGAGAGTATCAGGTGTTCCGACGCTCTTTATTTCTTTGAGGCAAGATCTTTCTGTGAACATAGTACTGGCTTTTCTTTTCTTTTCTTATTCTTTTTTT
>NW_022196893.1:17276365-17295435 GCF_008632895.1 Mastomys coucha | reverse complement strand
TTTTTGGCTAAGCCAGCAAGCCCCAGCAATCCACTTGTCGCCTGACAGTGCCGAGGTTAGAGACAGGTGCAGCCATACCTGGCTTGTGATTCGGGGCTGAGATCGTGGGTCCTCAAGCTTGCCCAGTAAGTGCTCTTACCATTACATCGTTTCCAGAACTCAGTGAGCCTGAAGAAAGAATGGCTTTGCCATATCTTGCAAGCCTCTGGCTTTGCAGTTTTGAGGGAACCAGTGTCTGAATTCATTAGCCCAGTCTATTATACTAGCTATCCAACCCAAGGAACCCAATTCACTGGCATATGAATCCCCAGCCTTGAGATTGTCCCTTCCCTGGGGTGTGGATAGGAGGGCACCACACTGCACCTACAACTGTGATCACAGACAGCCCCTGCTCCTGAGAAATGTGGTATGTAGACATGCCCTCATGCCCTGGACCACAACCAGCCACTTCAACCCTGTTACCTTCTGCAGACTATCTTCTGAGATGGCATTTCCCTTCTATGCCCACACTCTGGGATACAGTGACCTCTCTTATAATACTCCAAGGTTTATAAGAGCATGGTTGTGTTGTATGAACATGCTTTGCCAAGCCTAGGGACTTGGTATGCCCGAGAGAAAAGGAAGATCTCAGTGTGAGGACTGCATACCAGGAGGCAATGTGTCAGGCAGCCTGGTAAAATCAGGGTGTGAGGACTGAGCACCAGGAGGCACTGTCAGGCAGCCTGGTAAAATCAGGGTGTGAGAAAGCAGCTGATGACCAAACCACAGACTCAAGATGTGTGTAGCTCCAATGGCCCCTATCCATGCCACTCTAAAAAGGAGCTGATTCTGCTGAGGTAGCACCATTGCCACATAATAGAAAGGGGACTCTGCATGGGGCCAGGCCATTGTGTCAACACACTGAGAGAGTTAGGGTCTCAGCCTCTCTAAGAAGCACCCAACAGAGTTAGAGTCAGTGAAAGCAAGGCAGAAACACTGAATAGTGGCTGGAGTCACTGAGCCAAGGACAAAGCTGGCTGGAGGTCACTGGCAGAATGAGGGGGGAGGGGCTTTGACTCTGCCCTGGCTGGCACCCTTCTCCCAAGAGGGAGGCCTCCCTGATCACAAAGTACTTCTCAGCTGAATGCTCAAAGGTTAGAGTGGAGCTGATTAAATTGCATTTGCATATGTATTCCCATTTTCAATATTCAAGGCATGAAAAAACTTGCAATACTTTTTAATAACTTGGACTTAATTCATATTTAGATCTGCCTTTGTGTGCAGCTGCTGGCTTTGTTGTTGGTGATAGAGCAGACAGGACCATGGCAGGTGAGTGCTAGCTTATTGTGCAGACCAGGCCTGCTGGGGGCTGGGCCGCTGGCCCCACTGATGGACTGTGCTCCTGGAGCACGGAGCAGTCCAGACTCACAGTATCCATGTGGGCTGGTGTGAGGAGAGTTGGGGGAGTGATACACCCCCGTTCACTAGGAGTCCCCACAGGCTGCTTTTGCCTGGCAAGACATTGGGGTATTCAAATAGGCTTATGGCCCTACACCAGGCACAGACTTAAGGGAGGAACTCAGGTTGGCTTAGCTCAGACTGACAGCTCAAAGAAGACCCATGCTGCCTTATCAGTTCCAACGTCCTCAGTGAAGGGATAGCCCAGACAGTCAGATCCTGCACCCTCCGTCGGATGACCGCAGTCAGGGCTGGGGCAGCTCTTCTACCCACATGCACCAGCCACACAGAGTACCAGTGACCAAAGCACTTGAAGCAGGTGATCAGAACCCCAGAGTGCATGGAGACCATGTGGCTATGGGATTCAGCTCCAGATACCACAGATGAACGTGGCCTACCAGCCTAGAAAGCCCTAGGGACATCCTCCAAGCCCCAGGGAGGTTCTGCAGAAGTGGCCTTACTAGGACCACTGGAAGGCAGCACTGGCTAGGCACACTCCACCAAACAGCCCCCAGACGTCTGCAGAAGCCTCTTATAAGTCCTGTCTCCATCAAAGCAGTGGGGCAAATGGCTTGAGATCACCGTCTGGATCATAGACAACTTGGCTGGTGTTCCATATTTTAGATCTCACAGGGGTCTTAAGGGGTGTGGTGGTTTGAATAAAAATGGCCCCCATTTTAATGCTCATATATTTGAATGCTAAGTCATCAGGGAGCAGCACTACTTGAGAAGGAATAGGACCTTCCTTGTTGGAAGAAGTGTGTCACTGGGGGTGGGCTTCAAGGTTTCAAAAGCTCAAGTCAGGCCCAGTGTCTCTCTCTTCCTGTTGCCTGTGGATCCAGATGGAGAACTAACTCTCTGCTGGTCTCTAGCACCACATCTGCTTACGTGCCACAATGCTCCCCAACTTGATGGTTATGGACTAAACCTCTGAAACTACAAGCCAGCCTCGATTAAATGCTATCTTTTATGAGAGTTGCCATGGTCATGGTGTCTCTTCACAGTAACAGAACACTAAGACAAGAGGAGATTGAGGAAAGTCATTTAGCTCAGGCTGGAGCCCCCAGTAACCTACTCTCTTAGATCTGCCTTTAAGAGCATCAAGAACCAGGTGTCTACTGAGATTCTGACATCTTATTCCACCAAGGGGTGAGAGCCACCACTACCTCCTAGAAAACTTGAGTGAAGCAACAGTATGTGGCCTGTCATGCACCATCTGGATAGTAATGGGTAGGGGGCAAGCACAGTGCAGAAGGGCCATCCATCTTCCCAGAGCTCTGATGCTTGTGATGAAGAACTCAACGTCCCTGGAGCTAGAGTTCCAGTCAGTTGTAAGTCACCATGTGCATTCTGGAAACGGAGCATAGCTCCTCAGTAAGAGCAGCCACCAGTGGTCTCACACACTGAGCCACTTCTCCAGCCCAGTCCTTCCTTCTTTTAAGATGACTGTTAAGCACGTTGTGACAGTGAAGGAAAGTAACAGTATGCTGTCACAATGTTGACTCCATGCATTATGCACAAAACAGCCAATTTGGCAGCATCCTCAGTGGATGAAGAGAGAACTTCTTGAGGTATTGGCTCTTTGGTGATGGTACATGGGATAGTCTGACCCATTTCACAGATATGTTTAAGGTAAACCACCATGGTAGCTTACCATGTCCTCAGTAACAAAGCTGGGCATACACAATTATTAACCAGCAACGTGTTTTTGACTTTCTGGCCAATCTCTACGAATACAGTTCACTGGCTGTGGCTCTATGTCTACCCCACTGCTGTACTGTTCCTGAGTGTTAATGCTTGCAATATGCTGTGGCCCATTCTGCTGGGTAAACTAGCCTATGAAGAGTTCTGTCATGTTTTGATGTTTTTCAAATAAATCACCTTCTTTAAAAATGTCTTTAGAAAGAATGTTTTAAATTATTTTTTCTAGAATTGTATTTTCAGGTCTTTGTTAAATAGTCTAGATTGGAGATTATGGGTTATAGACTGACTGAATTTTTGAAAATTATGGCTTGAAACACCTATGGCTTTGGATCAGCTCTGCTGGTCAAAAGCAGCAATATGAGCTTAGGAAGCAGCGAAGCAGGAGAAGGTAGCACCTTAGTGCCAATTGGTGATGACCACCTCAGGGGAACTGATAGGGAAGTGGATGGTCATTCAGGTGCAGAAACCATAGTCTTAGGTATGGAATTGGGAAGAAGTAGGTTGGGTGCTGGGTGACAGGTAGCAGGGGTCATAAGCTAGTGGTACTGGCCTAAGAGAGACTTGGGATTCAGAGTAAACCTACTGAGAAGGACAGCAAGTCTATGATAGAGTGAGGGCAGGTGCTGGTGTCTACTGGCAGTTAAGAAAAGCCGCCCAGTGAGAGTGGTGGGATGGGAGGGAAAAGGTCTTCACTGAGCAGGGAACTGTGTGGGGCAAGGGATCTCTCAGTAGCTCCCTCCCTCCATCTCATGAGGACTGCAGAGCACTGTCAGCTTTCCTCCTCCTCTCCATCACGCCATGACCCTCATCTACCACCGCACCAACCTCCCTCTACCAGCACAAGTATGGTGATGTGTGCTGAGAGCTACCATGGACCATTTAGAAATAAAATAGGAAAAAAAAAAAAAAGAAATAAAATAGGAACATGAAATTCAGTCAGGACAAAGAAAGCGCTGCCTATGTGGCCACACGGCCAGTCCTGTGTGGCTGGCAAGACACCCCAAGTTCAGCAGTCCTCATGCTTGGAAAGTAGGCCCGATCTCTCCAATACTTGTTAAAATAGACCACAGGGCTACAAGGATCTGAGGCTGAGCAAGTGCATTCCCAGGTATAACAGGGAAAAAGCAGTACCACTTTTCTCTGAGGAGGACCACCAGGGGAGCAAATGACCCTGTCACAGAGGTGTCGCCTAAGGTGGGAAGGCCCAGCAATGCTGAGAAGCCTCATAATGAAGGGCCTCTGAGCAGTAAAGGTGGACACTCTAAACAACACAAAAGGACTAGCAAACTCAAGGGCACGAGAGAAATTCAGACCAAATAGGGGACAGACCACAAGTCCATGCTTAACAAAGTTCAGAAGAGATGAAAACCAAAGTCACCAGTGAACACTGACCTTTGTTGAAAGGTTGAATAAAGGTGGAACCAAAGGTACCACCCCGAAGTCTGTGCAGTGTCTGAGAGAACCCAGGGGCAGATAGCACACTGCTGAGTGTCTAGGGTAGAGTGTAAGAAGGACAGGTACCCTAGGGACCCCAAGAACACAGAAACAAGGACAGGACCTTAAGTAAGGGAGAAGAGCTGAAGGAGTGGAAGAAGAGGGAGGGAGCCTCCATTTCTCTGTCCCCCCAGAAACAGCTTCCAAGCTTCTTCATGGAGGGCATAGCATGGGGGTGGCCCCTCTTCCATCTCAAATGCACAAGATCCCAGTGCTTATGTTAAGTGGCTTTGGGAACTGCAGATAGATCTGAAGTGGGTAGGCAAAGCCTCTGATGACTAACTGTGAGCAACAGTCCTCACCTTTGCTGACAGGAGGGGCCAGGCCTGAGCTGCACCTGCACGGTAGAGAGCTTCTGGGGGGTCAGGTGCTGAAGCAGCTCCAACTCACCCACTTGCCCTTTCTGTCAGCGCTTCTCTGCTACCCATTTGGCAATTATTTGCATCAGTCACTTTCTCCTAAAGAGAAAGAAGCCCTTAGTGGCTGCCACTGAAGTCCAGGAGGGCCTGCTCCGCTTCGAAGAGACATAGAAAGACTGGCTTTGAACATTGTGGCTTTAATGATGAGCAGAGCTAACAAAGATGTACAGAAACAACACCAAGAGCCATAGCTCAAGTTCCCTCAGTCTTGTCCCAGCAGGGCCTCTCCAGATTCTCAGATTGCCAACAAAGGAGGCCTCCTTGATCTAGTCATGCATCCTTGTTCACTCAAGCCAGAAGCACTCTTGCTCATTCTGACACTGGAAGGTCTGCTAACTCCCCTATGTAGCTCAGCAACAAAGCATCAAGAGGACCCCACTTCTGCCTCAGAGCCCTGACCAAGCCCTGACCAAACTTCGAGTAAGTGTGCATTCTGTGGGCTGGCTGACACCTACAGAGGGCTGCCGCATGACTCCCCCCAGGACCACTTGACCCATGATAAGACTTCTAAGTGACCTCACCCAGGTCCACTGTTTAGGACCACCTTCCCAACCTCCTGAGGCTACTCCACCACCTCCCTTTCTGGTGACCCTCTTGTAGTATGGGTGGGATCTCTCTGTATCCTAGACTTCCCCACTTCCAGGCCTCAGTGATTCCAGCTCCCAGCTCTGGCATTAGAAACGCTGAGAAGATAAATATGCCACTGGTGTGTATCTTCAAAGTACTCCCAACCCCAGAGTGCTGAGGACTGAACCCAGGGCCTTGTACATACTAGGCAAACATTTTACTACTGAGCTATATACCCAGTCCCAAGGTTCTGAATTCTGTCTTTGTAAGAAAGAAGACTGCACATATTGCCCCAGTTACTATCAGGGGTTCTTTCCCCACCAACCATCCTCTGATATGTTGGCTATGGCAGTCTCTGGCTCCATGCAGCCACTCTAGGCAGGTGGCCTGGAAACTCCCATAGCCCCTTCTGCCTAGAAAGTCACACAAAGACCAAGTCCCAAGGGTGAAGGGAGCTGAATGAGCAGAGCTCAAGAAGGGAGAGCACTGTGTTGGAACAGCTCCTCCACCTGTAGCCATGCCGTCCCACAGCGCGCCTACCCTGTAGCCATGCCATCCCACAGCGCACCTACCCTGTAGCCATGCCATCCTACAGCGCACCTACCCTGTAGCTATGCCGTCCTACAGCGCACCTACTCTGTAGCCATGCCGTCCCACAGCACACCTACCCTGTAGCCATGCCGTCCCACAGCGCACCTACCCTGTAGCCATGCCGTCCTACAGCGCACCTACCCTGTAGCCATGCCGTCCTACAGCGCACCTACCTGTAGCCATGCCGTCCTACAGAGCACCTACCCTGTAGCCATGCCGTCCTACAGCGCACCTACCTGTAGCCATGCTGTCCTACAGCGCACCTACCCTGTAGCCATGCCGTCCTACAGCGCACCTACCTGTAGCCATGCCGTCCTACAGCGCGCCTACCCTGTAGTCATGCCGTCCTACAGCGCACCTACCCTGTAGCCATGCCGTCCTACAGCACGCCTACCTGTAGCCATGCTGTCCTACTGCGCACCTACCCTGTAGCCATGCTGTCCTACAGCGCACCTACCTGTAGCCATGCTGTCCTACAGCGCACCTACCCTGTAGCCATGCTGTCCTACAGCGCACCTACCTGTAGCCATGCTGTCCTACAGCGCGCCTACCTGTAGCCATGCTGTCCTACAGTGCACCTACCTTGGCTCCTATGTGCTATCTAAGGCTCCTGTGAGCCACAGCCATGCTTTAAGAGCAAGAAGACACTAGCTTCAGAGAGAAGTGGCCCTACCCCCAAAGCCCTGCAAAGCATACATGCACCCCTAAGCCTATGCCCAACACCAGTGCTCCAGTACAGGGTGATGAAGGAGAAGAGACACCAAGGCCACTGAGAGCCCACTGCTCTCTCAGTACTGCTCCTGTGTGTCAGGGATCATCAGCAATCTCCCAGACCCTGCTGCTGGCCCCGCTACTTGACTTCAATCAGCAGCAAAGTGCCTGTCTCCTGTTATCACAGCCAAGAGGGGGAAATGAATACCCAGGCTCCAGCAGGCCTGTGCAGGAAGGAGAGCCACACTGTGGGAATGGGAATGAGCTGCTGCTGCTGCTGCTGCTGCTGCTGCTGCTGCTGCTGCTGCTGCTGCTGCTGCTGCTGCTGCTGCTGCTGCTGCTGCTGCTGCTGCTGCTGGAAAGCTCTGCTGTGCCCGAGGAGGAGTGCAGAGGAGGGCCAAAAGTGGGTGCTGAGAGGGAGCTCAGAAGCAGGAAGGATACAGCCCGGGAAACATAGCCAGAGCAGAGTGAGGCTGGATGTAGCACAGACAGTGGACACACTGCATCTTCTGCAGTCACAGTGACATCCAAAGGCATGGTGGCTGCTTGTGGTGGCAGTCAGCTCGGTGAGTGTGCTACAATGGAAACTGCCATCTCCAACGCGTGGGAAGACTCCCTCCTTTCTCAGTGGCACCCACCTGTGCTGGGCTCTAGTACCCTCCACTCTACAGTGGTTCGTGACGGCACAGTTTAGAAGGAGAACGGCACCTGTCAGGAGTTCCAGGCACTGAGCAAGATGCACACACCAAACGAGATGCACACACCGGCCTGCTTCTATCAGGACGACCTCCTCGCACACTACATCCTGGAGGTTAATTCCAATGCTCAGTGATAGGAAGGCAGCAGCTGGCCCAGGAAGCTGTCTTAAAGCCTGGTCCCAACTGACCTAGAAAAAAGAGCCAACTACTTGCCTGTGGGACCGTCAAAGGTAGCCTTGTTCCCGGTTGAGCTAAGTCTTGAAACCCCTTCTATGGCTCCCAGCAGCGCCTGGGTGTCCAAAAGCCTGAGAACCAGACAGCCCTGGCCTTGTCACAGGCCCTGGGACCCCTGAGCCAACTCTGGCTGTCCCAAGCCTCGGATAGTGCTTCCCCACCCCCGAAGTGGTGTCCTGGGGCTGTCCTACTGCCCGACACCAACACCCAGTGATTGTGTGGGGACTAAAGGCAGTCAACTTCCTGTGTCCTGCCTCCCCCCAAGCAGCTGAGAGCCCTATGATGGAGCAGGCAGGACCCGTAACTTGCCCACGAGGCAAAGCTGTGAGCATTGCATCAGGGAAACGGGCGGAGCTGTTTATGGTCAGGAGGATCATAAACAAAATGTTACAGAAAAGTGGACTGGAAACCTTGAGACTACCCACACTGGTCTTGGGTTAACTTAATTTTTAAGTTCTTTCATAGCATATAAAGATGGAGGTAATTTTCAAGCTAGTTGAGTGTCTACAGGAAAGTCTCTAAATCAAGGCCATGTGGACAGAAAGCACCCAGAAGCATGATGCCTGCTGGGACCAGGGAGGCTTTCCTGCTTCCATGCAGGGATTGGGAACAAGTGTTACTCCCTACAAACAGCAGTTTTCCTCAAACCCTGGCCTGGGGGCAGAATGAAGCAGCTTTCCTTTCCCCTGGCCCTGGGGTAACATGAGCTGGCCCATAGCAGGGACATAGGATCTCAAGTCAGTGCCAGGAGAGAGAAGCAGGGGGGTAAAAGGGGATATATGGGCTGATACAGGAATGGGGAGGAGATGTGGGTGGACCTGATCCCCAGGGAATATTTAGTTCCTAGTTCCCAGCTGCCCTATCAGGGCTGGCAGAAGCACTCTAAAAGTCTCTATGTCTAGATGGTCCTGCTTTTGTCTTTGGTCCTTGTCCTTTGTATAATGTACTGGGCACTGTTTCTACATGGCATAGGATCACCAGATGGACTAGGTTAACTACTCAGGGTAAGTGCTCCCAATTTCTAATAGCAGCATAACCACACTGCACAGAGAAGCAGCCCACATCTGTGCAGTGACTGAGGCTAGCAGAGAGCTAATACTAGGGGGAAGCTGACCAAGATTAATGATAATGAGCTATTTGAGCATCTACTGAGCTTACGTAGACTTTAAAGCCACCTTACAATGAGACAGGTCCATATAGATGCATGATTACCATACAGAGCTAGACTTGACCTCATTTCTACTGTCCACATGGAACCTGGATCCCAGAGGAGCTATGTTTTGGTGACAATAGCAGATCTAGGGCTCTTGGGACAGCCAGCAGGCACCCATACCTCAAGTGGGCCCTTCTTCAGCTTTTTCTTGTGGTTACATTGTCCTGTGGGCTAGGAGCAAGCGACTCTTGCACATACAGAAAGCAGGTAAGCCATTGCTTCTAAGCCATTGCTTCCCAAGAGGAAGTCAAGCCTAATGGCCTTGGGAAGCAGCAAGGATGGAAATGTGAAGCCTAGTCTACCTGTCTACCTCATGCCGCAGGCTGAAGTCAAGCCTGTGCCTAGAGAAGACCTCATGGGGGCAGCTGAACAAAGGCCAGAGCAAGTCCCAGGGAAGAAGCTGAGTATCTGCACAGAAGCAGAAGGTTGGTAGGACACTGGAGGACAGCACGGCCCCATAGGATGAGGACACACATCACCCAAGAGCACAGGAGAAAGTCCTCAAAGAGGAATTCTACAGGCCGTCTGAAAGCTACCGGCTCACTCTACTCTCAAGCCACAGCAGATCCTTGCTCTGTCCTTTCCTGCTTGCCTGTGGATCATCTTCCCATCCATTCCAGTCACTGTGAGCACAGACCAGTCAGTCATTTGTGGAAAGCAGACACATCTACACCCTACCCCTCAGCATCCCAGCCTGACACCGTGGGAGGATGACTGGATTCTCTGGCCACACAGAATTTAACAATTCCCCTAAAGCAAGCATATGGTTCTTATTCAGGACACACAGCTTTAGTTATCATTCGCTGTAGGTCCACCCTTGTAATCATAGTGGGACTCTCCCAGGCTGTGCATTTTTAGCAGATAAATGGGATCTTGGTATTGGGGAATGGCTAGCTCCCTGGAGGAGTGGCCTGCTGGTGACCCCTGCTCTGGAGAAGCAACCTCACACATGCCAGAAATCCAGGCTCCTCTAGGGTTCCCTCCAACAGCCCTGGCTTTCTTGAACCCAGAGGCCCATGGAACTTAAACAAATTGCTGAAGGTCCCTCTTCAGATAAAATATTCATGAATACATCATCTCAGAGATTAGTAGAAACAGGACAAGAACAAAGTCTTTGTGACACTAGGAGAAGCTACCACCTCTAGATCTCCCACTCCTGTCGAACATGGCCACAGAACAGCCAGTCACTACTAGTCCTGTGTGGGGAATCCAGGACTCAGGTCCTAAAAGGTCATCAATTCATTCATCAATTAGCACTAAAGCCCTTCACTGAACCACGAGGTGAATGCACATGCTTTCAGAGGTCCATGCCCTATGACATCAGTAGCCCAAGCATAGAGAGACTTCTGTTTCAGACCACAGATTCCAGCCACACAGACAGAGAGACTAGTACCCTCAGGGAAATCCAGTCATCAGAGGTCACGTGTGCTCTGGGCTTCCCTCCTACCTCTACCGCCTACTGCACATAGGGAGGAACAGCCCTCCCACAGGTCTCTACTTTGCCCTCATTAGTGACTCTGGCATCTGTCTCCTTGTACAGTTCTCACACCATCTCAAAGGGATAATCAAAGACTGAGAAACTTTTCCCAGAGGTCCAGTGACCTAACAGAGACCCATATGGCCAGGATTTCTACATGGAGCAGTGACCCCCACCTGCAGATGCTCCTATGAGGGCAAAGCTGCACACTGCTGGCCTCTAGCATGTCACACTCTGGGCTGCTTGAGGGCTCCATGGGGACATCACCTAGTGACTTCCACATTGAGAGTGCAAAGTCCCAAGCTCTTCTCAGACTTGCAAATGCAGGCTTTCCTGAACTACCTTGCATGAGGCAGAGGGAGTCCAAAGACCTTCTACTCAGCTCCAGAGAGAGGGGCCTCAACAGAGCAGCCTGTTGTCCCAATTCCTGGACCCTACTGACATCCTAAAAAGACTTGTATTCAAATGCTCTCTCCTGAAATCTGTGCATGCATAAATAATACCACATGGACAGACAGCATTTCACGTCGTCCACCCACAGAATGTCACTCGGTCTTCCCAAGGGGCCCCTGCTGTAGCCTCCTTGCTACCACCACAGCAACAAGCTTCCTTCTGCCATTTTCTTTGAAATCCGTTGTTGCAGAGCCTAGAGATTACCAAGCCCGGTGCTGTTTCTTACTGACTTCTGTCATCTACTTCTGAGAATCTGAGAATCAGACTGTGGGGTAGATTGGAAGGAAGGTATGAAGATGCCAGATGAGCCCAGGGTGCTGCCTGGTTCTCCACATCCTCTATTTCCCAGATGGGCACCAAGCACTGACCCATCCACATGAGGCTGTTATAAGAGGAGACAACAGAGGTCAAAGCTAGTGACCCAACTACTCTGGTATCTGCTTCCTGGTTGGTTGTCTCGGTCCCGAGCCTAGTGCCCAGGAGGCCCTCAGAAGGGATGTACATGCACCATAAAGCTAACTTGTTGAGGTGGGGACTCAAAGAGTAGATACTTTCTACTCTACAGTTACAAAATGGCATAACCAATCAATTTACCTCCAGAATCAGCTACTATTCTTGTCTAGCTTAAAGCAAATACAAAGGAAGTTATTCAGAATGGTCACAATGGGTTGCCATGCAGTACCTGTTAGTAATGCTACAGGGAGGCAAGATGCTGGGAAGGGAAAAGTGAAGGCCTTCCCCTGGCCCAACTTACCACTCTTAACTATTCTCTGCAGATCACTCAGGAACACAGGCAGTTTGTGGCCCTTTAACTGTACCTTCCCATAGAATCTAAATGGTAAAGGGGATGAACTGCCTGCCTAGCCTGTTGCTAGAAGCTGAAATTAACACTCACCCATCAACAAGCTTTTCAGTTCCACTAAAGTCTATACATATAGATGGATGTCCTCCAAAGGCCCATATGCTCAAGGCTCTGTCACACCTGATAACCACTGGGAGGTGGGAGGAACTTTAAGATGCTAAGTTTAGTGGGAGGACTTCAAGCTGGGGCATATGCTCTTGAAAGTAAGAGTACTCCAGGCCCTTCTTCCTCTCTCACATCCCAGCCTTGGGGTGAGGCATTTTCATCCAAGCATGCTATGCTCCCTCACCACAGGGCCAAAAACCATGGACAGAAATTTCCACTAGAATACACCTAAGTTCATTACCTCAGGCACCTGTGACAGCAGTGGGGCACTGATCTAAACATACCTCACACTTTTTTGACTGAAAAAGAACTTGAGATACAGCCCCAATGTGGGCTCGAGAGATGCCCAGTGTCAGAACTGTGTGGAGGTGATGGAACCTGGACATCACTCCTCTGGGATGTGCCTGGTCAGCGCTACTGAGCCCTCACACACCTGACCAAGCAGACTGAGTAGGCCAGAACTGCAGAGGAAAGAACTGTCCCCTTCACACTGCCCAAGGTCCAAATGTGACAAAGCTACTGATCAAAACAGGAAGAAGAGGGGCAAAGCCCAGAGTGGCACTCCACATACACGGTCAGCTGGCCTCTCGGTTCCCAAGGCACGGTGCTGCTACTGTCGCTCTCTGGGGGCAGGCTTGCCCTTTCCTCTTCCGGCTCCTCCCTGCAAACGTAACTGCAGTGAGCCAAGTCCTGCTGAGTGTTCTGTTTCTAAATCCTTACCAGACTGACAGTGATGTATGCTTGCTTCCTGTAGGTGGGTAGGCATGAAGAGCTTACACTCTCAAATCTTAATGGGCTTATGAAAAAATGTGTTGTATGGAGACGTGCTTCCTCAGGCTTATTAGATTAACCCAATCCATCAGTTCCAATGCCACCTGAGCCACAGAATCTGCGCTGTGGCACCAAGAGGCCCAGAAGCCATGACAGCGGTCAGCTGGGCGCAGCAAAGGATGTAGCAGGTGCTAGGAGCCTGTTCTCAACTCTGGACTCCAGGTGCCCCGACAGCCATAGCGGCCATGCCTCAAGCCGAGCCAGCTCTGACTACCTGCCTCTAGACTCCATGCAATGCACAACTGGCCCACTACAGCCTACCACAGTCACCTCACTGCACCTACTCTGTGTGGCAGATTGAGCATGAGGTCCCTGCCTTTAGAACCCCACTTTGCCCTCCTTAACTCCCTAGACTGGGAGGTTCCTGCCCAAGATGCCAGTGCCTGGCTTCATTGTCAACATAAACATGGCTATGATTGTGTCATGTGCCCCCTTCCCTGGCCAGCTGTGAGCTCCCAGAGTGTTTCCTCAGACACCACCATGTTGCTCCGTGTCTTCTCATACAGGCTCTTCATGGAACAAGTGTCATGTTATAGGTGACAGTGGAAACACTGGAGGATGGATGGATGTCAATAGCAGACATACCTCCTGGGAGCTCAGAAAACCCTTGGAAACCACAACATAATCCAACTTCATGGTCTGATGCTGACAGGCTAGACCTACTAGAAAATGACTTCTGGCCATCTTCCACCTCCTGTAAGCCACCCAACCTCTGCTGAAATCACTTCCCTTTAGAAGCATTAGAGAAGCCTACTCCATGCTTACTACAAACTGGTCTCTGGGGCAGAACCTTCTTCCTTCCAGGCCTTTACAGCCTGACCCTCCATACATCTCTTGAATGTGCCCGAGAATGGCTGCAGTGAGACCCAGGTGTCCTGGGTCACACCATTAAAAGCTAACAGGCTTCTCACATGCATAAGAGCTAATAATTCTTCATCCCATGCTCCAGTCTATCCTGTCTAGTCTTAGTGGCAAATGCTACTTGGAATACCTGCAACAGCACGATTCTAGCAATGTGTAACTAACTACTCGCTGCTCTGTGAGCTGCACAAGCTCTGCAGTATATGCAACAGTGAGGCCACAGTTCCCAAAGACAGGAATCTGCCGTGCACTTTCTAGGGCTTTCCATATCTATAAAAGAAGTTCCTCAAGGGCTGGGGTCTCTCAAGGATAGATTGGGGAAAGCTCTGTTTTCTAGCCTGTGGAGAGCGGTAGAGCTGGAGAGGCATTCGCCATGACAAGATGGCGCCTACTTCCGCTGTCGACTTCTGGTAAACAACTGTTTGTGCATGTGCATAGAGAACTGTTTGCGCATGTGCATAGAGTGAAAAGACGCCAAGTCACGGCCCATCCCGGGGCGTCACGTGGGGTGATGAGCAAACACCCAATCATGGGCGGACACGCCGCGCTGTGGTGTATATAAGCAGTGCCACGTGTCTTCTTGCTGGCGAGATGACTGCACGGGCAACACTAGCCCACTGGCATGGCTGGTGATGGCCTAGGTGGCTGGGAACATAGTTCCTACCCTATGGAAGCTCTAAAGGAGTATCTTATCATAAACCAGTATGACTGAAACCAGGAAGTCTCAACTGAGACATATGTTCTCTATCTGCTGGAAAAAATCCTCAAGCCTAGCCCTCGTCCACACCAAAGGAGGGACCATTCCAGAAGCTTCCCACATACCTAGACTCACCTCCAATCCCTGAGCATGGCCTTTGCGCAAGGAAGCTGGAACACAGAAGCATGTCTGAATGGACAAGGTTCTGGCCCTGGCAGCATCCACTCTGCATAGGCCACCATTTCATACTACAGCCACACAACTAATGTCCCAATGTGAGTGACCCCAGCCCTAAAGCCTTTCTAGCAATTCTGTGTAGGTACTGACCTTCCCCCCCTCCCTAGAACACTTCATCTGCTCCATCCTAACCAGGCTCCTCCAACATAAAATGCTCTTCTTCGCAGACATTCTGTAGAGACCTAAGCACATTGACTACAACTCAAAGCCACTTGTCACTTGCCACCCATCCCCCAAGAACTGCTTAGCTCTGGAGGTCTTCCACAGCATTTCCCCTAACACCTGTGACAAAGGAACTGACAATACTATCTGGTTTGTGACCTGGCTCTCTCACTGGCACACAGTCCTTTGAGATCATGGTCCTCTCTGCAATACTCCCGAGTCCCAGGGGTTCAGGAAAGTATTAGATAATATTTGTGAACTGAGTGGCTCGGGGATCGCTAAGACTCTTTCCTGAGCATTACCAGGGCATGTGCCAAGTGCAAGGAGGCCCTGACTCCAGTTCCTTCCAGCCCACATCTCCTTGGAGGAGTGAAAATGGCAGCAATGAGGACAATAAGTAAAATGAGGTGTTCCACCTAAGATGTGAACGGGTCAGGTGAGAGGCCAGGAGCAGTGCAACAGGCCGTTTGTCATCAAACAACCATCCAAGCACACCACCTTTGTGTGGGCAGAAAGCTATGTGTCCCTGCCACATGGGAAGAATAAAACAAGATGGCTGACTGGGCTGGTGAGGACAGTGGCCTGGGACTGGATTAACTAAGCCCCTCAGCTGCAGCCCATCACCCAAATGATAAATTCCAGAGTTGCTGTCACGTGAGGGCTTAGTCTAGAGAGGGTGCTTCTGGCAAGGCTAGATCTATAACCTTTTGAGAACCTCAAAAGCAGCTCTCACAGGCTGAAAATCTTTTAAGTGTGGGGACAACTGACCAATCCATGGCTGTCACATGTGGTGCCAGCTGTTGTGATTACACAGCAGAAAACCCTGAGGGAACACATATCTGCATGACCCATGCTTGTCCCATTCAAAGACAATTCATTTCATCCATTTCCTGGTCACAGTCTAGTCCAGGGGCCGGGGGCAAGGTGCTTATCAACAACTTTTCCATGGCAAGTGTCCCACAAGGATCTTAAGCCACACTGTAGGGATGGCCCAGCCAATTAAACGCCCAGCTATACAGAGTGACCACTCAACTGCTGTCTGAGGATGGCTATATGCTTCCAGTGCCAGAAAAGGCAGCTCAGCCCTGGAAAATGAAAAGATGCTGATTTTAAGATCGGAAAAGACTTATGACCAGGGTCCTATCAGTTCAAAAAAGAGCTCTGATACAAAGGAGTTTGATTCATGACAAAATTAAATTGCAGGAAAATTAACTCAACGAAGAGGTTATGAGTAGTCTCGACGTTTGAAAGCCAACTGAGCACTTCAGGGAAACAGTGCAGGACATGGCTGAGCTCATCTGTCTTCTGTCTGCTCCAAGTGTGATTGACTTGAGGCCTGCTTTACTCATAATGGGACAGACTTGCAAGGATCTCTGAGCTTAATGAGCAAGCCTGGGTCATGAACAGCCTGAGCAATCACAGGAATGAGAGCATTTGCAATTTACAGGATATTAGGTTTTGTTTCCTGTCATCAACAGAAAGCTAATCAATGGACTCGACTGACAGCTACTTCGGCCAGACAGCTCCAGGTAAGGCTTTAATTCCCAGCTAGCATTACTGAATGGGAATTCTGTAGCTGTCAATTCCAAGATAGAAAACCTACGAATCAGGAACATGCTCTGCCATGAAAACACATCCAACCACACAGTTCACAGAATATTGCCACACAGGCCTCCAGACGGCACCTCAGAACACAGGAGGCAGGACAGACAGAAGGCAGTTTTAGCTACTTGTCCCATTGCTTCAACAAAACACCGACAAAGCAGCTTGAGGGAGGATGGGATTGTTTGGCTCGCAGATCAAGAGTACAGGCCATCATGTTGGGAAAGTCTCAGAACATGAGGCAACTAGTCAATGGGATCTGCGGTTGGTCAGGAAGTAGCAAGCGATGGATGCTGGGCTTCAGATTCCCTCTCCTTCCCACTCAGTCTGTCATTGGGAGGTGTCTTCCCACCTCAACCTAACCTACACAAGCCCTAGCAGACTTGTCCAGAGGCTAGTCTAATGTAAAGACTTTCTCACAGGTAGGCCCGGAGGTTAACCCTTTGGTGACTCTAGATCCCATCAAGTTGATAGCATTAACTATCATTAGGTATTAGGGGAAAAAAAAGGAAAAAAAGATATCCACAAACCCGCCATTTCCAGGGTGGGTATACAAATGCAGCACCAGCACTTAGAATGAAAGGTGGCACAACCATTCATAGGAGTTCCAAATTTAGGCAGAGATGGTGGACACAAGGGCCCAATAGCATCCTGGCCTGTGGGAAAGACACAGCACCCATAACAATGTCCTGTAATTTCTAAACCAAAGACCCCCTAAAGGTTTAGTCTTGTGCAAGGGTCCTGCCTGCACCAACCTCTGTATACCCAAGTGCAAGGGTTCTAACACTGAGTACTATGCAAAGCCTAGATACATGCCACCTTATACTGACACATGCTACCTGGAGCCCTATCTTCTAGACCTACTCCCAACACCAATGCAGTGCCCCCTTTGCAAAGCCCTGGCACAGAGCCCACCCAGGGCTCTCACAGCGGGGAGGACTTCCCATCTTTAACTATAAAAAGGAACGCACTTGCTGCTTCCTTCCTAACTCTTTGTGGAGATCTGCTGCCTTTCCCCAGGCTGCAGTGCCTGCTTCTGCAAGCCAGTGCCCACACCCCATGTACACACAGGGCAGCTTCAGCAGGCCTCACACACAGACCGAAAAGAGACTAGAATAAGCAATGGACACTCAGGGGAGTCAAGGCGGATGCTTCTGGAAAACTCAATCTCCTCAAGACATGAATTTCATCAAAATTGGTGAAGAGTGGAAAATTTCATATTGTGCCGCATCTGTCTGAGGATTTCTTTAAATCTTTATTGTAAGTAACTCAAAACAGAGACAACCCGTGAGCCCCGAGTGTAAAGTTTCTGGAAGCTGCTCGGATGTACAGCAGAGGTACATGATTACTCGGCCATACGGACAGTTTAACTCTGCTTAAAATGTAAATTGCCAGTGAGCGTGGGAGGGGACTGTCACCAACCAGCTGGAGTGCAATCAGGTGACAAAGAAAATCTTAGAAAGTCCTTTCCCTTGTTCTACATATAGCCAGATGACAGGAACACCAGAGCTAGATTTATTTTTTTAAGACTTTGTTGCAAGGGAGAGGATATTCTGCCGGGAATCCAGTGTAGGCGGAGGCACGGTGGGGCTGGGGCCATCGGCCGGGTGCTCACCTGGTAGGTGTCCCACAGGCGGATGGTGCAGCGCAGGGGCAGCTCCCTCATCAGCAGGTTGTTCATCCAGCGGAAGGCAAACTGCAGGTACCGCACCTCGTGCCCGTCCAGATGCCGGTGGACTCGCTCTGCACAACACAAGCACGGGCTGTCAGGGAAGCCTGAGGTCAAAGGACTAATTCCATTAAGGAAGGACTCCACAGTCCACTCTTCAAGAGGAGAACAATTAAGGGGCTGGAGAGATGGCTCAGTGGTTAGGAGCACTTACTGCTCTTGCGGAGGACCTGGGCTCAATGTCCAGCACCATTTGTAATTCTAGTAAAGGGGCTAAAGGAGAGACAGGAACTGAGCCATCAAGCTTCTAGAGATCCCATCCTAACCAGGCACCATCCCTCCTGTACACAGACCCAGCAGACCTATTCCTGTCCAGACCAGGCAACCTCTAGATGCATGACTAAGTATTAAAAACAAGAGAGCCAGGCTCTATCAAACACTGTCCCCGAAAAGTATGGACCCTGACTTAGGGTTACTATCGCTGAGATGAAACACCATGACCAAAAGCAGCTAGGGGAGGGAGGACGTTAATTCATTCACAGTTCATTATCAAGGGCAGTGAGAGCAGGAACTTGAGCAGGGCAGGAGCTTGGAGGCAGGAGTTGATGCAGAGGCCATGGAGGAGTGCTGTTTGCTGGCTTGTTCATTATGACTTACACTTTCTTAAAGAACCCAGGACCACCAGCTCAAGGACGGCCCCACCCACAATGGGCTAGGCCCTCCCCTATCAATCACTAAGTGCCCTACAGCTAGATCTTATGGAGGTATTTTTCTCAGTTGAGGTTCCCTCCTTTTCAGATAATTCTAGCTTGAATCAGGTTGATATAAAATTAGTCACCACAGACCCCTACCAGCCAGCTGCTGGCTAAGTCTCAAAAATAAGGCTTTTCCAACCATTGAAGGGAGAAGCCCTGTCCTATGCCTGTTCTGAATCTTACAGATGGCCCACTTCTATTTAAGCATGTGAACACTTAACTGCGCTGCTGTGGCCGAGAGGCAATAACAGGCTGGTGTTAGAAAAGCAAGGCCTCAGCAGGCAGCAGGCA
>NW_022196893.1:17271058-17276133 GCF_008632895.1 Mastomys coucha | reverse complement strand
CAGGCAGGCAGGCAGGCAGGCAGGCAGGCAGGCAGGCAGTCCCTGGACTCTCTGCCCACTGCTGTCCTCCGCTGACCAGAACAGCTGGGACAGGATGCTCATGGGACTGAGCCACAATTGGGCGGTGCTTTGTCCCCTCAGGGTCCATGTGCTGGAGGCTGGGTCCTTTGTATGCAATGGCAGAGGCAGTGAAAAAGGCTTTGGAGGAGGTCCTTAGGCTAGGGAAGCCTTGCCCTCAGGAGGGACCAGAATGCAACTCACAGAGCCCTGGTTGGTTCTCAACAAGAGGGCTGTCACAAAAGGAAAGCCTGGCCACTTTCTGGCCCCTCTTAGGCTCCTGTTCTGCAGCATGAGCTGTCCCTCTCACAAGTAACTTTAGCACCACTGTGATGACACATGTCCTCATCAGAGATGAAATGATGCCAGTGGCCTCTGCATGCATCTCTGGAACTGAGAGCCAAATTAGCCTCTTTTCCTTATAAGTAAGTAGTTTCAGGTACTTCACTCTAGTATTAGCAAACAAGCTGAAAGCTTAGAGACTAGGCCCGTATTAACGATGGGAACTAGAAAGCAGTTCAAGATCAGGTACGACAAGACAGTGTGCAGCTACAGAACAGAGTTGATGAAAGCAGCCACATTCCCTCCAGTCTTCACAGAGGCTGGGGCAACGCACTAAGAAAGCAAAGGGCCTGAGAGTTTGAGGGAAGGGTTCCAGGAAGAGGGGTGATATCCCTGAGACCCCCCAGGAAAGAACACTGGGTGAGGTGATAGCCCTGAGACGCTCAGGGAATGCTCCTGATCTAAGAAGCAAAAGGACACAGAGGTCTCTGTGTTTGCCATATGCTGCTTCTGCAGGAAAGACTCAAGAACCAGGGTTCCAGGCCTAGCACAAAGAGGTCTAACCCTATCATGCTGCTGGGTGATGGGGCTGCCCACATGCTAGCTCTCCCAGCTGATTCAGGTGCTGGATTCTGTTTATTAAAGAAGTCCGGTACCAACCTGTGCAAACAGGGTTTATCAACTTTCTAATCCTATAGAGGTAAATTTTTTTTAAAGAAGACAAAAATTCCTTCCAGCCTGAAATTAGCTGTAGTTACACAACTAAACTGACAGAAAGACCCAAGGGCTCAAGTGGCTCTTCATCCCATCAACCTTTGCAGCTCCCAAGGGCACATCCTGCTGGGACAGCAGCAGCCTCGGCTGTGGCCCAGCGCACTGAAGCAGGGCGCTGCAGTTGATGTGAAATTCAAATCTGATGAACACTTGCAAACCAGCAGTTTAGAAAATGACTGAATTTACTGAACAAGGTTGTTTCTACGCAGGGGCATGAGGAATGTGCTTTCATGAATATGCAGGTGGCTGTTTGGGGACCCAGAGCCCAAGAGTGGTGGCAGCACTGTAGAGGAAACCCTGGCATCCGGAAATGGCAGGCAATGAGGGCAGCCTGCAGGGCAGTGTAGCTGATACCAGAGCAGGGGGCCCAGGCAGGTTCCACTGGCCATTCCCAGCCTATCAGGCTACAGCCACTCTCACTTCTACCTTCAGCTGTCCTTGGGGACATCAGTGTAGAGGTCAGCGCCCACTCCATCATCCCCTTCTCAGATGGACATTCTAAGTGACTGCCAGGTCTTCATTTTTAGACTCGACTTCTCCAAGGGAATAGTTTCCTTGGAGACACAGAGATGGTCTCCTTGGAGACTCTCTGTGTCAAAGGAACAGCTAATGCTGGAGATCTCCTCTGAAGATTCAGAGAGGGTAAAGAGGAGAAAATGAGCCACCACGGGGCCTTGCATCCAGGAGCCACAGCCCCCTACGCTGGCCACATTCTGCCTGCAGCCCACCCACCGCGGGGAAGGTAGGAATCTTAGGACCTGGAAAACAAACAGTTCTAACATTGCACCCCGCAGGCAGGTAGCACCTTTCTAAGACAAACTGGCAAGAAACTACTCTGAAAAATTAAACACATTTCTGGACTATCTATCATCGGAGTAATCTAGCAGAAGAGGAAAAACTAATCCTTTCTGCCCTAAAAAAAGCAGGCATGGAGACCAACAAGCCGCAGCCCCCCAGGTATGGCTGACTTGGTAAGGGCAGGTTCTACCAGGGGTTCATGATGGGCCCAGGTGTGGTCATCTCCCTTTGCAGAGCACCAGTCCTACAGAACGACCCCAACACTGATAGCAATAGTTATTGCTTAGGTGCCTACATAAGGGCACAGGTCAACCCTTGCAGGGGAAGGTTTGCAGGGCATCACTCTCCAGAGAGGATATACAAGGGGCCCTCTACACCAGGGCTGTGTTCCTCTCCTCTAAGAGCCAAGCAGGACAAGGCTGGAGCCTCTCAGCTATCTATGTCACCAAGCTTCTCAGCACTGGGCCTTCTCTTCTGCTCAGTGTGTGACCTTGAACTCCTAGGAGTTTGCAAAAGGGCAGAGGCCACACTCATTAGGTGGTGAGACCATGACATGAGATCATGAGGACCCCTGTGGGTGTCTGTTGCTAGTGTTCTACTGTGTAGGCTAAACACTGCCAGGTGGAACCACTGAGTCTGGCAGATGGAATGCCTGGCCCGTAAGCTACCTGGACAGTATCCTTGATTATAGGGAAGTGGCCATTTTTCATTGACTGCATGCTACTGGGGAAACAGGTAATGAATGAGAAAATGGACCAGCCACCAGCTCTCTAGCCAGCTTCTAATGTGCATAATGAGTCTCTGGTAGGGCTGCCTCCTATTCTGAACATAGTGTAAGACAGACTGCTAAACTCTAGGCATGACTTCCGATTTCTATACATGGGAACTGCGAATGTGTGTGCTGAAATGACTCCTCTCGCCTGTTTTATAAGTGACTGTGAGCGCATGCTCTCTCACTGATAAAGGAATCTGGTCAGCAATAATACCAAAGCCAGAATTTCCATTTCACTGGCAATCAGGTTTCAAGTATAATGAATGAATGGGCAGACATAATTACTATCATCTTTTAAGCCAAAATGTCGTGTGTGGCAGGGCAAGGTGCACTGCTATAAAGTCATCTGAGGGGACAGCAGCTACGGCCTGCAGAACACTTTCCTCAGCGCTTTCAATGGTGGGCCCATAAGCTGAAATCCTCCAGAAAGCATCTAGTCTTCTGAAGGGCAAGTGCAGGTAAATTATGCAAACACACAGCACCTGGAGCTCCCGCTACAGGTTAGCAGCATTGACACGGGACCAGGCAACAAAGATTTATTTGCGCAGAGAGCAGACACAATGGCCTACATTTAGATACCCAACAAAGAAATCTTTCTATCCCCGTGCTTAGCTGAGGGCAGGCCGAACATCGCCTGCTTTTGCTGGGCCTGGCTGGAATGAGCTTTGAGTAAAGGGAAAGATTCCGATCATCTCATCAGTTAGGAGGATAAAAAGAAAACAGAAACAAGAGCAACCGACCGATGATCAGCACAGGGCCTCCGCATCGGAGAAGCTCTTCTCTGCCACAGGTACAGCCTGGGCCTAAATGCGTGCTGTACCCAACACACCTGCCAACTAGAGGACCTGCTGCAGCACAGTGACAGGGTGAGAGGCTAAACCAAGAACCAGAGAGAAAATCCTGCCGCCCAATCTCAGAAAAACTACACTGGAGGTGACAGCAGCAGCGGCCACCCTCCCTGAGAAAACAGGCAGGCTTCCTGTCAGCAAGACCAGCAGTCTGTGCTCAGGAAAAGGATCAAAGTGCTGGAAGTGGGAGAAGATTCAGCACAGATGGCTTACAGCAAGCAAGGGCTGTGGAGTCACACACACCAGGGCTGCACAAGCAAGACCACGGAGACCAGGCCTGTGGGGACCTGGCTCTGAGGACCAGGGCCAAGGAAAGCAGCCTGCTTGCACCACCAAACAGGAGTACACCTTACTAGCTCAGGGCTCCAATCAAGGAAGGCAGCTCTTGCTCCTTCCTGGCCTAAGGGGATAGGAGAGAGGAGCAAGGCCCCAAAGATGGAAGGAAGGCTGGGCTGAGAGTGCATCTGGGCCAGCCCTGAAGCTCAGGCCAGGCTCAGTTCTGCTCCTGGAGATTATCTAGTTTGGTAAAATCAGAATGTCCAAACAGTGCCTAGGAACACAAATGACCCATACTGCTATCTAATGAGCTGCAACACTCCAACAAACACATCACTACACTCTAATAATGGTCAGATTACTTCCGGGGATGGAGGGCAAATTTTCCTCAGAAATCATAATGGAAATCAATAAGAAATAAGATTTATTTAGAAAACATTAACACCATTTCAGAATGTGCTGACCAGGCAAAGAGAGAAATCCCAACATTCTCACTGCTGCTCCTGAGCCCAGAGCAGGCTGGAGGGGCCACCTAACCCTCAAAGGCATCCCAGGAGCCTGGAAGGAAAGAGGGGAGCCTGATGAGTTGTAGCTTCACACAGAGGCCGACCCCTGTTGTGTGATAAGCTGTTCACCAGTGCCACGCACACTGCATGACAGCAGTCTGAGGCAAAAGCTTCATGGAAGCCAGTCTCCTGCAATGTCTCCTGGCACCCCTAACTCAGAGGTAGCCCAAATATGTCCTTGCAAACTCGCGTGCTAGGTGCCCACCAAGATATGATTTATTAATAGCTAGACAAAATTGGACATTACTCTCTGACCTTTACCAATGTTCCAACGTCTTAGCCAAACCCTGGTTTAGAATTTCATAAAGAATGTTACCCATCCAAACTAATTGCCTTTGGATTGTGGGTAGGGCATTGAAGTTTACAGAATGGGAGATTTATCCTAGGGCAAGGCCAAGTAGAATCCTCATTCTCAGTCACTACTGTAGTCAGACTACAGCTGAACCACTCCTAGGAATTAGCAAGAAAGAGAAAAGTCTCTACTCTACTAGCCCAGAAGATTAGCATAGTGGGCGTTTTACTAAGGATGAGCGTGACCTTGAGTTGAGTATGTGTGAGAGACAGCGTGCAGCAGTCAGCATTGAGCATTCGAGATTCAAGATTCGAGCCTCTACCTTCCTGGCTGGTGCACCCACAGCCCCCCTAGCCCCCAGGACTCCAGCTGGCCCCATGCGGCCCTAGCATGCTTGGGGGGGGGGGGGG
>NW_022196893.1:17202226-17270725 GCF_008632895.1 Mastomys coucha | reverse complement strand
CACCCCCGCACATCCTGTCTGTGCCAGGTCCAGACAGGGGGCCTTGAAAACCTTGCCTTGTCTCTGTTATTCTAATGAGGTTCCTGGTGGGTGCTAGACAGCTCTAGAGATGGAGACTGGTCACCTAAACCAGGAGCCTTGATGAACCCTGGGAAGGAGAGGGAAGCTGGACTGGGAGGGCAAGATGCCCACGGCCACAATGCACCCCATAGGAGGTGGCTTTGTACAGATTCCTAGGAGGCCAGCACTAGCATTCTTTGGCGAGGTAATGATCCTAATACCGCAGGGACAGGCATGGAGCTCCCTGGAACAAGTTCTACCCCATACATCTCTCCATCGGGTTGATCCTCCTGGCCCATGCCCCCATAATAAAACTGGGGTACTTCCTGGATCTAATGAGCCACTCCAAAAAGCTAGCCAGCTTTAAGGGCTGGAACACTGTTGAATTCTGAACCAATCAGTAAGAAATGCACACTGCCTGGGTACCAAAGTATGGCTGGCATGTGGGAGGAGAGTGGCCATGGTGGCCTCATCCTGTCACTTATAAACTCTGACTCTAATTCTAGGTGGATAGCATCAGAAGTACCGTGGCCACCAGGCTAGGCACTCAGAGAGTAAATGCACTCCATCAAATGCCCCAACGGGCTGATATCTCCACAGACCTTAGGGTAGAGGACAAATGCATTCCTTCAAAACAATTCCTCCAAGGGTTATTTTAACAAGGCCATCAAGGTACACACCTGCTGTCATCTTAAGGTGCTCAACACAGTGTGTTGGTAAGGGCAGTCAGACCCAGACGCACAATATTTCAAGGAAGGCAAGCTTAACATGGCCAATTCAGCACCAGGAAGGAACCAGAGAATACTCAGTCCTAGTAGGCCTTGCTGGAAGGAGACAATGCCTCTCGTTCTTGGGACTCTGGTGAACACAAACCCAGAATATAATTAAGCCTCCTGGCAGGCTGTATAGCATCAGCATGTATCTGACACCACAGCACACAGTCTTCTCATCTCTGGAGAGGCATTAAGGTCTATTTTTTGACAGTAACATAATCTAAAATACAGATTCTTCTTGAGCTACACAGAGCTGAGGCAACGAGGCATTAGATGACTCTTGCTTCACAGATGTGCTCATAAGCATTTCGCTAAGCCCCTCCAAGACAGGGCTATCATCACACCAGAAAGCAACAACCAGATTTGGGTGGAAAAGATGGCGCAGAGTTTCCTGGATGCCCAGCACTCAGTAGGTCTGACTGCACTCTCCATGACAGACCAGCAAAGCCTGCAGAAGAGAAACGGAGCAGATGACAGGGTAGCTAGAAGACATTCCCATGAGGCTTAGTTCCTGACTCCTTTCCATTCAACGTGTGTGTCTGTGTGTGTGTCTGTGTATGTATATGTGCAGGTGATATGTGTATACGGAGATCAGCTGTCATTATCTGGTGGCTTCCTCAATCCCTCTCTACCTTATTTTTGACAGTGTATCTCATAAAACCTGGAGCTCAGAAATTCAACTGAGCTGGCTGGCCAGTGAGCCCCAGACATCTTCCTGTCTCCACTTCCCCATATCTGAGATTCAAGTTATGCACTGCCATACCTAGCCTTTTTATCTGGGAGCAGGAAGGGGGGGTGTGAGGGGGGGAAAGGGATGGAACTCAGGTTTTCAAGCTAACATGACAGGCATGTTACCAGCTGAGCCATGTGCCCAGGCCTTGTCCCATACCACCCTTAGGAGATGATACTATAAAGATCCAAAGAAGGGCTGCAGCACCTGGAACACAGCTGTGATCACTCTGGACGGAAGCATCTGAAGAGCATCTTAATTCTGATATCTGTCAAAATCTCCTTTATGCTTGCTTCCTGGTTTAGATGGCTTTCTAAAAAATCAACTCCAATACCTAACCTCACTGCACAAAGCCACTGTTCCTGCAAGCTATAGAACCTGAGGGTTAAAGGGCCTCATCCATTCAAGTTCACTCTTCAATGTGGAAAAGGCATGATGCGCATTCCTTTACACTGTCTGTGTGCTCTGCCAATGAATTTCCTTCCTTTGTGGTGATCAATTGTCCTCACGTGCGGCTCCCTCCAAATGCTCTTCCATCCTACTGATCTTTAACTCAATGTCAATAATGCATGACTTTGATCGCCTACCACTTTAGAACTCAGCCAAACCTGGGCCTGCCATGTTGGTCATCTTGCTAGGTATGCCAGGGGCTCTGTGTCTGCCCATGAACTACAAGATCAGTTTGCCCCTTGCTGCAGGAAAACAGGCTGGAATCTTAACTGGGACTGAGCTGAATGTGCAGTCAGGGGAAAGTGTTATTTAACACCCCGACTTTCCAAGTCTATGGGCATGATTGGCTCGTTCTGAATTTTCTCAGCCGTATTTTTGTAGCCACCTTGTGTTTTCCTGATAAACTTCTCATTTTTATGCTATAGTAACCAGTGGTGGTTATTCACTCTCAATTGCTAATACCTATGTGTGTACATTCTGTACACAGGCACTCAACCTGGCATGCATGCCATACCTCTCAGAAGGTGCCATCCACATCCACCTGGTTATTTTTGCGACAAGGTCTCTTGCTGGCCTGGACCTAACTCACCAAGTAAGCAGACAGGGTGGCTAGGAAGCCCAGGGTCCCTTGTCTCTGTCTCCCCACCACTGGATTAGAAGCACACACTACCATGGCTATTCTTTTCATGTGCGTTCTGAGTGTCTAACTCAAACCCACCAACCGAGCCATCTTCACAGCCTACCTACTCGATTGCTAATTTCTTCTGCTATTACGGAGAAACACTATCTCTGTGTGCTGGCCTGATGTCCTGAAGCCTTACAAAACTCTCCTCCGGGTTCTAGTCAGCTCTTTTGTCACTTCTCCCAGCTCTCAAGAGATGAAGGGGTTTCCTTTCTCCTTTTCCAGCCTGGGGGCCATTCATTCACTGTGTGTGCTTCCACTTGCTGGGTTTGCCTCTGTGCACTGGCTGGACCTACCTGTACGCATGCTGAACAGG
Source organism: Mastomys coucha (assembly GCF_008632895.1). Taxonomy (NCBI): domain Eukaryota; kingdom Metazoa; phylum Chordata; class Mammalia; order Rodentia; family Muridae; genus Mastomys; species Mastomys coucha. The sequence goes on along the minus strand of NW_022196893.1, from coordinate 17,267,714 downwards.
CTTAGTAAGAATGAACAGGCCTGGAGAAAGCATTCAGACTCACATCGCTTGTATGAGTTCAGCGGTGGGCTTTTGCAGAAACCCTCTGGCAGAGTTAGGAAGCCCCCTCCACTCCCAGCTTACTGCCGCTTTCATTAAGAATGAACACTGGGCTTTGTCAAACGCTTCTCCTGCACACACTGAGATAATTTTATGGGTCTGTCCTTCTTTGATATTTTAACATAATGGACTATATCAGAAGGTTTTCAACAGTTAAATCAGCCATGCATTCGAGGATACAGCACATGTCACAATGATATAATATTCTTTTAATGTCGTGTTTGATTTGATTTGCTGAAAGTCTTGTTCAGTTACGTTCACAGAGGAGACTGGTCTGTAGTTCGTTCTTTAAAAGCACCTTTGAAAGTTTGGGAATTAGAGAAACACTAAGCTTATGGAATAACCTGGAAAGCGTGTGCCCCTGTTTACCTTCCCAGCAGCCCAGGTAGAATCAGTTATTCTTTACTGAATGTTTTCCAGTGGCGGCCTAGTCTTCTTTGAAGGAAGATTTAAACTCTGGCTCATTTGCTTTCCATAAATTTTTGGATGTTCAGAACATCCACTTCTTCTAGGGCTAGCTGGCTGCATTGTTCAGTTTTTAGAAAACTATACACATGGGGAATGCACAGTGGTGTATTCCACATGTGTATCCCAGCCCTCATATTGGCGATCTGTTTGTTTGTTTGTTTGTTTGTTTGTTTTTCCTGAACAGTTGATTATAAACATCTGTCTATTGACTTTTTCTAAATAAGCTTTTGGATTCACTCTACCTAACTACCCACCCCAAGTCTTTAAGTGAGCAATTGAGGTCCCTGATTTGATAACTCAGGTCTCCTTCAGGAACAGGTGTCTAGTACTATGTGTTTTCCTCTACCCACTACTTTGTCTGTGTTTGGTGAATTCTCTGCTGCTGTGTTTCTTAATTTTCCTATTCACTCACGTCAAAATACCTCCTACTGTCCCTTATGACTTCTCCTATGGGCTATTCTCACTGGGTTACTTAAAGAGATATAGATTGATTTAGAAATCATTGGGCATCTCCCACATATCCTACAGGTTTCTACACTAGCTCCGTTGCGCTCAGAGAACATACTGCACATTCCTTAAACCCTCTCAGCCTCCCTGCGATGTCTACTGTAAGATGTGTGTAAGATCCTGAGAGCTCTGTTGGTCAAGCGGGTGCAGCTTACTGATGATGCTGTTCGGGTGCTGTGTGTCCTCACTGCTTCTCTGTCTACTGTCCTACTGCTTAAGGAGAAGTGATCAAAACCTGCAGCTATGACACAAAGCCATCCACTTCTTAAAAGTTTAGAATTCAGTTCTGAGTATCTCAAAACTGTCAGTACACACATTAACCTAGTGGTAAGAGCAGGTGACTGACTTCTGCTTTTATAAAATGACTATTTTGTAAAATGTTTTATGTATTAAATTTGAAGGTTTCTATAGCATATACATATAAATACATATATAATTATACTGCATAAAAGATTAAATTCTTCATTCTGAACTCTGAGCTGACTTTCACTTTGTTTAGAGTAGCATGAGATTGTGTTTTAAATCACATGACTGTAAGATAAACTTCTATGAATCACATAGGTGAATCCTACTTTTTTTTTATAGTCTGACAGATCTGCCTGTTGACTGGCATGCAGGGCCATCAACATACACTTCTCTGCATGCTGATCTGGAGCCTGGAGTGTGACTCCTGGTGCTCCATCTGTCCCATCATTCTCTGCTCACCTTTCACACTCTTCTTGTCTGCCTTAGTAAGCACCCTGGCAGTAGGATTCTACTTTGCCTCCAGCAGAGCTTGCTGGCCACAGCTCAGCTTTCCTGTCACCATACAGTTCATAGCCCAGCTGCCTGTCAGTTCACCCTTGTGTGTTTTGCACAGCCTCATGCACAGTATGAGGACCCGTGACACCAATCTGTCCCTCCCCTGCCAGCATGGCGCTGTGCTTTCCTGATTCTCCCCCTCTCTTCACACAACAGTTGTCATTGTTACTGCTTCCATTTTAACTTTCTAGTTCCTCCTGCTCTCTTTGGGATTCTTTTACCTTTTGGTCTAAAACTTGCTCACTTTGCCTCCAATTCTGGAATGCTTTATTCTGGCTAGCATTAACTCTGGTGTCCTCCTTTCATTTCAGTGGGTGAACATGTGGCTCCATTGCACTTGAGATGTTCCTAAGCCATCTGCCAAGGCTCTGAACTTGTCAGATTCCCTTTAGCGCTTTCTTTATCAGTGGGGCTAAGCACTTTGACTATGAGGTGACTCGGTCTGACTTGCTAGCATCTCATGCTCACTTTCTGCTTGCCTCTGTGGTTCTTGGAACTTAATAGCTTCATCCATGTTTTCTAAAAGGCCAATACATTTCTCCTAGGATGTTCTCCCTGTTCCCCTAGAGTGGACACCAATCGCAGATACAGAGCCTATACCTTCCTTGAGACCACAGGTGTCACCCTATCATCTTCCTCCTAGTTCTTTCATTCCACACAGCCCCCTCCCACTGTGCTCAGGAGCTTCTTCAGAGGCTAACCTCCCATACTCTATACAATATGGTTTCCATTTGTTTCACTGGACTCCTCCACAAACTCAGTGGGGACCATTCTGTCTCTGCTTGGTGTGATCTCTATTTCTCCAGTTACATGGTCACAATCACTGTCTGAATGTCCAGCCCTGAGCAGAGCAGGGTTCAGTTTTGACTGACATTGCGCTCACTGTAGCTCCCCGCACCACCACCGCCACCGCAGCCACCTCTTCCACCTCCAGCACCACTGCCACCACTGCTGCCACCCACCACCACTGCTGCCACTGCCACCACCGCCACCTCTTCCACCTCCAGCACCACTGCCAGCACTGCCTTACCCCCACCACGCCCTTGGGAGGTGGTGCTGGGACTCTGGGCTTGTTCGGTACTGACCATGTGTCTGTCCTCTTGTTGTTTTTAAGTTTTCACTCATGGAACTTTAGTTCTTTGTGGCTTTGGGCAGAGTGGTGCCTGGGCCTGTCCCCTCGGTGCTAAGGAAAACTGAAGTGGAAACTTAAGGGTTCTTTGGAGAGTCAGTTGTGTTGGATAGTGTTTTGCTGGGGCAAACACGAGGAGTGTTTTCCTGAAGTGGACACAGGTGAAAGACCAAGGCATACTCGTGAAGGAACATTTAGCTGAAGCATACACAGGAGAAAGGATGTTCTGCTAAAGTAAGCACATGAAAGGACATGTGTGTTGGCCGCCAGCACCAACATTAATAAAAGAAAGGGTTCTTCTGGTAATGGGAGTTAGAAATAGATAGAAAGAAACAGGAGAGAGTGGCCATGTGGTAAAGGATTCTCTGCTAAAAACACCCATGTATTGGTCCACTTTACATTGTGTAATTGAGCTGCATTTGTTGGGATTCCATGCACATACTGAAGCAAGCTAAGTCCTGAGGCATGGCACATGGAGGACACTTATGTTTGAAGGTATAACAGGACTCCACAGAGTGACAGCTTGGCCTGCTGGGATAGTTAGTTTTGTAATGCTTGTGAGTCTTCGATGACCTTCACTTTCCTGAGAAAGGCAGAGCTGAGAACTTCTCCAGGAGTTCCTCCTGGTCCCTCCTGCTGACTCCAGCTGAGGTTGAGGCCTGGCCGTCTCTGCTAGTCCATGTCACTGCTGTTGCTAACTCGCTCTACCAAACTGAACTGTTGGTGTATCCGTGAAATATTTGCAAGTGGAGCGGCTGATGCTAACCTGTGAACTAAACTGCCGATTTCCAGACAACACAGATGGGGGTTGCTCTAAAGAACCTTTCTAAACAGGTGCACTCCGCCATATGCTTTCTTTTCTACTACCTCTGGTGGGTGGTGGGCTCAAGGGAAGTCAGAGCATTTAAAAATAAGGTTTGAAAGAACTGAAGTTACAGAGAACCCTCCTGAGCTGTGCTCAGTGTTCGCAGGTGTGACGCTCCAGGCTCTCAGCATGGAGGCTCTGGTCTTGCCTCTGTGTCTCCATGCAGGGCCCACAGAGCACATCTGGTCATCCGTTGTGCTGCCTTTCCTCCCAGCCTCAGCCCTTCCTCAGACTCTGCTGTCTGATACAAAGATCACTGCGGTCTTCATGGGTTCTCCCTCATTGTGCCCAGTGACACAATCACCACAGACTGATGACAACACAGTTTTGTGATCCAGTTTTGAAGTAGGGCTTCCCAGAGCTGTACATAGAGGTGGGTTTTCATCCAGAGCCCGTCCTGAGGAGACCCCGCTTTAATATCACAGAATGCTGCAATTGGTGAAATCCACTTGCTCCCAGCTGTATGACTAAAGACCCAAGCTGTGCTGTCTGCTAGCTGAGGCCACCTGCAGGCCCTGACCACATGGGCTTCTCCAACCAGCTGCTAGCTTCAGGAGCAAACAGCATGCTGGTACCACTTTGCAAGGTGGACTCTCAGATGATGTGATGGGAAAGGCCTCCCACCAGCACTGCCATCAAGACACAGGTGTCACCAGGACTACAGAACAGCTGATACACAAGAGACAGGACTACCACCACGCAGGATAGACCTCTAGCAGCCACCTTAGGGTTAGCCCGTCACGTTCACTTCATGTCTGCTCTTCTCTGCAGCATGGCACCAAGGAGGGGGTCTGACTCATGGAACACCCAAGACTGTGACTGAGAATTAGAGCCACTGTGCCAGTTGGGCAGCTCCAAATGACAGGCTAAGACCCTAACTAAACTGAGGAAGACACGGAAACTCCCAGCCAAAGAAGCATAAAAGCCTAGACACATGACAGGTCACCTACTCAGAATCAACCCTGACACAGCCGCAGTGAGGCTGAAGCAGCCACGTTCTCAGGACACACTCCCCCTCTGCTGACCCAGCTTAATGCTGGAAGCACAGCCACCACAAAACTGTCTGAGCTGCAACCTAGACCCACGACCTCTGTGCCAGCTGCCGGTGTCTGCTCAGCCTTCAGACTCAGCACATCGTAGCCCTGCCCCCTCCTGACTTCCCTGCATACCACAGAGCCAAGCGCCTGGAGGATGGAGTGTGGATGGCAGGGAGCATCTACCTACTATCTACTGTGCTCCTCTTGATAATCAGCATGGCACCTCATTGTAAGATCAAGCTCTTTTCCAGGTTCAGGACCAAGGAACAAGACATAGAAAAAGATTTCCATGTCAACAAGAGGGTCAGTTGGACAGACAGACCAGCAACTGCAGGGTGGATGAATCAAGACAGAGGAAAGGACCAAGGCTTATGAGGAGGGTGGACAGGTGAGTGGGACAGAGCACATTCAAAGTACTCTGTGGTAAGTACCCACATGGAAGCACCCAGCAGGACCTGAATTTCGTCATTCACTTTCTACAGTGAGACCAGAGCCCTGAGGGTCAGACCCTCCTGTAAAGACCCATCATGGCAGCGACAGCCAGACCCAGCCATAGGACATGAAACTCAGGGGGACCAGAGATGCAATCCCCAACATGCCAGCATCCAGGAGCATAACCTAACATCAGAGTTATTCTTGAGCAGACTCAGTGTTTGTCATCGGTCCCCAAGCCACCAACTAGTTGAAGCACCATCCAGAAAGCTGATTATCCCTGCAGCATTTGGTCAGCAAGCCAAAGGCCCTCTAAACACAGAGATCCTGAAGTCTGGTTTTACAAGAATAAATGTATATTTGAGAGTTTGCTATAAATGTCATTTCAAGGGCAGCATCATTCATGGTCATCATCACAGCCAAAGGCCTAAGAGGCACAGTGCCTAATTCTGAGAGAAAAGAAAGATGTAGTGCTGAAAAAGGCCACCTCTGAATGGGAGATGGCTCATGGGCTGGGAGGGAACAGGACCTTCAAAATATTCACTTGTCCTTGATCCCTCAGGCCCTGCCACAGACCCCTGCCAATGCAGATGCTTAACTGGGGCGGGGTAGGGGGGAAGAGTCCAGCCTTTTACCTCAGGAAAGACAAAACACACAGACCCTCACCAGAAGCCATGAATAGGAAGGATGCTGTGGACATTTCAGAAACAGATCTGATGGCCTACATTCAGGCCAAGACTTTTCTTCTTGAGGTCAGGGCGAATCTCTGTACTTGGAAGTCTCTACTTACAATGTAATTAACTGGTCTCAGCTCAGCAATAAACTCCGAAGATCAATCTCAGCATGGCGGCCACAGAGACACCATCATCTGGTCCAGAGCTTGCTGGGCTTCATTCACTTGTACTTTATTGCCCATGGTGGACACTGTGCTTCCAGGTGGTAAACACTCCACACTTGATGCCCATCACACTTCTGCCTCCTTGTCCCAGAACATCTCAGTGGTTGGAAGGAAGAGGCGGTGGCAGTGAAGGAATCAATGCCAAGGGGCAGTGGCCTGGGTCTCTGTGGGGTCCTGGTCCTGCCCTCCCACCTTGCAGTAACTGAAGCAGTTTGGCTTCCCCCCAGCCATGAAATGGGCTATGTGGAGGAGTGGAGAGATGCTGGGGGCCTTTCTTTCTAACAGCACTTCTTTGCAGCTGTGTTAAGCATGGCCTGGGGAAAGGGTTCTCAGAACAACCATTAACATTCTAATGTAGGACAGACCATCCTCTGCAGTCACAAGCCAACTGCCCATCAGTAAGAGGCCTTGAAATGATGGTGGGTGGCGGAGAGCAATACTGTCCTGCAGGAGATGCATGTATGGGCAGACCAGAAGGCCCCATGTCCCAGGATTTTGGGGGTGTCTCCCTTCTATAAGTGGGATGACAAACTGACCCTTGGTGTTAATAGAGCCCTCAACTTGTGCTAGAAGAGTTCTGAAGATAAGCTTGTCCTGGGAAGGAAGAGATAGCAGTCTACAGACAGAGGGAAGTGCAGGGTGAAGGAGGGCCCCAGAGACATGGACAGGCAGCGGCAGGGACAGTACCTTCTAGGGTACCACTTTAAAAGTGGAGATGGAGAAGCGGCCTGTTAGCCTGAAACCATGATCCCAAGACAACCATGTGGACTGAAGCAACCAGACTTGAAGCAAAAGCAGGTAAAAGAGCAAGCCAGAAAAAAACAAAAACATTCAAGGATGGAGCTGGCTCCAGGCTCTCTGAGGGAGGCCAGAGACCCTTATGCTGGCTTACAGAGCCTCCAAATCAGGCCTTGAGAGCAGAGATGTCCCAAAGAGACGAAAGGACAGCCCTGGGTGCAAATGTCATCATTGTCTCCACAGATCATGACTGTATAAGCCGGAGAGCATGACACTCTACCCAGAGTGCTACCGATTTAGGAGGAAAGCCAGGACACCCAAGGGGCCTGTAGGTAAATGGGCATACATACAAAGACACAACAGTCAGATAACTGGGGACACAGTCTTCAGAGGAATAGAACCAAGTACTGAAGACTGGCTCTTGCCTAACTGGTCCCTGTGGCATGTTCCTGGGAAAGCTCATGGGCTAGAGTTCACACAAGGCTTCCTCTGCCCAAGGGAACTTCCCTAGGCTGTGACATGGGCCCATAGGGACCTCATTTACACATATGCTTTGCTTTTCTTTCTTTTTTTTTTTGTTTTTTTGGTTTTTTGTTTTTTGTTTTGTTTTTCAAGACAGGATTTCTCTGAATAGCCCTGGCTATCCTGGAACTCACTCTGTAGACCAGGTCTGGAACTCAGAAATCCGCCTGCCTCTGCCTCCCAAGTGCTGGGATTAAAGGCATGCGCCACCACCGCCTGGCCCACATATGCTTTTCAATCAGCTTATCTGCATGTCTCAAATGAAACACCACCACCATCACTTCCAGTTTAGAATCAGCCATTCTGAGGCCTAATGAGGCTGCACACTGGAGACAGACTGCTGTGTAGCAAGAGGTGGTCACAGTGAGGACGGCCCGAGCCTGAGTGACACCTCTGATTTATTCTCTGCTCTCTGACTGCTTACCTTGTCGGGGTAATAAAAATATTTTCACTCAGCTGGTAATAAAACTGAATCTAGTTTACTAGCTGTAACTGAATCCTACCTTGAAAGAATAAGTCAATTGTAACCTTACAACGTAGTCACGACAGCTTTCAGAGAAATTTCATTAAAATCACATTTAACTGGAATTAAAAACCCAAGAAAAGGAAAATGTACCAGGAGATAAAGCCATTTAACAGGCAGAGGTAGGACTGCTGTTCAGTAATAAGTTCTAGTGTTTTCTTCCTTAAGGAAATAGGTCCAATATTGGCAAACATATTGACCACAGGCCCCTCCCCAGCTCCCAGCAGCGGCCTCTTCTGTAACTAGTTACCCAGGAGCTACACTGAGTCAGTCACTATAAGCACATTATAACTCTCTTGACCTGACACACAGGACAAACAAGAGGTGATGGGGACACTCTTCACTAGTCTATGCCATTAACAGATGATGACAGGTGAGCTAACCCCCAGAATTGAGGCTGGAACTCCCTACCACTGGACAGGGGAATGAGACCCAAAGTGCCCCAGGTTGGTTCCTGGGCAGGTCTGTAGTCTCCTTTTCTTCTGGAGCACTCAACTAGTCTCTAGAGCCCAAATCACTTTTAACGCAATGACTGACATCTTTTCTGACACTCTACGATTGGTCTAAACCTGAAGCTGGAAGCCAACCCACCCCTTAGGTTTGTGCCAGTTGATGGGGTACCAGCCTGCTTATTCTTCATGGTCAGTCTCTCCATCCTGTCTCCATGCCAGTGCCAAACCACCCTGGCCCTTATGCTACATACAGTTATAAGAAGCACTTTTTGTGAGACAGGCTGCCAGTTAGTCACAAAACTGGTCCCCTGATGCTGCTGCCTACATGGGTGGGTTGTTTCTCGGGTAGCCAGTAAGCTAGAGTCTGCCCCATAGATGAGCAACACAGAGCCTGCCCCAGTAAGCTAGAGTCTGCCTCAGATGAGCAACACACAGCCTGCCCTAGTAAGCTAGAGTCTGCCCCACAGATGAGCAACACACAGTCTGTCCCAGATGTAGATGTAAACAGGCTGTGGGGCCTTAGAACGGACCTCCAACCAAATAAGGGTGTCCCACCCCTTGGGGCACACCAAATACCTTCCACAAAACCATAAACATGTCTGTCTGTATCTGGCCCTTCTCCTAGGATGTGAACGAGAAGAGCCAAGAAAATAGCTCTCATACTTCCACATCTTCGGATGTGGTCCACACACTGAGGCAGGGCTTAGCACTTCACGAACTTCCAAACTTCTGAGGATTTCATTTCCTTAATAGCTGTTCTATCAAAACTTTCTGGAATACATAGCTTCAAGTGCAGTTTCAGCCAGCACAATCTAAATTCTTCAGCACATGTGGTATCTAAGATTAAGCAAACTCCCAGGTTTTGTTCCAAAAGCAGGGGTAGAGAACCCTCAGGTCTTCCTGTCACATCATGGCCCTATCTTGGAGTATCTGGTATTTGGCAAGTTCTTCCATGTCACTTCCCCAAGACATGACCCTGCCTCCTCCTAACTGTGCAGCCATGATGACAGTTTCTCAAATATAAACAAGCATAGCACACTCTGAGCCACTGTGGACACACCATCAGTGTTCTCCAGAGTCCCTGTGATGAAGGCTGACTGTCCACTTTAACCTGCCCCAGCCTGGGAGCCAGTTCTGCTAGCACCTGGTTAGTAGCTACAGCCGGAACACAAGGCCCGTGTCCAACATGCCATCTGACCTAATGGGGTATTTGTATTTGGAGATAGAGCCCTTGAGGAATTGTTAATTAGGTTAAATGAGGTCATGAGGGCTGAACCTGCAGACTCCAGTAACACAGTGATACAGCAGAGGCCAACATCCAGGGCCACTGCAAAAACAATCCCATCCTCCGGAGGCTCTGAGTGATGACAAACCTTATCTACCAAAACAGCACAGGAACCCGAGGCCAGTCTTGCAAAGAATCACTAGTAAGACAGAAGAGGAAGATCTCCACTATGGAAGAACAGTGGCTGCCAGCCTCAGCACAGCACACAGTGACAAGCCAAAGGGACCTAGTGCTTATAGAGCTCAGTCAGCCTTGGGCACAGGTGAAAAGCTTTTCCCAGCAGGCCAGGACACAGGTATTTGAAACCAGTACCAAGACATCTACAGAACAATGACAAGAACAGTAATGAATGCCCAATGTACTGCTTGTGCGTGTGCATGTGTGCGTGTGTGTATGCATGTGCGTGTGTATGTGTGTGTATGCATATGCATTTATGTGTGTGCGTGTGCATGTGTGTGTGCGCATGTGCGTGTATGTGTGTGTAGGTATATCACATGTACATAATTGTGGATATGTATATATATAGATGTGTGTATTTGTACATTGGTGTATGTCATGCAGGTATGTTTATGTATATTGTATATAAACATGTAAAAAGATATATGTATGTGTGTGTATATATATACACATGTGTATATAAATACATGTATATATATAGGTATATGATATGTATATGCAGTTGTGTGTACTTAGATTCATGTATAATTGTATGTAGAGGTTGTATATGTGTGTATATACAAGCATATATATGTATGTGTATGTGTACTTATGTATATATAAGTGTATATAAATGTGTATATACAGATGTATATGAATGTATACACAGGACAGTATATGTATTTAAAAGTGTTTTTGTGTATACAAGTGTCTATTCAAGTATGTGCAGGTATAATATATATATGTATATGTATGGACATATGTATATAAATATACAGGCACATATACTCATAGGATTATCTACATGGGTATACTAGGAAACATATAAGTATATACAGCTAGTGTATATTCATACAAATGTGTGTATATAGGCATGTAGGCCTGTGTACTCAGATATGTGTGTGTGTTTTGTGCACACAGGCCCACGTGTATGCTCTATGTACATATCAACATATGCAAGTATACTAAGGCTGTGTGTGTCTAATTTCAAATAGTCTATTACATTTAAGGCTATCTTCTCCCCATTCTGTCCAGTGTCTAGAGAGAAAAGTGAGCCTGTAGCTTAGATCGGGCTTGAATTGCACTTTGTCCCTCTGAGCCCATCCTTGAAAGGGCTCCAGATTAGACAAAGGAAGCCCAGGGAAGTCTGAGCTTCAGTGAGTGCTGAGTATTGCCCAGGCATGTTACATTAAAACCTGCCAGTGTTCACCTGAAGGTCAAAGACCACTGGGCTGTATTTTCCTTACTGAATCTGGCACCCTAGACCCAGAGCAGCCAGGTGGGGCTGGGAGATTAGGTGGAAGACAACCTAGTGCTCTTTTTACTAAAGGAAAGAGAAAGCACCTGTGCGAGAACCCCAGGAAGGCAGGCGCATCTCTATAGCTCAGCAGCAGCTTAAGTGGGCCAGCAACAGCTTTAATGCCATTGCAGCAGCTTCTCTGACTGACTTCCTCAACAACCTTTGCTCAGGCTTGCTCACCACAGAGTTTCCCAGCCCACCAAGCCCAGCAGTGTCTCTCTACTTTAGACTACCTCCCAAAAACCTGAGGCAAAGCCCAGGAGACCCAGGACTTCAGGGAGAGTCAAAGAATTTTCAAGTTCTTGCCTCTTCTATACTCCCTGAAGCCACCACACATCGTCCCTGTATCTCCAGAAACAGGCTTCTTGGAGATGGTACCGGCATCTCCCTGAAGGGCTAACACTCTCATGTCCATGAACTAGTCCTCTATAATCTAATCTTCTGACTGGCATGACCAGCATCTCTTTGGGCACTGCTGAAGCTGTATATGCTCAAGTGATCTAACATCCAGCAAGCTCCTATGTCTCACATGTCAAAAGACACATCAGACATTTCATTTATACAGAAACACCTGCACCACCGCAGACATGACATGAGGAGAAGGCCTGAAGTGGGCACTGGCCTGGGACTCTGCAAAGATGCTTTGGTTATGCCTTTTGAGAGGCAAAGGGTAGAAGCCTGCTTACATCTGGCAACTCTATTTTGGCAGCAATCTAGGCCATGTGATCTCAGATATAGTGGATGCTAACGACAACAAAATGTGCAGGGGTTCATTATGATTTGATGGGAAAATGTAAATTCCCACTTTCAAATATACACAGGCATTCCAGATGCAACATGGGCAAAATCACACAGCACATTCCTTGGACTGAACTTCCACTAGGAGGCAGGAGTCCAATAAACACCTATCACTGCAATAGGAAATCACTAACTTGTGGGAACAGGTGGTTCCTACCTATAAAGAGCTTTAATAACTCAGACAGTGGACAGTGAACACCCACGTCATCTTCTTTAGGCTACAAGCTCCTTAATAAATTTAAATAATGAGAGAGGCAGGACAGGGCAGTGCTCTATTTCTGCTTCCTAAGGTGCTCTGTGATACACACCTACTTGCATATGGCAGAACCAACTGTAAGACACATGTAGCTTTTACTCATTGAAGTCCCTTGGCCATGAGCCCTATTCTTCCTGAATAAAAATGCCAAGCCCTTAACCTTTCCTGACTTCAGAGGTTTGTAAAATGAATTCAATAGGACTAAAACTTACATGACTCTCTAATGTCCTTTCTGAGCTGGCGACTACAGTGTCCATTAGTTGTACTCAAAACTGCCCTCTCAACTTGGGTGTCCCCTGACATCACTGTAGCCAAATGCCAGGCTGCCCAATAAAATGGGTTTTGTGTGCCAGTCTCTGGAGGGTGCACTAGGAACTCATGCATGCTTCTCAAGCCCTCTCTACTCCTACCTCAGGTACTAGCCAAGGACACTTCTGTCAGCTGCTACCACCAGCCTGAATCACAAAGTAAAGACCAGCAGGACAGAGCCCTCCCCAGCCCACCACAAGAAAAGCTGTATGAGGACACCCTGTTCTAAGCTATAAAAGTATAGCCACTGTGGTTTACACGGCATAAGACAGAGTCTAGCTTCTAACCGTGGTGTGGACTTCGACACTCAGCCACTTGGAATTTGGTTAACACCTTACCCACTGCAATGTGAGTTCATGGCCATGCTCTCAGAAACTACAAAGAGGGGTCACAGCTAACCTTCTCAGAGAAGCAGACAGCACTGAGTCATGCAGGAATCAACAGAGGTCACTAAAATAGAAGCTCCTGTTGACAGAGAGTCGGGAAGGAGGCGGCAGCAGGTACATGTGGGTGTGAGAGAAGAGCCACACGGTGAGGGGCAGTGGGCCCGGAGGACAAGCACCACAGACTGGTACCACATCCCAAGCAAATACCAGAGTACCCAAAACCCACTGGGCTGTCCAGGCTGGCCTGAGGGCCTTGGTCCATGTCACATACAGTCCTTCACATGGGTCCTCTTGAGTTCAGACGATACAGACGAGCCCAAGGAGACTGCATAGCAATGTCCCAAGACCACTAGTGCTCCTCCTGGCAGCACTTCTGGCAGATGTAAAGACCTTTACGCCACCCTAGCACACTCAGTAGGTGTCTGATAGTGGTGGCTCTGCAGAGTGGGGGCATGGGTCTGTATTTCTCTGAATAAGTGCTTTCATGCACCTCCAAAACAGCCAGGCTGGCATGTCCACACAGGTTGGGTGGAGGGCTGGAGTCACAGTCCAGCTGCAGATTCCACCTGCTTCTCCCAACAGAGAATCAAGCAGTGTGTTCTCACAGAAGATCAAGAAAGCAAGTCTAGAAAGGGGGAAAAGCACTGGGCACTATTTTGAGCCCATCACAGGTGCCATGCCTTGACCTTGTTCAGACAGGGTACCTGGCACTATGTGGCAGTGTCTAATACCCACATACCAGCAATCCAAGGGTCCCAAGTGAAACCCACTTCTCCTGAGGTGGAGAAGTGGCCTCACAAGGCAGCCTGGCTCATAATAAACTCCTTCCCAGGAGCTGCCCCTTCAACTCTAGGGCAAACGATGTGATTAGGAGGGAGTGGGGCCCTTACCAGGAACCACAGCACTTGGGTCAGCTACAAGCACACAGCCCCCATGGGGAAAGTAAGGGTTGCAAACCAGCTTCTGCTGGAAATGTAGCTGCGCTCATGAGAGATCTCAAATCCTTGCCAATACCCTGGGAGCCAGAGATCTGACTGGGCTCTGCATTTCAGATGCAGCCAGAAAGAGACTGTACCTCTCTGGAAGGAATGCTGTCTGGTCTGCTACAGACTTCTTGGGGAACAGCCTTTCTCTCCCCAAAGGATGGATCTGGCGCTAAGCTGTGCCCTGCATTGGGTCTAAAGCTTCCAGGGACCCATCTCCTGGTTGTACGTGGCAGGCCCCAGGTGAGTTTATTCATGGTCCACCTTTCCTTATAGGATGCGTCTGCTGGAATGCAGACCCCAGAGTGATGCTCTTAAGCAGATTGATAACATCGGCTGGTATATTTATTGAGACTATCCCCGAGGAACAGCCATCACTGATGGCGATGACTTAGACTCTGGGAGCGGGTGGTGACTCACTCCCACAGTCAGAAGCCTGAGGCAGGAGGATCAGAAACTGAAAATATATAAATCTACATAGTGAGAGATTTCTAAAAAGGTGAAATTTCTCCCCTTGGTTTGTTTAATTAAATCCATTGTGATGAATTTATACAGTGTCTCTGCTGGTTCCATTCAGGATCCATTGGCCTCTTGAATCTGAGAGTTGGCACCACTGTTTCTTCAGATTTCTAACCTGTGCCCTCCCTTCCTATGGAGATTTGAGTTCATGTTCATCATGTCTTCCTTTCTGCATCTCATGCTCAGAACTCTGCTTCGCTGGGACTTCCTTCTGCTCCATCGTCTAGTGGCAAGGCACTGACTGCTTTGCCTGCTCACTGAACTCCTCATTTAGTTTTTGTTTCTTAAGAATCATATTTTACTATTATTGGTGTGTGTGTGTGTGTGTGTGTGTGTGTGTGTGTGTGTGTGAGAGAGAGAGAGAGAGAGAGAGAGAGAGAGAGAGAGAGAGAGAGCATGCCATGGCATGTTTGTGGAGGTCAAATAGCACCTCCATAGACCTCGTTCTCTCCTTCCACTTACGAGGGTTCCAGGGATCAAACCCAAGTAACCAGGCTTGCATGGCTGATCATTTTTCAAATTTCTTCTGCAAAACTGAGTAGTCTTCTCTTCTAGAAAGATACAGTAATGATTCTTTTTCTTTCTTTCATAGAATAGTGGTTTCTTGGGAGGCAGAGACAGGCGGATTTCTGAGTTTGAGGCCAGCCTGGTCTACAGAGTGAGTTCCAGGACAGCCAGGGATACACAGAGAAACCCTGTCTGAAGAAGAAAAGACAAAAAAAAAAAGAATAAGTGGTTTTGCTGCGTGCGTGTGTACAGATCAGCAAAGCTCCCGCTTAATGCGCCTGGCTCTTGTATGTCTTTACTCCTGCTACAGAAGCCTTGTGCATGGATCCTCTCTGACTGTGTACAGGGCACTTCAACTGAAAACAGAATATGGTGAGAATTTATGTTTTGAAGGTTTCTTCTATAAAAGATATTGTTTTCTACGTCATAAACCTTGTGAAGAAAGGACATCAGAACAGAATCTCCAAAAACACAGGTGCCAACAATACCAGAAACTGTGCTGAATGATGTGAGGGCTCTGTGACCCTCCCTACCCTCCCAAACACCCAAACATACACACCCTGGTGTCACTCTTCTGGCTCTCAGGAAGCAGGTAGCATGTCCCAAGACCCTATCCTTAATAAGCAGGAGTCCACCTAACACCCACACGGCCGCCAGAGTAACAATTCCCTGGAACCGCTTGTTCTGGAATTCTGCAGACCCACCAAAGAGCAGTGACCGTGATGCTGGCTGATCTCACCAGGGCCTGACACAAAGGCCCAGTGAACTTTGGATCTCTGGCAGCACAGTATCCCTTCTCTCAAAAGACACTGGTTTTCTTTTCTTTCTGTTGTTCTTTTTCATTCCTTTCTCTCTCTGCCGGCTCTGGAAGCATCCTACATGCCTGGTGAGTTGTCTTCAGTGGGACTCTGCTGCATGAAAGCCCTCGCTCCCCACCTTCTCTGAAGCCCCACCTCTAATGGCTCAAGCTGCCATCCAACAGCCTTCCACGATGTCTCATCGGCCGTCTGCCCTCTCCAGAGATGGCCTTTGCTTCTCCAGTTAGTGCCATTTCAAAGGCTGCTGCCTCTTCCCCCTCTGTCTCCAAAGAAGACATGACCCTCCCTCATCTATGCATCTTCATGTCCACTGCACCTTCGTAAAGAGGTTCAGCTGTGCATGGGAGGCATTACTCAACATGGGAAATTTCTTAAAAGTGTCTCTGGAAAATTCTTTAACTATTCCTTAGAACAAGAAAAAAGGGATGGCACCCACCTTCAACAGTCACCACCTTTCAGGGGCCTCTCCCTTCTCAGACTCTGCCTCTCTTCTGACCTCTGTGCCCACTCCCAAGCTCTCTATGTCTGCTCGGCAATTGCCCATTTTTACACCACCCACCTGGAAAGTGCATAAAACCCCTCATCATCAACAGGTCACAACCAAATTCCCCTCTTCATGCTAATGCTTTCTGAAACAAACACGGTCCTTCTATTCCCTAGAACTGCAGAAATCAGGCAACAGGTTAGATTTCTTTTTCTACATGGTATATCCTGCCATTGATAAAAGGTTTACAGTGAGTCCAGCAGAGGTGAAGCTACTGGAGCTGTAGCCCTGCAGCTTCTCCAAATATGGGAGGAGGGGGGAGCGCGGGTAAGGAGGAGGCTGCCAGCCAGGGCTGAGGCCCCAAGGACCAGGCATTCCCTGCTTGCATAGTGCAGCATCCTCATGATGGGGCAGCTACACAGATTTTCAGAGCTTTTGTCATGAGGATACAAGCAAGCAGGTTGCACACCCTGCCCTGGGACACTGAAGTCCATCCTGTGCTGTGAAGAACTGATCCTTGCATGAAGATAAAGATGCTTTACCCAGAGCAAAGACGTGGGCAGCTCTGCAATAGTCGCTGCTGCTCTTCTGAGCAATCACTGTGTAAATCTGCAGTGTGCCTCCTTCTGAACCACAGCACAAGAAAAAAAAAATCAATTCAAGCATTTCCCCAACTGCAGTGTTGGAGCAAGCCAGCCCTGGCCACAACTTAAGGCTCATGGAAAACATAATATAGGCCTTCTGAGGGGCACAGGAGGAAAAGAAGAACCTGCTAGAACCGTGTAACTCGTAGCTCCTGCAAATAGTATTTCAAAGAACTGAATGAGGCCAGGGACACTTGTGAACTCGCTAGTAGGAAAAAAACTTCAACTGGAGCCAAGCAAGCGCGCAACATGAGCGCAGAATAAATGCACAGGGTGCACTGACGGGAGAAAGAGCAGCACTTCGGAGAGAGGTTGAAAAGCAGCTAAACACACTGAATCCAATAAAGCATCCCGAGAAGTGCGTGAGACTTCATAATATGGAAATGAGGTAATAACCATCAGACACAGAGCCGACTCCCAGACTCAATCAAGGAACGCAGTGCAGTTTCAAGGTTTTTGGCTCTGGTTTATAATGTCACTCAGTCATTTCCCAAACCAAGCGTCTTCCTATGAAGAGGGCTATGACAATTTTCTTCCGCCACGGGAGCAGCCGGGGGAAGGTTGGGTAGGAGCCTGCACACACGGAAGGCACTCGGCCAGGACTACATCTCAATAGCGCTCTCTGCACCCTCAGTCAGGAGACTTGTCTGACTCAGCCGGGACTCCGGGAAACAGAGAGTGTCTTCTACAGCTCACAGCTGACAGGCTGCTGTCACATATATACACAGGTCTGGTTCTGCTTGGCGTCACTTTGTTAATGCTCTGCTCATTAATTTAACAAACTATCAGGAGGCTCTGCCTGGAATGGGCAAGCATTATCTCTCAAGTTTCATTTAATTAAACTCTGCTATTGCAATATGACATTCAGCACATCGCAGGGGGAATTATTTTAAGGACGAAGGTAAAAAGTATTTCAAAGGCCTCACTTAAACATGAAAGCATAATCTAAAATTGCCTGAGCACACACTATAATTTTTCTATAATATTGAAGATGTTCTTTCTGGACTTGGTAATTAATTGGATTCCATGGAGAAATTATTCTATCCTCCTTGATAGCAAATGATACACCCAGGCAGGGAGGCAAGGCCAAGGACAGCCATCAGCAACCACCCTGCCGCCCAGAGGAGAAGCTGCAGCTGACCCGGGAGGGAGGCTGCCAAGAGCACTGTGGCTCCTTCCCCACTGAGTCCTGACTGGAGCACAAGATGGAAGGGCAGAACAGCACCTTCTCCTGCTAAGGATGCACTTAGCCAAGAGCTGTCAGACCCAGGTGCCACCGGCCAGATGACACCAGGATGGTGGTGTCTGGCAGGGCTGAGGAGCAGGCCACCTCCCTAACCAACCAGGCACTGACTCACCATCAATCCGGCTCACAAGCTCTTCCAGCATCTTCACTTTCATCTGAATCCCAGGTTGGGCAAAGGTGTAGTTGTCCTAAGGGAAAAAAAATAACAGCACATATTTAATGCACATGAAATAAAGCAACTTTGAGACCTTAAATTCAGGTACCCGGAACCCACATAAGAGCCAAGCAGCTGTGGAGGCCACTTGTAATCCCAGCACTTGGGAGAGGGCATCCACAGATCAGGCTAGACTAGCCACAACTGGTGAGCTCTGGGTTCAACAAAGAGACTGTACCTCCAAATAAAGTGGAGTTTAACTGAGGAAGGCAAGCGACATCAACTCCAGGCCCACACAAATACCACTGTATACATACTCACACATGGGTGAACATACATATAGACATACCACACATGAGCGCCACCCCGTCCAATAACCCAGAGCCTCCAAAGAGGAAAAAGTAGTGAAAAAGTTTATTATGTAAAACCATTTTATAAACAAACCAATTACACACCGCTAGGTTGCCTCACAAGAAACAGGTACAGGGCCACACTCTGTGTAACACCAACAGAGCACAGCACCACCAGGCCTCACTCCCATCTGATGTCAGAGCATGCACACAGCTTCCAGCAACGCTTCATGGAACATTTCTATTTGTTAATGTTGGATATTTACATTTAAATTGAACAAACCAGCACCTATGTGTTTGGCTCATTGAGCAGAACCACCGACTGGAATGACCACCTCGCTGGGCACCTGGGCAGCCAGCACCCGGCCCACCAGGGAGCCAATGAGAAACGGCAAATGTGCTGACACTGCAGCACTCAAGTGCTAGGAATGCAGTCACTGCATGAGAAGTGACATGTGACTGTTGTCAGTGATGTGGGCGAGGCTCATACGGATTGGAGGGAGGCATGGAGGGGCAGATTTGGGGAGGGAGCTTTTGTGAAGAGTCTTGGAATAGAAGCATAGCTAATACTTAGGAGCTATGTGACTCTACAGTGTATGGTGTCTCTGGGCATGGGTCTCATCATCTGTGAGATGAGAATCAGCATCCTGCCTTCTTGGACTGTTCTGAGCCTCAGACAGAACAGAAGCCAGCAGTGGAAGGAAAGGCTTTCAGACATAACATGGCATGGCAAATGGCAGCCCTCAAACCTAAGAGAGCACTCAGATGTAGCATGGAGCACTGACGAGAGATCAGGGAAGAATGCCCACTCCCTCTCAGCCCACAGGGACCAGGTTCTGCAGCTTCACAGATGGTGGGGCACCCAGGCGGCCTGCACCCAAGGGCAGCAAGTGTCCGAAGTCAGCAGAGCAGAGTCAGAAGCATCAGCCATCAACCCCTTCAGAACATGCCAATAGCATGGAACCTCAGCACCTGAGCCTGAAGAGGGAACCTTCTAGGAAGACAGAAAAGGATTAAGGACAAACGCTAGCTAGCAGAAGTCCTCAATGCCAAGCTGCCACTGTGGCTCAGTACTAACAAAGCCGACAAGTTATACAGGTGCCTATCTGCAGCAGGAAGAGCAAGGCATGCTGGGACATCTCTCCCAGACAAAACTGCAGTGAGGGCCTCTAGACTTCCAGCTTACTCATATGCAAAGGTTAGACCAAGAATCGCTGTGCCTACCAACCTCGCCAGGGCTAGGCCAGGCCAGGCCTTCCAGCAACAACAAAGACAGGATCTGGGAACATGGTGGGAACTGCCCAAGGCCTTAGGATGACCTCCTACCTGGATTTAGAAGGCCAGAGATCTCTGACAGGCTTATGCACTCTCATAGAAGTCAGCTCTCCTAAGGAGCAACTATTGGGCTCAGTTTCATGCTCAGAACTTCAGGTCCCAAGGATCTGTACGCATCTCAGAGAGCCAAGCATCCTGCTAGCTGTGATGGAGCAGAAGCCAGAATCAGGACTAAGTGGGTTCTAACATACCTGATCTTAAAAGCCATACAAAATTTGGTTCTAGCCCACTGCTCTTCAGAGAATCATTGTCTTTGGACTTGAGTTTGCCAAGAATAACTTGAGAGACTTGATTTCTCCTAGGAGGCTAGTAGAAGGTTACTGCTCCAGTCTATGGGTGTGTGTTTGAATGGAGGAATTTATGAACAGTCCCAACTGGATAGAGATGAAAAAGGGGCTAAGGGTGGTTTGCAGCCTCTGGGTCAGAAAGGCTTTACTGACCACTCGTCTGATAAACCTCACTGAGGCTGACAGGCATCCTTGCACAGCTGACTAGGGCTATAATGGCTACCCCAATTACAGCTGAAGAAATTAGGGGTGACACATTTCCTAACCTCCACTCACACCTGGGGTATGCTTTACATGGCAAGAGCTCCACTCCCACCTATGAGACTAATCACTGCTCTATGGAGGACAGAGGCCCTGTGGGCTCTTCTGGCCCAGCCCTGGCCTATCAACACTGGCTGGAGACAGTGTGGATTTAGCCAGTTATTTGGCTTCCACACTAGAAAACATTCCGAGCCCACTGTGCAGCAAGAATGACAGCTCCCCTTTACTTCCATCTGCCACTGTTTTATTTTACTTCTCAGTTTGTTCAAAACTCAGGAAGGGAAGCTGATTTTTCAGAATCCAAACACTGAGGCAAGAATGATACCATTCTATAAGAGGAAAAAGAGAAAAGAGGGAGGGGGTTCTACTTTGAAAGGACTTTCCAGGCCTTGGCATTCTGGCCAAAGACAGGAGACAAAAACAGCAGCATCCTCACTGGCCCAACACTGGATGGGAGAGAAAAGCTCACCTTAATGGAGGTTGGGTCAGTCCAGCTGGGGATGGCCTATGTCTATGTCTATGCCTATGCTAGATCTATGGCTTGTAATCTATCAAGTCCAGATTACACAGAGCTCTGGTAGAAGCTTTAAAGTCTACACCGAGTGCTCCAAGATGGCAGCCACTAGAGCTGAGGGCTGCAGAGCTAGGCTACAAGCGATGGCAAGCCTGTTGTGTGTCCTGCTGACTGCCAGCCTACACTAACAAAGACAGACAGATCAGGCCAGGGCTTACCTTTAGGGCTACTCTGTTGAATTAATTATCACTCGTCAGTCCTACACACACACACACACACACACACGCACGCACGCACGCACGCACGCACGCACGCACGCACGCACGCACGCACATACATACCTCTCTCTCTCTGTTTCTCTCTCTCTGTCTCTGTCTCTCTCTCTCTGTCTCTCTTTCTCTCTGTCTCTGTCTCTCTGTCTCTGTCTCTCTCTCTCTGACATGAGAAATGTCACACTTAAAAATTACCTGCTGTGCCAATCTAAGAACAAAACACGTAGATGCCACACAGTGTAGAAGGGAAGAACACAGTGGGCGCTGCCCTGAAGTATAGGATAGGGTCCGGCTGGGAGCACCACTGTGAGGTTGTGAGACCTGGGCTGCAGTAAAGCTATAAGTGGGGAGCAGGCCCAGAGGGGCCATAGGGTCCCTACAGAGCACGGCATATTCAGGAAAGTGGGAGTATGGGGAAAGGCAAGAGCTAGGAGGAGGCCATTCTGAAGGAGTTACAAGCAGAAGGTGAGAAAGAAGCTCAACTGCCCAATGACGTCAGCCAGGAGAAAGGGCAACTGTCCACTGTCATGACTACAAGATTCGAATTGTGGGAAGATCCTGATTGTGCCGTGTAGAAATAACAGAGTGGGACCACAGAGGGTGAGGGCTGTCAACTACGAGACAAGAGCCATAATGGAGACAAAATGATGACAGAGCTTCCCACCGAGGACGCAGTCAACCCAAACTGTCCCAACTGCTTCCCACTGACCTGGTCTGACTGGGTTTTTGAACTTGTATGCAGGAT
This sequence comes from Mastomys coucha, assembly GCF_008632895.1. Taxonomy (NCBI): domain Eukaryota; kingdom Metazoa; phylum Chordata; class Mammalia; order Rodentia; family Muridae; genus Mastomys; species Mastomys coucha. The sequence goes on along the minus strand of NW_022196893.1, from coordinate 17,245,634 downwards.
TTTACATCTATTCCTATTAGTGTGCTCACTTGATTGGTTCTGGGCTGGTATTCCAGGCAGCTGAACTCATTGTGAATCGTGATTATGTCATCCATCACATTAGCTGTCCCTCCAAGCTTAGAAGCACTGGTTAAAGCGATAGCCTGAATGTCTCCATTACAGCCTCTGAGAAGAGGCGGGAAGGACGAGGACAAGGACAGGCTTGTGGCAAGCCTCTCAGAGTGCAGTCAGCACAGACCAGCCACTGAAAACACATGGTGCCTTGCCTAACTTCTTGGTTCCTGTCTGCTAGCTCAACGTCCTCCTGCTTCTCACCTATGAAAGACAGGCAACATGACCCCTCACAAGGGCGCAGGGTGAGCAACTGCATCTAATAGAACCTACCATAGCACCTACTCCAAGAACATTCCCGAGCTCCCTGCCCCCAGCTTTGCAGACCACAGATCATGTCTAACACTGAGGGGTCCTGCCAGACACAGCAGGGCAGCAGCCTCCTTCTGTTAGGCACTGTAGAAACATGCCCCAGACACATTTTCAGCCATGGGGCAAGCAACATCATGGAGTAACAACACTGTGGGCAGGATCCGGTCAGGACAGAGCCACCACAGGATAGAGGACCAACAGCCATGGACCAGAGACAAAGTAACAGGGTGAGCAAAGCCAGGCTAGAGAGGCCACCTTGCCAACCATGTGGCACATTCTGGCAAAGACAAAACCATGGGGACGAGGTTCCGATGGAAGGCGGAGTGAATGAACAGGTGGCACAAGAATGTCTACTGAGAACTAAGGGACAGCACATGTTGTTAGGCATCTGCCAAACCCACAGTTTACAACATTAATTAAACTATGAATTTCAGTTGGTCATGACTCATTGACATTGGCCTGTCAGTCACAAGTGTGTTAAGTCAATGCAGGCGTTCTTCAGAACAGGGGAAGTGTGACTGCCGGAGTGGGGGATGGGAAGGGGGGATTACATGGGAACCCTCCAGGGTTATGTTTTGTCTGAAGCTGCTCTAAAAGAAAGTTTGAAAAGGAAGCAAAAAATAAGATTTTATTACTAGATGTCAGGCAGTGGTGGCTTACACCTTTAATCCTGGCACTTGGGAAGCAGAAGCAGGTAGATCTCTGAGTTCAAGGCCAGCTTGGTCTTCAGAGAGAGTTCTAGGGCAGTCAGAGCTATGTAGGGAGACCCTGCAATAATACATGCACAGTCAAGAGGGAGAGGAGAGAAGAGGCCCCAATAAGGGAGATGCAAGTGTTTGGTGCCATCAGACAAGAAGGGACTCATGATGGGACCTCGACAAGAAGCAAGCCACATCCTTAACAGGAGAGCATCTATGACATACCAATCTGCCAAAACAGCACAGTGGCCCTTGAATGCTCAGCTAAAAGTGAGATTCAAGTCATATGATAAAGTCTCGAAAAGTCACAGAAGAACCAGCCACACCTACTGCAGCTGGAAGTCTCAGGGTCCTCTGCAACCCCGGGAAGGCAGACAGCACCAGGAGGACGGCAGACTGGGGCAGCACAGCCAGCAGTGTGACCTGGCAAGGACACACACCTCGCCCACAAAGAGGAACACACATTCTCTCTGCCTAGAGTGTGAAACTGGATGGAACTTCAGAGAAGAGTAACTCTCACCCCTCATCAGAGCTTCTCTCAGCAGACAGAAACAATTATGACCAGCTAAAATGTCCAAAACAACTGACTGGCAAGCCCAGTCCCAACAATACATCTACAACACAACTCTACACTGAAGGCTCAGGGAACACTGCTGAAGAGGGTGTTCAAAGACTGAAAGAGCCAGAGGCCCAGGAAAGACTTATACAAGATTGTGTCTTCTACATGACAGGGAAGCTACCCCTGTGAAATCCTAACATTAGGGCTCCCTAAACAAGACCCAAACAATGGCAAGTTCAGTTGATTTGCCAGTGTGGATGAGGGAAATCCTATGTGCCCCACCCCTAGATGAAGAGCACCCGGCAACTAAAAACTGCTTAGAGGGGGTGAATTAGCCTTCCCCAAAGATCAGCACCCCGACTGGCTAACCAATCCCAAGTGGTCAGCCCTGAAAACACATGCATATAAGCAACACTAAATGGAGTCACACTCACACGTGTGCACACACACACACACACCAATAATAAAGAATAAGAGGACATAAATTTGCAAAGGACTGATGGGGTAACAAGTGAGAGGGCTAACAGAGAAGAAAGGGGGAAAATGATATAGATAGATAGATAGATAGATAGATAGATAGATAGATAGATAGATAGATAGATAGATAGATAGATAGATTAGATAGATAGATAGATAGATAGATAGATAGATAGATAGATAGATAGATAGATAGATAGATAGATAGATAGATAGATAGGCAGGCAGGCATCCTTATATATATTTGCAGATAGATAGATATAGATATAGATATAGATACAGATACAGATACAGATACAGATACAGATATAGATATAGATATATAGCTATTTCCAGAAATCAATCAATCAACCAATTGGCTTGTTCATTTTCAAAGGCCCCCTGGAGTCCGTTTGGAAGAGATGCAGGCAGAAATGAACAGACATCACAGAGCCGGCCGTGCCTGCTGCTCTAGCCATCTCTCCTCCCAGCTACTGCTGCTCTCTGTGAAGCAGCTCCCCAAACTAGATGCATGGAGTAAAGAATTCCTGACAGCCAAACTCTGGGGTGGATAAGGCTTTGGCACTCACTGGTGACTGGACTTTGCATTCTCTCAGCCTAGATAAGCAGGTGAACTTAACTATGGGTGGACCCAAACCCTGGGCAGGGGATCTTGTCTATATAAAAGACACTCTCTGCTTTCTAACTGTGAATGTGATGTGACCTGCCAGCTCCTAATCCTGCAGCCAGGATGTTCCCACCATGCCTGCGAGCCAGAATTAGCCCTTCCTCCTTCACATTGCTGTTGGGGCACTTCATCACAGCAATGGGAAAAGAAACTACCACATCTGTGGCCTCTAGAAGAGAGACATAAGGCATCCTGTGAGTTAGCGAAGGATTTTTAGTCATGACACGGAAAATAATACACAACCCAAAATGATTCTTCCAAAGCTAAGAGATTTCTGTCCATTAGAGCACTGTCTGGAAGATAAGTTGATATGCCATGGTGGGGAGAGAGTGCTCTCCAGATACATGTCTTGACAAAGGCTTACTATGAAGCATAGGCAAAGGGCAAGAAGGAAGTATAACGTGGAAGAAATAGCACTGCAGGTTAGACGGACAGGACTAGCAAGCAGAGCTGGCGAGCACTTGGTGGGGCACACCCAGGCCTGTGAACCCTGTTTGGTACGGTCAGTTGTGTGAAGAGAGGTTTGGCTTTCTAAAAAACCTAACCCTCCTTCCACACTGAGACCTAGCCCTTCTTAGAAGGACTCATGAGAAGTGGATATGTCAGTAAGAAGGCATGTGCTGAGTAGTCACACAAACTTCAGAGCAGCCAGCATGGAGACACCCTGGCTTCTCTCAGAAGGAGGCCAGCTGATATATTCAGGCAATGGAGAATGGAGAACCTGGTGCCTTAAAGATATACTCCTTGTGTTCAGGCAAGAATGTGGATTTTTATATTTTTCAATGCCACTTTAAATTATTAGCTTTTATTTCATTTGTAACTTGCTTACTGTTCATTCTTTTTTTGTTTTGTTTTGTTTTTGTTAGTTTTTTTATGTTTGTTTTGGTTTTTGGTTTTCGAGACAGGGTTTCTCTATGTAGCCCTGGCTGTCCTAGAACTCGTTCTGTAGACCAGGCTGGCTTCAAACTCAGAAATCCGCCTGCCTCTGCCTCCCGAGTGCTGGGATTAAAGGCGTATGCCACCACCACCCAGCTTACTGTTCATTCTTAATGAATCTCAGTATCGCAGTTACGGAATCATTTTGTCCATTCAATACTCCTCCATTTTATTAACCAAGACTCTCAAATCACATTTCTGACTCTTCAGGACACAGAGCCAACCTCAGCAGGGACCCCAGTGAGGTGCATGTTCCCCATCTGTGAGCTGGCACGCGCTCCACCCACTCACTCCCAAGTCAGTAGGGTTTCCTACGGGCTGTTTTCCTCACTGTCCACAAAGGCCAGGTCAGAGCCTCCTAGCCGAACACAGTGGTCCTCCCTTGTTCTCCTTCCTTTGGACTGAGTGCGCAGTAGTTAGCCCCTGGGACACAGACAGTTTAAAGTCCCAACTGTCTGAGTTCATTCCTGAGGGTCACCACAGCTCTACTTGAAGGTCACCTCCCATGCCAGGACAATGCCCACTGTAGGCACCAGCCTTCTCTGGTGGCCTTCTCACCAGCAAGTTCCAGGATAATGGAGCTCCTTTCCCTCCCATTCCTATTCCGCTAGGGCCACCAACCAGTTTTCAGAGTGAATAATTCTTCCCCAAGGAAAAGGAAATGTAAATGACTAATTATAAAAGGCAACGGTTCTTTTCTCCTCAAAGAAGCTGTCCGGCTAAGTAATGAGTCTAAGAGTAATAGTATGACTTCAGGGTAGGCAAGCACAGAGCCGTAATTCAGCAAGTAATGGCCAGCCGACAAACCCTGGCATGAGTGCTGTTAGGGAAATGAACTGACTGGCTAGAGCGCAAGACTAATCCCCTAGGAGCTGGAGAAGGACACCGGCAGCCCAGACCTCCTAACTAACCAGACCTTGGACTCCATGACAGCAAAGGGCTGAGACTCCATAGGGGTCAATCACCAGCCTGCACCCCCAGAGCACTAACATTAAAACCAGCTTCACCAGGCCGAAAGGCAGCTACCTGTCTTCATGCAATCCTTTGTAAAGAACTATCCAACTGTCTACAGCCATACCTCCCTGAATGCACCCGATCTCGTCTGATCTCGTAAGCTAAGCAGGGTTGGGCCTGGTTAGTACTTGGATGGGAGACCGCCTGGGAATACTGGGTGCTGTAGGCTTAAAAAAAAAAAGAACTATCCAACCAGCAGAACCTGTTCATATATATTCCCACAGTCTACACCAGAAGTCATCCCCCATGAGGAAGCTATAGACACCAAGAGCAACATTTACAGACAACCTGTATGTCAGAAACAGAGCTGAGACAGGAGGATCACAAGACACAGGTTGGCGTGGGCTATACAGAAAGACCTGTTTTAAAAGAAAAATAGAAAACTGGAAAAACTAGGCCAAACAAGTTCTTTTTAAACTCTACACCTCTTGCTGGCCTCTAAGTGTGCATGGGCTTCAAAGTGTCCGTGGCTGCAAGCCCGGACTCCTTCCACAGTGTTCCTTCCAGGGGTGGGGTTAAGATCCCACCAGGCACTAGGATCTACTGCCTCCACAAACTCATGACCCTCTGCCCTCTGCCTCTTGGGCATTTCCTACCAGCATGGGCCACACCAACCTAACAACCTGGGTCCACACAGAAGGCCTGAGCACAGTCTAGAACACTCCTGTAAGCCTGTGGAGCACTCCCCAGGCTGGGAGCCATACCGTCCAGAACACTCCTGTAAGCCTGTGGAGCACTCCCCCGGCTGGGAGCCATACCGTCCCTTCGCAGCTCCTGGGGCGGCCATTCTCAGATACATCCCATGGGAGCTACAAGAGTAAGTCTGCTCTCTGGCTACCTCAGGACTCAAGGTATCCACTGGCCAAGCCCAAGACTGCAATTCAAAAGGCCCTTGTCTAGGGAACCCTAGCGTTTCACTGGTATTTATTAATTATGCACAGCAATAGGTTTGGTTACCCCACCCTCCAACTCCTTACATGCCGTTCCTCCTCCCAGCTATACCCCTTATATTTTCATGGTTTGGGGTTTTGTTTTTTCAGACAGGTTCTCATTAGATAGCCTGGATGGCCTAGAACTTACTATGTAGACCAGGCTGGCCTTGAACTCTGCTTCCCAAATGCAGAGATTAAAAGTGTATATCACCATGTCCAACTTTCATATTTTGTTTTTGTTTTTTAATATGGGGGATACACACACAGGACAAAAAAGGACATGGGATCCCCTTGAGCTAGAGTTACAGGTGGCTGTGAGCTACCTGAGTGGTCACCTGGAAAGCCTTCAATCAGGGAGTCAGATCTCTACCTGACCCAATGAGTTCGGACTCCTGACGGGTAGCTGAGCAGACGATAAGGGTCCAAACTTTCAACATGCCGCAATCTAGCTGGGAGGAACCTGGGACATGCTAGGACAATGGCGCTAATGGCTGCGCTTCCCCAACCCTTTCTTTCCTTCTGCCCCTTTGTGTCTGGCGTGACTATCTTACCCAGTGCACAGCTGGCTCTCGGTTTTCAACCCAGCCTACCTCGGTGGTGTCTTTTCTTCATAGCATCAAGCGTATCTTTGCACTTTCTCCGGCCTCTGCTGTTTCCAGGGCTTTCTCATCTACCTCCATCTCCATCTCCATCTGCAGTCACCACCTACCCTCCCTCTGTCTCTTTTATATCTGTGTTCCACACCTCCCACCATGCCTACTTGGTTTCTCTGCCCCCCCAATTCATTTTTATTTATTGACTCTAAGCAGCAAGGGTCAAGATTCCAAGGCTAAGGTGAGTGTGGTACCCACATTGTAACTTCGCACTTAAAAGAAAACAAAAGCCCAGACTTCTGTCATGCTCTTCCCACGGCTAGCTTCCCTCCGGTCATTCTCTCTGTCTGGGTTTGCTGTGCCCCTTCATCGCCTCAGACCCTCAAGGCCCACTACCCTCTCCTCTGTGTGTCTACTGGGATGCAGGATGTAATGACTGGAATTCTAGCTCCCAGAAGTTCCAGTTAGTTTGTTCAAAGTCTTCAGGGTTGTATTCTGGTTACAATCTGTGCCTCCGCCCTTCACATTTTAACTTAACATTTTATTTAACCCTAGGCATACTGCACCCCTCTCAGCCAGTGTACTAGGGCTCCCATCCCTGCCAACAGTGACACTACACCCCTCTCAGTCAGTATACTAGGGCTCCCATCCCTGCTGACAGTGACACTGTACCCCTCTCAGCCAGTGTAGTAGGGCTCCCATCCCTGCCAACAGTGACACTACACCCCTCTCAGTCAGTGTATTAGGGCTCCCATCCCTGCCGACAGTGACACTGTACCCCTCTCAGCCAGTGTACTAGGGCTTCCAATCCCTGCCGACAGTGACACTGTACCCCTCTTAGCCAATGTACTAGGGCTCCCATCCCTGCCAACATTGATACTGGAGCTTCATACCACACAGGTTCATTGCCTGCTCTGCTGTTGGGAGCATTTCCTAAGGCCCTAGAGTACAGAGAAAAAAATATAGTTCTTATTCTAAAACCAGGAGCATGTTTGTCAAGGCCAGTAATGGGATAGGATCTTGGGGGATCTGTGACTTCAGATCCAGAAACTCAACTCTTATCCCCTAAAGAACTGTGGTCCCATGGCTGCTGTGTGCTCAGTCTATGATGAACTTGAGATATCCTGTGTTCTCCTTGTGCAACATTGCTTGATTACCTTCCTGCTGACTTCATGCCATTGTACGATAGCTTTCTACTGATTCAGTCCCATTTCCCCCTGCAAACAGTATACAAGATATTGTGATTCTTAATAAGTGTGCTTGGGGTGAGCCATCAGCTTGTGCAGGAACACCTGATCACAAACTTTCCTATCTTCTTTCTTTTCTCATCCCTTGGTCCTCTCTGCCAGGACTTGGTACTTTCTCTGAGCTCACCTTCTGGGGCTTCTCAGTGAGACTGCCATGTGCCTGGATTAAGGAAGCATGAGTCTCATTCAGAAGCCTTCAATGAGCAGCCAGCCAGCTGTTGGGATCCCTGAGACCCCTTTAAGTTGCCTATTAGAACAAAGCTGTTTTTATAACAATACAGGGCCACACGCGACCTTCTACATTGTGTTGGCATTTGTACTGAAACAGACAGCAGGGTGGTGAGTAGACACCAGCACAAGAGCAAGAGGCTGTGGCAGCACCAAGCCTTGCTTGTGGTCAGTGCATTCCCAAAGCTCTGTGACTTTAATCAAAAGGCAGCCTCACTGAAAAGTACCCTTCATGAAGTAGGAATCTAACTGCTACAATAAAACTAAACCTAACTGGGTGACGGTTGTAATGCTTTTAATCCAAGCACACAGGAGGCAGAGGTAGATGGCTCTATCAGTTTAAGACCGGCCTGGTCTACAAAGCAAGTTCCAGGACAGCCAAGGCTATACAGAAAGACCTTGTCTCAAAAAAAAATGTTTAATTAATTAAGTCTAATTTTACTACTGAGAGTACTCAAGCTCTGTGTGGAAGAACCTCATCTTTCAACACTTTGAGGCAGGATGGAGGTCAAGAAAAGCCTTGCTATCCTCCAGGAAAGCTCCCCAGGGCTACGGTAGCTATGAACTAAACAGGATGCCCTCTTCAAACTGGCTATGCAAATATGGGACCTTACCAGTTATTTTCCCAAAAATGAACAGTTTCTCTATCACTTTAGATAATAGATAGTGGTTGTTGCCAAAAATAACATTTGAAATTCCAAGTATAGAATTTAAGTTTTGTAAGATTATGGTTCACTACTCTGAGGAAAAAACAATGCTAAGGAATGTGACTGATGACTGTCTAATCAACATGGCGAACCTGTGCACTGAAACACATGGCCATGGGCAGCTCTGCTCTGTACACCCTGCCACCCAGATCTCCCAGGGCAGGGTCAGCTCTTCTCTTACTTCACACCTTCCAGGGCAGGGAAATATAGGCCACAGTGCATCTGCAGACTCTCCTCAAATGCACTGGCTGGCTGTTAGCAGACCAGCTCACTTCCCTTTCTAGAGAACTGTCCTTGCTGGTAACAACCTATCAAAGCAAGTCACATGTGTTCTGCACATGGCCACCTCTAGGCAGCTACAGTGGGAACAGTTTTCCCAAAGTCTGCTTCCTGGAACAGAGCCCCTGGCCAGTTCTCTCTGCTCACCTCCACTGCTCGCCTGTCTCCCACCTAGCCCCACTGGACTTGAGGTCTGAGCCACAAGAGCAGTGCTGATCACACCCACCACAGTGACCCTCAGCACCTACACAGGCATGCCCAGCATACTCTGGAGGAAGTGACAGCCAGCAGACCAATTACAATAACTTAGTGGGCACAGAATCTCCAACTGAGGCCCACTATTAAACAAACATAGCTACAGCTACCCAGAGTGTCCAAAACAAAAACAAAAGACAGATGTAGTTTCTACCCTCTAGAACAGAGGTTCTCAAAATCCCTTTGGCAAACCTCTATCTCCAAAACTATTTACATTACAATTTATAACAGTATCAAAATTAGTTATGAAGTAGCAATGAAACTAATTTTGTAGTTGGGGATCAACATATGAGGAACTGTACTAAACACAGCATTAGGAAGGTTGAGAACCACTGTGTTAGAACCTGCCCTGAAAAATAACTTACTCTATCTACTTCAGCAAAGCAGAAGCCACAGGAACCATGGGGGTCTAAATGTAGGCTCCTTCATAGGCTGTGTAACCTGGGGCAGTGGTCTTTCTCTCTGAGCACCCACCTGGTATACAGGTAGGACCTTGGATCTGATACAAGGCACAATGCCCACATGCAGGAGATACACCCAATTCCCATTTTCATCCCTGAAGGCACTGTCTGTTAGCCACAAAGCTGGTGACCCTAGTTTGGTCCATAGTTTAGAACCATGACTCCATGGAAGGCCCCTCAGAAAGTGGTATGGATGGCTAACACACTTTGATAAGTCAACCTAGCCTTACAGAAGAACTAGAGACACGGGTAAGGGCCAGATAGGACAACCTGCATTCAACAAAACAAGACTATTTTCTGAGGGTTTTCAACCTAGACCATGACACAAGGAAATAGATATTCAGGGAAGAACACTCCAACTGAACAAAATGATGGAGGAGAAAGAAATGTGACCAGGAGTGGAAAGTGGACTAGGAAACAAGCCACCACTGGTGAAGGACAGGGCCATGCAGGCCCTTGGGGAATAGGCTGTTGGCCCATTCAAGCCCGTTTTTAACCAGGCTCATACCCTCATAAGCTAACCTAAAACAAAACTGGCTCTAGCATAGAAGAGCCCTGAAGTTTCCAGGCTCCTGGAATTGCCTGAGCCACAAGGATCCAGTGAAGCTCCCAAATCCCGAATGGTGGAACTGAAAGCCTTCTACTTCCGGGCTCACAGGAGGCTCCTGCGAAATCAATCCTAGCCATGTAGGGAAAGACAGATAGCTCCCTCTGAGCTGTGAACGTGCTATAAACATAGGAACCAGAGGACTGCGGTGCCTTCTGCTTGTCAGCCCTGTCAATAAACCACTTTGCCTGACAACAAAGCTCAGGTGAAAAATGAAAGGCCAGCATTGATTCTGTTGTACGGCGATCTTATTTACAAACAGAAGCCAGATAATCTTGTATTTAAATGGCACAAGTCCCATCACTCACAATCAGAGAAGCGACAATGATAATTTATAAACTTTTACATTATGGTTCAATCCCTTCTCTAACAGGAAAAGGCCTGCAGTTCTTGAAGAAGGAGTAAATATGAAAACATTAACAAAGGCAGGAAGTGATGAATTGATGCTCGGGCCCAAACAAGTCTCTAGTGGGCACATCTGTCTTTACAAGAAACAAAATGAGTCAAGGGCCATCTGCATCAAGAGCAAAGGAGAGGCTCTCCGCTCTTCAGTTACACAGGGGATGCTAAGTTTTCCTCGTCAGCCTCAGGCTTGAAAAGCAACGGAAACCCAAGTCTCCTTGACGTGCCACTTGGCTGATCCTCTCAGATTAAGCCTCAGGGTCTAAGCCACACATTTTCTGAAGCATTATTTGACCTTCAGGTCCTGTAGATGAGCCAAGACACCTACTCAGAAGGATGAGGGTGACTGCAGCCCAGCTGCCTTCCTGCTGCCCTGAGGACTAAGACTCTCCCTTAGCTGGCATGGCACAGGCCTTCTTTGCATGGCTTCTGTAAGTGGCTCCCAGAGAAAATCTTGGGGATTTTGTCCCTCCCCTCCTCTGTCAACAAAACTCCTTGTCCTCCTAGAGCATCTCTTTTGGTCACACTTGATCCTGGGAGCCTGTACTTGCCACCTCCATGCACAGTAAAGAAGCTGCAGGCCCAGTCCACAGTGTGGTCCTCCAGGTACGCCTCAGGTCTTACTCCTTCTCAAGCACAGAACACAATGCCAAGCAGGTGTTTAGGAAAGGTATTCTGGGCCAAAACAAACCAAAAATATTCCACAGGGCATTTGAGAGCTGGTTTGCCTGTTTCAGCCACTGCTATACAAGTTATCCAGCTGCTGTCCCCATTCTTAAGTCTTTAGCTAATGAGAAATGTCCTAGGCAATGTGAAGGTTTCAACACACACAAATACAGTTTACATAAAACCAAGCTATCATGGGGCTTTTCTGTGAACATCATAACCCCTAACCCTAACTCCCATAGGGAGATCAACAATGTCCCCATCATGATGCCCAGGTATTCAGGACTATGAATGCTAGAGCCTCCCCATGATCAGGCCCAGTGGGAGTGACACATGCATACAGAACCATGCCACCAAAGCTCACAGGCCTAGAAGGTACAGTCAAGGGATACTGCCTGGAACTGATGCCCTTTAAGGAATAGGTGCCCAGTAGTTTGCTAAGGACTTGAGAACCAGTGCCTATAGTGTTGCTAAAGGCTAGAGAATCTAGGCAGAAGCAATGGGGAGATCAGAGCATAGGGATCAAACTCCACACACACCAAGTACTGGAATACTTGGCAGGACACACTGACTGTTCCCAGAACCAGGAACATGTATGACCTATCTCATGCCTGTGACCCTGAGGCAAGTATATGCTGCTCCAGACAAAGAAAGGCTGCCTGCTTTTTCAGGTAGATAGCTTCAATTCAGAAGCCAGCTAGTAGAGTATAGCCCAGTAGCCTTCCCACTGGGCTGCAGGATGCTATCTAGAGCCACCCACACTCCACCCCCCACACTCCACCCCCTCAACCCCCAGCCTCCAAAGCTGCAGGCTCACCTGAATGCCATCCAACAACTTGCTCATGCACCAGTAGGTGTCAGCCTCAATGTTGCGAAGCACCTCTGCAGGCACACTGGAGACATCAACCTTGTCCACATCTTCCTGGTCTGTGAAAAACCAAGTATGGAAGATACAAGAAGCAATCAACCATGTGAAATAAACAAACGGGGAACCCCGCCATGCGCACGCACGTCAGCCTCCCTCTACCACATTCTGATCATGCTGAATAAATGGCTCATGAGACCCACACCTCATCACTTAGTGGTTCTCAACTTTAATATCTAATTAGTTGCAGATAATTAATATTCTGAATCCATTCTGATTAATTAACATAATTAGTATATTGTGAATTATTACTTCTCAGACAGCTCATATTCTAGAAAGAGAAAGCATACCATACATTCAGAACTGAAAGTTTCTCCATCAAAGTTTTAAAAACTCTGCTTCTAATAAGTTTACATATTCATTCGGTAATAATTCTGTATTCCAGAATACGGTTTCTGAGGTAGAGCTTCCCAAACTGCTCTAGGGAAACATTTCTGTACTACCATCTAATGCCCCAGAAGGCAGTGGCACAGAGGAGCTACAGAGAAGACAGTGGTGTTCAAAGTCATTTCCTTCTGAGAGTAGAGAAAACAGATGCCTAATTGAAATGGTTCATCAGATATTTGAGCAAACTCATCTTGGACCCTGAGAAGGACTATTACCCAGGAAAATGCTCATAAACAGTTTAGAAATTGACCGCCCATTTTATCATTTTCTTCTTTTCATTTTATTTGCAAACACATGTGCATCTTTATAAAGAAAATGTTCTTTAAGAAGGAAACATTTTAGCCCACATCCATTTTGAAAGTCAAGGCAAAGCCCAGCAATGCTAACAACACTGCTAACAATTATCAAGAGCTGATCATTTTTCCCATCACCCCTGTGTCTCAGACATGCCTACTCAGGCAACCTGCCACAACTCTATTCCCATGGTCAGGGTCTCTAACAGCCTCTATGGCATACAGAGAAACAACAGCACAGCAGAAGCAAACAGCCTGTAATTCAGGAGGTCCACAATGGATGTGGGGCCTGCATCAGGTCTCTAGCCACCCAATCATCCTTAGCCATCACATCAGACCACCTTCCTAACTGCTCCCCACAAAGGGCCTGGGACCAAGGTCCACAGCTTCCTAACCATCCTTAGTGATGACTTCTTCTCCAGCACCTGCAAGCCTCCTGGCACAGGTAAGGATAAGCACACTGCCTTCCTGGTTCTTTGTGTATAACAGAGACTAGGAAGGTAATGGGAAAGAGTTGGCACATCAAAGTCCCTGGGTAGAAGCTGACCCACAGAGCCTGGATGGTGACAGTCCTACATACAACCAGCAGGACCCAGCCCTTTGGCACCAGCTCACAACACACCTCACCTACAGTGACACTGGGTCTGTAAGGAAGGGTGCTGGTGGTACTGCTTAGGTTTGGGGGTTTTCTTTTTAAAATGTGACATAGTAGCTGGGCGGTGGTGGCGCACGCCTTTAATCCCAGCCACTTGGGAAGCAGAGACAGGCGGATTTCTGAGTTCAAGGCCAGCCTGGTCTACAGAGTGAGTTCCAGGACAGCCAGGGCTATACAGAGAAACCCTGTCCTGAAAAACCAAAAAAAAAAAAAAAAAAAAAAAAAAAAAAAAAAAAGTGACATAGTTCATATCATGAAATATACTCTTTAAATGAGTAAAAGCAGGACCTTTGCCACACCTGCATACTTCAAGCACATGTGCAAGTCTGTGGAAAGAGCTTGTGAGATCATCACCATGAACTCCAAGGCATTTTCCTCACCCCAGTAAGAATCCCTGTATCCTTCGGGAGTCACTCCCTTCCCACCCTCTTCCCAGTTCCTGGCAGCATCCACCAACTCCTGTCTGCATCTGTGCCTATTCTGGATGCCTCCTAGGGAGGAGCCCACTCCTCGTGGCCTTCAGGGTGCATGTGTGCTGGAGACTGAGCAGGACTTGATTTCTATAAGATGGCAAACAGTGGACTGTCTAGATTACGGCGTGAAGGACATAGCAGGTACTGTACTGATACCTCTTATGGGACCTATCTCTACAGACCAAGCCTGGGGCAGAGAGCTAGGCAGGACAGACAATGACACCCTAAGAGGCTAACTCATCAAAGGAAAACATATGTTCAGGGGCCCGAACAGCCAGGTGGCAGAAAGCTAGAGCCAGGGTCAGTGACTTCTGAGACCCTGTGGGAAGGATGCTGTCACTCATGTCACAGTAGACCCAAAGAATTCACAATCCTAAGAGACACAATTAATTGGTCATCAATTTTACCCCTTCCCTTGGATACAGGTCAGACTGACAGGCATGGCTGTGGTACCTCATCTGACACTCCTGAGTTTCTTGTGACAGTCATACACTCCTGCAGCTCTGTCCCCTATTGCCTACAGGGATGCAAGAATCCTCTCCTCAGAGTCAGTCCTAGGAGGTCCAGTTTCAATGTCTGATCTCAGAAAGCCAGCATTTGACCTGAGCACACGCTTTCGTGAATACACCGTTCAGTGACTCTGTGAGAAAGGTGCTCTCTCCCTGCTCCCTTGGGCTGCAGCGACAGAAGTTACCACCTCTCTCAGGTGACAGATGCAATAGGGAGAACACCACAGCCTGCCTCACATCCAGCCCAGCCCAGTGCCCCCCCCCTTTCCACGACTGAAATGGGAAGATCAAGAATGCATATGTGGGTGTGAATTGTCTCCTCCTGCTCCCAGGGAAAACCTCTTTAGCAAAATTGATTCCCATCCTGTGAGCCTAGGAGCAAGTCTGATTTTATTTTCCAGTCTTGGGGCACTGAATAAACAACCACATTCAGAGAGGACATCTTCTGAGATGTTTTCCATTGGCTTACCCTTTTTCAAGGGCCTTACAAGCACAGAGACATTTCCTCAGACAAAATCAAAGGTAAACACCAAGAAGGGCCCTTTCGGACCTCTGGTTCACAAAAGCAGGTGGGCTAGCACAGTCTGGGCCTGCACAAAACAGGCACTGTGTGGGGCAGGCAGAAGCCTCAATATTTCTTAGTCTGCTTAGCCAGCCTATCATTTTATCCAAGGAAATGTCATCAGCCTATTCTGGGTGTCATTTCTCACAGCAGTGTAACAAAGTAATGGCATTTAACTCCAAGAAGCCCTCTGCCAATTTATCTTCTAAACGCCAAGAGGATATGCTTGCCCTCACTGTTAGAATGGAATAAACACCCTAACCCTACAGCAGCCACATGCACCGTGTGGATAGGCAAGGATGGAGACCTAGGGCCTTCTCTGCAGAAGTGTCCAGGGTAGGATGGAAGAAGAGTCTCGTGGACAGCAGGAGAGATGATGCTGCTGGAGCAGTCTCAACAGCTCATCTCTCCCCAGGGCTGCTAAGGATAGCATGACCAGGTGAAGAATGCTACTTCGCTTAATGGACAGGGGGGGTGGTGCTAAGAGAAGGGGACAGCACTGGGGAAAGTCCTAACCATCCCAAAAGTCGGCACTGATGTGAGTGTAGACAGAACACTGCAGGGGACAGGAAATAGGTAGTGGTAAGTAGTAGGTGCACAGACAGAAGAAACAATCTAAGTGACTTTGACAGGAGGCAGGCACAGGTATTTAATTGTTGTTTTGCAATATAAAAAGGCTATGTTAGGGAAGCAAAGAATAAAACTTTCTGCCTATCTTTCTACACCCAGAAACAACAATGAGCAGGAGGTGAGACAGGCTCAAAATGGAGAGCAGTGCAGTGATGAGGGCTACCTGACTAGGGCATCCCACTTAGTGGAAGAGCGCCTTCTAGAGCACAGTGGCAGCCCTACGTGGAAGTGATGTGCTCAGGACAAGGTCTAGGAAGCTTCAGGGCCTGATATGAATCCTGGACACTCCCACCACATTTCACCTGCCTCTCTGATACACTGTAGCCTCTGGCTGGGGCACAGACTGGAGGAGTTCCTGTTCAGCTAGCTGAAGGGCTTATCCAGCTACAACTTTAGAAAGCAGGACTTAGTGAGTAGAAACTGTCACTAGAACATTCAGCACATGGGCTGTCATTGAAGCAAAGGACTGAACTGATACCCCAAGTTAAGGGCTCCTGGTGGGGAGGCCGCCAGGGATGGTGTCAGGATTTGAAATGGCCAAGGTACCTGAGGTACTGGAATTTTACCTTGTAATATGAGGCAGAGAGTGGAGCTGGGATCTCTTTCATATCAATTCATGCAACAGAGGGTGGTGACTGGAAAGGAGGAAAATGACTTCAGTTTATATGTCTCCTCTCCTGCCAAAGGATCCTTCCATACTGGTACAGATGTCTAGTGTGCCATGCTGTAGAGTAAAGAGCCAGCACCTGGCAGAGAGCAAGCTCTTGGTGGTAGGAAGGAGGGAGAGGCTGTTGTCATGACGACACTAATCACCTATGCTGCACAAACCCTGCAATAAACCTCTTCACATAATTAGGAGCTTAACTGGTAATCAAAAATATTCTGTTCTTTATAAGCAAGCTGGAATTGCTCTATGGATCTAATCTTCACATTTCCCAACTTGGGAGTTTTAAATTTGAAACCCTGACACTTCGGTGATGGAGACTGTACCACTTAATTACGCAGATTTGGGCTCTGTTGTAGAGAAGGGTCCTGCGTTGGTGAGGGTAGCGCCACAACTCCAGACTATAAATTCACAAAACTCTGGTTCAGCAAAAACAACTAACTGTGATCAAATTGGTTTTGCAGTGGGAATGTTTAATTCTAATATAAATAATGTTCAATTCAAGGTTATAGAAGAAACCACAGCCACCGCTCCCTCTCCACAGCTGAAAACCTCAGCCACCACCTGTGGGGCCATAGCATAAACCTATGACTGGAGGGAGGGGTGTGAACAGACAAGAACCACAAGATAAGGGTGAGATGGGTGCTAGTGCATGTCCAAGACCTGCCTGGAAGACAGCCCCACCTGATGAGAATCGGCCGCCCCTTCCCACAGCAACACAGTCCACTCCCTCTATCCCCCCGCCCTCCATAGCCCTGATCGACCTCACAGAACACACAGGCAGGAAATCAAGACTCAGAAAGAAGGTGGACCTGTGATGCAGGATGCTGGTGGGGATGTAAGCACAGAAAGAAAGGCACTTCCTGGACCTGTGATGTCACTCTTTGTTCTTTGTCACTGTGCCTGGACTCTTGGCCTCACCACACCACTGTGAGTAAGCATTTCTGTTCATAGAAAAACTGCTTGCTGAGGTAGTAACTGGTTCTATCGCAAGCTTGAAGCACTAACAAGAAACTGGGTTAGGAAAAGAGAGGGTGAGACAAGAGCATCTTTAATGTCTAAACAGGAAACTGCTCCTTCAATGCCCTCGACTCAGTGGTTTTTGGCTGCTCATTTGTACGGATGTTTGCCAATTTAAAAAAAAAAAAAAAAAAAAACATGGGAGAAAGCAAATGAGACAGAGATGGAAGTGTAGGGGTGTCTGTCCAGTGTAGATGACTGCCCACACTGAGTTCACAGTGGTGGGAAGGAAGGTGATGTTGATGCGGGTGAGACTCACAGAGCCTGGGCACTGGCTCTAGGCTGACCCATGTAAATCCCTATCCTCCCAGAGACACTGAAAGTTGAGAGCCAACCCAACCTAAGGTGACCAAGGTCAGGCATGAGAAAGATCAGAGACCCTGAGGTAGGCAAGGGCCATTGGGCAATGCCTACAGCAGTACAAATGAGTATGGTCCACACAGTCAGCAAATGTACAGGGGGACGGGTCAATTCCACAGTCACAATCCCCACCACAAAAGACAAAATGTAACTTGCAGAGGCCCCACACAGCACATGCCACAAGCCCTATCTCCCATCTACGCCTTCCTGGCAAGACCCTCAACATGGAAGAGTACCTCAAGCCTGTGTCTCTAGCACCTACAGCAGTATGCAGCACAGAGCAGATGCTCGTTAAATGCATGACAAGGGAATTAACAGACTTCCTTCAAAGAGCTTGTGGTCTAGGAGGAATGACTACAAACAAAATGAGAAAAACTATTCCTTGAGGAATGAGAAGTAGGCGCCAGCCCAGTTTCTCAGCTACAGAAAACACTGAACTGACGGCAGTGCATCAGAACTCTCATTTGAGTATGCCAATAACAGCACGAGCAACACTACAGTAAAAGGGAATTCACTCAAATTGAAGGCAGCAAGCATTCTTCCCAGCATGCCCCCTTAACTCGCCCTTGCCACCCCCTCAAGAAGACTCGGTTCTCTCAGAAGATGGAGAACAATTTGGCTATTTTGAAAGCCTCAAAAAGCTACTGTTGTTAAAAAGCTGAGTTTGCCTTTGAAAATTATAGGCCCAGTTTCTCAGGAAAGCAGGGTGCTCATATGTCCCTGGGGACCCTAACTGTCTCAGAGAAGGGTTTCAACCCCAATCCTGCTCTTCCTGACACAGGACAACAGGAAATCCATGGATTTCATGGGTCACTAAGCCACAAGATGTGCAGCTGAGAACAGGCTCGGCACTCCCGAACTTCACAGGATGCCTGCCTGAATGTGGTATTAGGAGATCGGGGTCCCTCGTTATTCCTTAATGAGGAAAGGCATCTTGGACTTTCAGCTAAGACCTTCTTTCTGAAACTGTATTCCAATTAGGAGACTATGCAGACACCTCGCCTCTCAGCAATCGACACCCACCTCTCAGCAGTGGGAACCTATGGAAAACAAACTTTCGGAGGATACAAACGGATTATAAATCAATCTACAAAACTAATCTCTATCTAATTAAGTCAAAAGTAATCACAGGTCTTCCTAACAATCAGCAAAACAGCCCTGGTTCAAATTGTGAATAAAGCAACCGAGAGAATACAGGATCAAAATAAGAGCAGCAACCCCTGCTGCTCATCCTGAATCCTTGGCCATTCACCCCTCATTAGGGGGTCCTCCACTGGGACTACATTCACCTCAGTGGGTTGTTTAGGGGCCACTCTTGTTACAAACAAGAAAGAATGCAGTGCAGGCTCTGGGAAAGCTGTGCAGCTTAACCACAGGCCCTCGGGGGCAGGGCAGAAAGGCAGCTGGAAAAACAGGGCTACTGTATCATGTAAAACTCTTAAGTGCTTGTAAGAAGGAAAGTCCAACAAATTTATTACAGGCCAATGGCTCATAACAATAATCCATAACAATAATCTACAAAGAGTTATTTCTCAGTAAGAAATGCGTGGCAGTAGGCCACCTGAGAATAAAGAAAACGCCCTTAAACAGCATTGTAGGAAAGAAGCCAGCTAAAGCCATGAAGTAAAACCAACTGATCCATAAGACATACTGCTTGCCCACACTCGTAGGTTCATTTCAGTTAAAATGGTGCCTGCCCGATTCAAGGAATAAGAAGCAGGCTTTTAGAACCCACAAGGCCAGCTCTGAGCATAGTACTCAACCCTAAGAGGATCAAGAAGACTTGGAGGGGAGGGGCTAACAAAATCCACTGAGATCTCTGGGAGAGTCTCAGAGCACAGTCTGGCAGGAAGACTCAAAGGACCACCCACCGTGGTAAAGAAATCAAGGCAGCAAGCCTGAAGCAGCTGGCCACAGGGCATCACGGCCAGAAGGGAGTGGTGTGGTGAATGCATGCTGGGTCAGAAGGGAGTGGTGAATGCATGCTGGGTCAGAAGGGAGTGGTGAATGCATGCTGGGTCAGAAGGGAGTGGTGAATGCATGCTGGGTCAGAAGGGAGTGGTGTGGTGAATGCATGCTGGGTCAGAAGGGAGTGGTGAATGCAAGCTGGGTCAGAAGGGAGTGGTGAATGCAAGCTGGGTCAGAAGGGAGTGGTGAATGCATGCTGGGTCTGAAGGGAGTAGTGAATGCATGCTGGGTCTGAAGGGAGTGGTGAATGCATGCTGGGTCTGAAGGGAGTGGTGAATGCATGCTGGGTCAGAAGGGAGTGGTGAATGCATGCTGGGTCTGAAGGGAGTGGTGAATGCATGCTGGGTCTGAAGGGAGTGGTGAATGCATGCTGGGTCTGAAGGGAGTGGTGAATGCATGCGGGTGCTCAGCTCCCTTTTGGCAGGCTTCAGTGCCCAGAGAATGGGGTCAGCCTCAGTGGGCAGGTCTTCCTGCCTCAATTAACATAATCAAGATAAAGCTCTCAAGGCACTCCCAGGTGATTCTAGAGTCTATTGACTTGATAATTAACCCTGACCACCACAAACACTAACAGGCAAGAGTCTGTAGGGCAGGTCCAAGTTCCAAGTGGAGTAAAATGACCAGGCACTTTTTTTCAAAATTGGTGCAGAAGAAATCTGAGTCACTCAAAATGCTACCTACAAGGGGAAATCAGCCACAAACCTGTCACCGAAAATATGACCACTGCAGCAACTGCTGCACAGTCTTCCAGGAAGCTGACCCTAGTTGCTCAGCCACATCCTTTCTTTTGGAGATAGACATTAGATCACACATCCTACGATTTATTTTATTTTCTGTGTATGTAGGAGTACCTGCATGCCTATATGCTCTGAATGAATGCTTGGTACCCTCAGAGTCCAGAGAAGGTATTGGAACCCCTGGCCTAGAGCTACAAATGGCTGTGAGCAGCCATGTGGGTATTGGCAACCAAATCCAAGTTCTCTGCAGTAACAACAAATGCTTTAAACCACTGAACGATCTCTCTGACCTCACATCCTACTCTAAGGAATGTCACATAAGGAGTCTGTTCTGCACAAGATGCCAGAAGGATTACCTAAAGCAATCAAGGCAAACACCTCAACTTGGGGTGGAAGGTGGAAGAGCAGGCCATGCTGGGCCCCTGACACAGGCTGGCTAGGGGCAGGCTCAGATTTACAGGCTGCCAGCAGGGAGTGAGACTGGCTACTTTGAAGACTGCTCCTCAACCTGGCCCTTTCCCTTTGACCCTTTACATTGTAGGTGAAATAACAGCATTAGTAAGGTGGGATCTACATGTTTGTATTTTCACTGCTGTGCTCTCCCTGGCCAGTTCCTATAGACATCTGCATCTGGCTCTCCTCTCACATCAAGCACTGGTCTAGTTCAGCACCTTACACAATCGTGAAGCTGTCCCATTATCTCTGTCTGCAAAGTAACCCATCACAGTCCACAGCCACGATACTACCTAACATGTAACCTCCACAAATCACCTCTGTCAGTCAGAAGGATGCTGGTGGCTGTGCATGGTGGTGCACACCTAAAATCCCAGTACTTGAGGCTGAGGTAGGCAGATGAAGACCTTGAGAGCATCCTGGCCTATAGAGTGAATTCTAGTCTGGCTTAGGCTATATGGAAAGGTGTTATTTTTTAGGGGCGAGGGTGGGGGAGATGGAGATAGGAAAGAATTAATGGCATTTATCCTACTTCCCTACTCTAAGGACGCACACTGAGTCCTTAGCACATGGCCTTGGAAGGCCTACTGACACATGTCAAAATTGGCGCCTCAATTTTCTGGGGTAAGCACAAGGCCACTAAGAGAAGAACTATGAAAAGTGTGGTCTCTATCAACCAAATTACATAGAGAAGTTTTCTTTTCCCTCATGTTTGTGTTAAATGCACAAAACGCAGAATTTGGGGTGTGGGCCTAGAAAGCTTCAAGCCACACAGAAATTATGTACAATACTGAGACAGAAGCCTGGTTCCTAAAGCCTCTGTGTTTGTTCCAGGTGTGTGTCAATTCTAAGGATGAGTCAATCAAAGGTGATGTGAGAGATACAGAAGCCTAAGTATAGAAGCAGACAGACAGACATACCTCTAAGCCATGGGGGTTTTAGTGGGTGAGCATGAGAAGGAGGCTCAGTGTCAACCCACAACCAGAACTCACAGTGAATGAGGGCACAATTTTGAAAGGAACTTGGAAACATCCTTGACATTCATTTGTCATGTTCCATGACATTTTCGGTCGATTTTCAAAACCTAGATTGTCATAAATTAGTATAATGAATATCGATGTTTATTCAAAAGCAGTAAAGAAATTAGGATCAACACTAAAGCCATGGGAGATAAAAAAGGTTAACGATCATCAGAATGTATGCAAGTTATCTAAAAACCAGGGCAAAGGCCTGAACACCAACCTCCAAATCTAAGGGCTCCTGGCCCATAGACTTCAGAGCACCATGCAGCAATCAAAATATTTAGCTCCAGAGCATCTTGGTCTTGGGGTTTCACGTATGGAGTGTTCTACCTGAAACATCTGTGGAAACACTGCAAACCCTAAATACTGACATCTAGACCTCTGGACCCCAGCACTTCAGATAGGTAACTGAAGTTCAGCTATGCTTGTATTTTCTAGAAGGGTTTTATGAAGGTTCTTTGTGAGAGGAAGCCTGGCCAAAGGCTTTCGTTTTTCATCTTTGAAAAAAATTCATTCTCTTTAAAGGTGACTGGGAATCTTGTTCAGGTGGTGTTGACAAGCTAGACAGCCTAGACTTGTCCACTGTATGTCAATTTGAGGGTCTCTGAGTCAAGCATCAAAAGGATACAAAGGATAACGCAATTTCTAACACTGTGACTCACACTAAGGTTTGACAGCAGTACACATCATGTTGGTGCCAAGTTTCAAACAGACTCAGAGGCTCCTCCGTTGGAGGCTGGAAAGAAACTCTGTAAATTGGAGGGACAGCTTGGACTTGTGGCTTTGCCTCGATTCATCATTAGTGCGAAGTCCCTCTGTGAGCTTCTCCATCCTCCAAGGTCCTAAGCAAAAACAAGCCTGAGTCTTTGACACAATTCCCAACTACTAGGAAATCAGAATCATACTTTGGGCAGAAGTCAACAGGATCCTGCGATGAAAATGGAGGCAGCTTTCAGGGATAACCAGAGAAGGAATGCTGGAAAGGCCAAATGAAAGAGGTCAGCTCAAAGGGCAGAGGAGCCAGACAGCATTAAAGGAAACAGATACATAAGCTAACAGGATCAGTGCCTTCCAGAAAAGCAGTCCAGGCTGACACTCAAAGGGATAATGAATACAAACTATGTCAAAGAAAAAAAAATGCTGCTACCAAGAATGAACTGGTTGAACCAGACTGCTGGGAAAAGGGTACTAGACTCCTTCCTGGTTCCTTGGCTGCTTTGAGCAAAGGACTGTCAGTAAAGCAGCTGGACAGACTACCAGTACACCAGGACCAGCCATTCTAAACACACAAAGAACAACTACACAATAACTGCGGCCGTTTGCTGCTGAGGCACAGGCAAATATCTCAACAGTTTCCACCACACTCCCTGCGTGTCAGGGAGTCAAACCTCTTTTCTCTATAATCTACACATGCTGGCGAGGAGCAAGAATGTGCTCTTAGTTGTAAGCATTCATATCTCCTACTTTGGAACATCAACACCTATATCTCAAGCAATTTTTGAGACATATATTTTCCCCACCAACCTAAGAAGTTATTTCTAAAGACAATCACTCTGGTATGAAAGCCAGGGCAAAGAGAACCAGCAACAAGGCTTCTGGATGTAAATTTGGGGTAAGCCAAAATTAATAAACCACTTCAATGATAAATCAAAAATCATAATTAGTATTTTAATTTTTTTATACATAATAGACCACGTAACACTAGACTGAATATTATATTACCACCACATAATTACACCACAACATGCTATACAGCCCATCCTCAACACTGTTATTAGACTCATAAAATATGCTTCCAGAATGAGAAAAAATAGCTGTCAAGAACCGCATCTTATTATTCAACTATTAAACTTTCTTAATCATCAATCAGTTTAATTGCTCCTGACATGGGTTATAAATAACAATTTGTGGTTCAATAAAATACCACCAGGGGTAACCCCTTCACTCCCAAAGCTGATCAAATTTTCTTCTTGGATATTCAGGGATGATTTTATCTGGGATTCAGTCATTTCCATTTCACCTGCTCTTAGCATTTTGAAACATTTTTGCTAATTTATACACAATCTGTGATGCCATGGCTGTATAAATTACACAGCATTATCTCCCATTAGATCCTAGCATGCAGGCAACCCAGTTCACGGTAGCTCTCATGAGGCTGAAAGAAGACATTAGTGGATAACAGTGTTCAGAGCTGCTGACTGTCCACCTTCCAGTTCAGTCAGTGAGGTCCTTAGTTCCAGCTTGCCACCCATAGATGGAGCTGCATCAAACACAGGCAACCAAGAGTGGGCCTTTCCAAGGACCTTCCATTGGAGAAACAGAAGACAAGCACACCAAGCACTGGAACACAAGGCAGGGCTCTACTTCTGACTAGACCTCATGCTCCATCAGCCACAACTTATATGTATGAGCCAGTGCTCACGCCCCTCTGCCCTGCTACCACAGAACTATGACAACCCACAGAGGGGTCTCACCATATGCCACTCAATGTACCACACAGCCCTTCCTGTCTTCTGTGAGAATGTGCACTGCTAGAATTACAGAAGTGGGGTGAGGGGTGGGTCAGCAAGACCTAGGAGTTACATCCAGTGGAGTCACAGACATCAGAGGCACAGAAATAAGAACCACACACCCAGGTGGGCAACTAGGAGCAGAATGGATGGAAGGAGGCACAGTCCAGGTTACTGCCAGAGATGAGAGACCTACTCTGTTCAAGAGTGGGGCCAAGATCCACCCTACTTGAAGGACAGAGGATACAGAGGCTTCTGGAAGTAGATTTTCAGGTGACTTCGGTCTGAAGCAATGAGAAAGCACTCATCTTTAACTGCATACATCTGAACACCTCATGTGCTCCTGTTATAGCCAGGCACTCATACTGGCTCATAATGCTCTCCACGAGGAGTCTTACAGAGGCCTATCTAGAGTGTGCAGTTGCTGTTCCCCAGAGCTCCCTTCCAGTCACTAGCTTGAGAGCCTGGAGGCACTACCAGCTTCCCCCTTATACTCCATGCCTCCCTGCACACTGCATGCCCTGCCCTCCTTCTTATGACCTTCCTCGACTCCATGCCTCACTCCACACCTTTCCTCCACTAGTCTGGAACCCTTCCCCACAGGCCTGCAGATCTCTCACATGCACCCTGCCATGAACCATGGTTCTTAGCTGTGCCCCTAATCATCAAGGTCCTCACAGGCTCTTCAGGAACCGAGAACCTAACACAACATCCCACCCATCACAGGCACATGAGACATGAGGCAGAAAACAGACAATGGGGAAGCCATGCAGCACTCACTCAGGGCTTTACAGTTTGCAAATTCCCTGTCACTCAAGGTCTTTGAGGTATCTATTCTTGGTGATACGGATAAGAGTAAAGAGCAGGGACAAGTTGAACAGGGTCCTTACTTACAAAGTTCTCAGGTTTCAGCCAAAAAAGGGAAGTCAGATGGGAACAGGCAGTCAGGCTGAGTTGGTAGTTCTGCAGCTAAGGAAGCTCAGGAGCCCACAGAGGAGAGGAAAGGCCCAGGATACTAGGGGGCCTGCTGTGGCCATAGCTCCTGGTAATAGAGTGGGGAACCTGTGCCCTCTGACCTGATATCCTTTAATTAATGCAACAGACAAGACTGGAGCAACAACCAAGAAAACCCCCCAGGGGCCACCAGACTGCTCACACTGAGTATGGCATGTCTCCACCTGGACTCAGCGAGCAGTGAGGCAGTCACGCTCCCCTATTCCTAGGTGAACGGCACTCAGCAGGCACTGGTCTGTGAGGAGCAGAATGAGACAGAGCTGACAAGTGCAACAAAAAATGCCCAAGCCCCTCGACCTCCAGGTCCACAGGACTCAGCTGGCATGAGCTTACAGATCTCCCCATGTAGAGAGTTCAAACACTGCAGGACTCCCATGGCCCAGCTCAGCAGCCTTCTCTACCCAGCTTCCTAACTTGGGAACTGTAAGGCAGAGCCTGCTCCTCTGAGGGGTTTCTGAAGGAGATGCACAGGAAATGGTCCACTTACCAAAGCCTGACACAAGTCAACATCTGGCACATGTGTAGAAGGTATCAACTGGTTTCTGAGAACTCCCGCTGAATCCCAATCTAAGTGAGTAAGAGTAATGCTGACAGCAGACCTCCAATGGGAAGCCTCACGCTGCAGACAAGGAGGAACATCCTTAAACATTGAGAGAAGAAATGGCCACACAAGCCTACACCTACTGAAAATGTGTTTTAAACATAGCCATTTTTTTTTCAAACATGCACTATGATATAATAAATTAAAGAAGGTTAAGGAACACTGGTTGGTCTAGAACTCACCAGGCAGACTAGGCTAGCCTGGATCACACTATGTACACCATGATAGCATCAAACTCAGAGCTCTGCCTGACTCTGCCTCCCACGTTCTGGGATTAAAGCATGCGCCACCACATCCAGAGTGAGTTCCAGAAGTAGACAAACAGACAATATGAATGGCCTGAAAGCCAACTGAAAGGGCTCTCAAAGACTGCACTGAAAGAATCACCAGTAAATCAAAGAATGTAATACTGGACTATAATAACTGAAATCCTAAAATACTCTGCAATCCCTATTAAGAGAAATGACTAAGGATCAGGCACACGCATGAGAGATAGGCAGACCTCTCATGCAGAAATCCAAACACTAATACAGACCCTACGAGAAGTAGAGAACAGCACCAATTCCCTTAAATGGAGGCTGGACAATGACTTCCATCCAAAGGACAGGATGTGAAGCAGGAGCACAAATGTACCCTGGAAACAGCTGAAAAACAATTATCCCAAGCCTGGGATCATGATCACCATCGACAGTCCTGAGGCCATGTTGACAGTGTACAGCCTCGATCTCATGATAAAATCATGTGTATTTCTCTGTTCTCCTCCCAGAAGCCCATTGCCCCAGTCTACCTATAAGACAAACACCACAGAAAACCAAATTCACAATGATGTGCAGAGGTCTAGCAAACAGCATGGCCAATTTCTCTGTATGGGGACAGGTCCTGGGCAACGGCTGAAAGGAACAAGTAGAAATCCCTTTGTGGAAGGGTGGGAGTGTGAGCAGCACCACAGGATGTCTCTGAGAGAAAACTGATTCTCCTGCTTACTGTGCCCAGCCCAGAAAGCAGAGGCAGAGTGTGGTCAAACCAGAACCAGTGTCATTGGTGCCCAATGACATGGTACCAGGGAAGCCAGAGCTAGAGATATGGCGCTGGTCCAAAGACAGAAGATGGAAAAGACTGTAGAGCATAGGCCCAGGACCTGAGCCTGAGGTGTAAGGCAAGGTCTTTGCTATCTCTGCATACTAGGTGGATGCAGCACCCGAGAAGAGAGCACAGGCCTATCCCCTGACATCAGGGTATATGACCTATGTCTATGTGCTGGCCAGGAGCCAGGTGATGTAGGGAGGAGTACTCAGGTAGCAGGTTGGACTATAAAAGTAACAAACACTAGGTCTCACCCTTGCACGTCATCAGCACCCCTACACAAATATGGTTGGTGAGAAGGCCCATATGTCCAGAAAAACCCAAGTGCGGTGTGTGACCTGGCTTCTGAAGTTCACAAACCAGCTACGAAGAACTTTTGGGCATCTACACACATGGCACAATGAAGCCATTAGCATGCCAGAGCAGAGAACAGAAAAGGAAACCAGACAGAACAAAACCACACAGTAGAAGACACACAGCAGCAGAACAAGGAGTCAGAGACAACAGCAAGGAAGGGAACCATAGATGCCACCAGGAGGGCTCCCTGGCCTGGAGCCAGAGGGGAAAAGCTTTCAAAGACAAGTGGACATGCCACAGAGGAACACAGTGACTACCGGGCAAATGGTCACAAGTGGCCTCAGAAAGAGCTGACTCAGAGAACACACAGGGTTCCGCCTGTCCTGTACAGATGCCCCTGCCTTGGCCATGTGGCTCATCTTGTTCTCAGCAATAATGAATGGCCTCCTCTGGCTGGCTCCTACCCTTACCATAACTGCTCCAAGATGTGATGCCAAAGACACAAGAGTAGTGAGTAGACCTGTCTGTCCTGCGCCTGTGGCACGGATGGACTGTGCTTTCACCACATAACCAGGGGACAAAACAAAGCCACTGCCTGTACAGGAAAGCTGTGCATTCGAGCCTTCTGCTCCAAGCAGCTCAAACGTCATTGGTTATAAATCAGGTTCATGAATTTTATATGGATCTGAGGAAAAAGCCATCCATCACTGTTGAGATGCTTGTCCACTTCCTGCCTCACTGTAGCTGGACAGCGGACACAATGACTTGTCCCTAATGACACATTATCACCAAATCAAACTCCAAGGCATGGAAGGCAATGGCACCCAACCTGGAATGAAAGACAGCCTTGTCAACGGAGACTTCCAATCTGTCCTTTAGCACCACTGGACTAGCCATATATTTTCAATACTTAGTGCCCTAGGCAAAAGCACACAACCTTCATTACTCTTTGGAAATACATAATACATGAATCCTGCATCCAGTTGCAAAGGCCCAAAGTTACACCGCACAGCCCAGCCTCAGAAATGCACTGGTATGGAGAACTGTTCTTCCAAAGTGATTCTGTATTTTATTGGCAAACTGGTACATTATTGTTGTAATGATGATTTAAATATAAATACCATCAGAGCTATAACCATAACACACGCAACTTTATTTCAAAGACTTCCCAGCACTCATGTCTCAGTCATTAACCTCCCCAAGCAGAGAGGCTGCTGGCGCTGTCTGTGCTCTGCAGATGCTAAGTCCATGCAGAGACAAAGGCAAGCAGACAGATGAGGGCTGGGAAGCTGCTGGCAGCTTTCCCCACAAACACACACAGGTGCGGGCACACATGGGTGCAGATGCAGCCCCCGCCCCATGCCTCTTAGGGCAATGCCATGCCTGTATCTTACCGGGACCACAAGGCAGAAACACTTGCAAAAAGTTTCTCTAACAAGGAATAATGCAAAGTCTGTCTACAAACTGGAGCACAGGCAGAGCAGGCAGGAGTGGGCTCCAGTGCTCCTGTTGTTCTGATTCCCTGGGCTTTACACACATGAGCGCACGGAGGCACAAGGACAGTAAAGGTCCACCCCTCTCCTTCCTTCTCCCCGTTTTCAGCAGCATGGTCCCCCACTTACCACTCATCTCTTCTCAGGAAGGTCTGAGGCAACTACACTGATCCACATGCTGCCACCACCCTTTCCTCACATGTCACCACACCAAACTAGAAACAGGACCAGCCAGCTTTGAGACTGCTGGCAACCAGCTCTGACCTTGGGCAGAAAGAGTCAGGAAGCCACAAGCCTCCAGCTGGCTGCCTGCAGGAGAGGCCCACACTTCACAGTAGACATAGGCCTGGAAGGATGAAGGACGGTGGCCAGATCAACGGCTCCCATGTGTCATTTGATAGAAAAGCAATGCTACAGGGTCAGGCCACACAGCACATCAAAGCCTAAGCTTAGGCTTCCAACAACCACACCTTCTCAGGAACGGCCACCTTTCTCTCCCGTGTGGCACGGCTGTGGAACCACCTCTGAGGCCTCCTTCTCTTACTGATCGCCCTTCTCACTGTCTTCTTTCCCTCCTGCTCTTCCACCCACTACCCAGTCTATAACAAATCCTTTGGCCCCAGCTCAGCATAAACAGACATCACCAGCTTCCTCGGCAAGCCCTAACTCCAAGCCACCACCACTGGCTGCCCACCTGGACTAGCACAATGGCCTAACTGGTCTCCTTGAGTCTGTCTAGCTTTGCCTTGAACCTAGTCTCAGCACATTTCCAAGGTGACTCTTCACACATGAGTTTACAAAGACCAATGTCCTACTACTGCCTTCTCTGCCTATGGATCTGGGCCCCCTGCCCAAGCATGGAGTGCAGCATCCCCTGCTGGGCTTGCTCCAGTCACTGTAAGGTCTGGGCCTCCTCCAGCTCTGTACAGGGTTCTCTATGATGAATCACAGGGCTTGCTTACACCCCCAGAACCCACTTGTAAGGAACTACAGACACCTGACCACGTGTCACCACCTTCCTTACCCCAGTAACCCCTTCTTCAAACTCACTCTTCCTAATGCTACCTTTTCTCTACCTTATAATACATTTTAACACAATATACTTTTAAATACGAGATGCAGTAAGCATGCATGGCATGAGAGGGACAAGGCACAAATCTGCTAAGCAGAAACCAGATCAGATACTCCCAAGAAACAATTCTTATGTCCTAGCACAAAGTAAGTGACAACTGTCAGAAACTGCCCCAGTCACTTGAAACAACCATAGCAACCCACACCGCCCCTGTCCCCACACCACAGCACAGCAGGTGCAGCACAAGGAAGGTGAGTGTAGTTTCTCCACCTCCTTACCTCCTCTCTGGGTGACCCAAGGCCAAGAGTGGCCTGGCTCCCTCCTCCAGCCAACACCTCCACTCTGGATGGCCTAGAAAAGACAGCCCTCCTCAAGGTTGAGTTTCCTCTTGGGAAAGTGAGAGGATGCCCCACAGGTTCACAAACCTCCTTCTATTACTCAGCCTCTGCCTCCACAGTGACAAATGTATCCTGCCATGCTGCTCAGGGCTACGCCAGTATCTGAATGGACCTTCAAGCTACACTTGTCTGAGGGTCAGTTCCAAGGACAATGCTCAAAAGTCACAGCATCAGAGGAGCCACACATCTTACAGGAGTCAAGGGGGCAGAGATGCCTCCTGTACTGTGTCTGTTCCCTCTGTGTGTTCTGTGCTCAGCACATACAGCGGAATTTGCACGGGGCATGGGGCACCCATCAGGTAGGTTTCTAAGTGTGCTAACACATATTTTTATGTGTCAATGTAGCATGGCCACAGGAGGGAAGTGACATACAATGGAGAAGCACACTGCCCACATGTGTCTCAGGCTCTGAACTATACCACTTCTTTCTTCTTAAAAGGTTGTGACTTCTTCCTTCTGGGCCAAAGACCACTGTGCCTGCATCAATGGAGTCCCAAGCTAACAAGAGCTGAAGCCATCACTACCAAACAAAGGACACTAGTTCCCATGATGATCCAAGAGGCACCATGCTCTGCTGAAGAGGGGGCCCTGTCCCAGGGAAGCCCAGCCCATGGGACAACCAAAAGGAGTGGGGTCTCACACCCAGAGCTTCGGTCCCATGCTAAAGTGAGTCTTTACTGGAGCATATCCAGAGAGTTCATGAAGCAACTGTTGCTGTTTGCAATCGAAGCCTGTTTTGGGGCAGAGCTAGCAAGAGGAGAATGAGTGAGGACCACGTCCTGTCAGTTTCACAGCTGAGGGAAACCCTGGACTGGTTAAGCAGCAGTAGCTTCTTGTCCCTTGTTCACCTAAATGGTTCCATTTGATGGCATGCCGGTTGTTTTGTCCTCGGTGTGCTTTGTCAATCTCTCCTGTTCATCTCTAACACTCCAGCCCTCTGTCCTTCAGGACCTCCAAAGGCATGTTTCCTAGACAACACAGCACAGCTCAGAACACCTCATTTATGCAAGTGTACAAAGAGCACCCTTCTCTCAGTCACAGCTGGCATTAAAGGCACGTTTATCAGGCGAGAGCAGGAGTCTAAAAGCCCTGGCAGTTTTTCTGCATCTCTCTGGAGAAGAAAGAGCTCAACAAACAGGTCCCCCAAGTGAGCAACACAATGGAAGGGGCAGCAGACTCTCCCAAAAGGCCAGCCAAGCTGACAAGCAGAGAGACACAGAGAGAAGGTAGATGACCTTATTTCCTGCACACCACCCGGAACAAGGAAGGGAACAATAAGAGCAGCCAGGGCCAGAGCTCCCATTCAAATAAAACCAGAAGTATGCAACAGACAGACAGACAGATGGACAGGAAATAATGATGGGCAGACAATGGCTTTCACACACTGTGCATACACAGGCCTGCACTTCACTGTCCTATCTGCAGGGACTCAGGTCCCTTCATTGCATAAAATCTGAGGACTATTCAAAACCATTTATAGCAGACAGAAAAGCTCAGGTGAAAAAGTTTACTTTTAAAATAACAGTATACTCCCGGTGCTGGTAGCTCAGCACTGGGAAAGCTGGGGTGAGGGGAGACCAAGAGCCCAAGGCCAGCTTTAAGTGAGTAGCAAATTCTAGGTCAGCCCAAGCCACCTTAGGAGACCTTGTCTCAAAAAAGAAAAAAAGTGCATTTAAAGTTAAAAGGTTCTTAAATGAATCCAATCATTATGAAATAAAACTGCTATGTAGAAAATAATAAGCACATAAAACATAATCAACATTATTAGTCACCAAACATACGAACTAAAGCTACAATTAAATAGCACTTTGTATCCACTAGGATGACTAAAAAGGAAAAAAAAAAAAGTAACCAGAGCTGACAAGAATGTGGTTAAATAAGATTACCGTGTTACCAACAGGACTGTAAAATGGCACAAGGGTTTGGTCAGGGTTTGGTTAGCCCAGAATTCCCACATGACCAGCCATTCCATTCAAGAAGTGAAATCACATCAGTGCAAAACATCATAGGTGAAACTGCCCCAGTGCTCACCCAAGAGCCATGGCTGGTGTCCTTGTCACAGAAGAACTCCTGTTACAGAAAGGATGCTGGTATGTGCTGCCCAGGGATGGGTCCAGACGCATATGCACCACCAAAGCAGCCAATCAGAAAAGGTCACACAGTGGGGTGGGCAAATCCACACACAGAAGTGATGAGAGATGAGTGGTGGCCAGAGCCTGGGAAGGGTGCATAGATGGAGCATGGTGTCCCTATGGTATACAGTAAGGTAGGCCAGTGACAATGGCCAAAGACTGATGGGACAAGTCCCTGAAAGTCTTTTCAGTCACCATCCCGGGTGTTCCAGCCTGGCCATCTAGCAACACTCTGTCCTTCACAGCTGAAAGACCAGCTCTCTCCCTGCCTCAGTTTCTAAACTCTGCTCCTACCAGACATGGCCACATTGCAAGGCTGGACCATATGGAGAAGAAGCTGAGAGCTGCCTTCTGACCCAGCTAAGCACGCTCCAGCCAGCACAGCACCTCATGACTTCCGATGGGAAATGGGGTTCATTAATTACAGGGAGATGGATGCCACAGAGAGGCTGGGAGCAGCAGCTAGCAGCGAAGCATGTGGCTCCCTCCAGAGAACATCTCTCCCCTCCTAATTACATTAATTGCAATTAACTCTCTCCTCCTTCACAATTCTCCCACTCTGACACCTGCCCAGGCCTCTGGCTTCGGTTCAGTGCCGTCCTAGCTGCCAGTGGTCCTCGAGCTCATTTCCATGGAGTCCCAGAAGTGAGGAGCTTCTGCCCTGCAGCCTTGGTGTGCGCACCTTGGCATGCCTTCTCTAGATTCTCCAGTGACCCAACACCTAGTCTTCAGAGCAAATTAATATCTCTCATCCTCAGCCTGAAATAAAGTCACTGATGACAGACAGACACTTCATTTTTTCCTCATAATTCATTCACCCTAAAGGAAAAGTTTCATAAGTAATTAAATTGATTTTCCTTCCTATTTGGGACACAGATCTATTAGGAACAGTAAAGTAATGGAAAGCCTGTTTTTCCATGAGGATCCCTTTGGGAGACTGGCAATCTTCGTGTTCCAGGAAGAAACACGTCCTGGGATGCAGTGGAGGGAGTCTCAGCGGAAGGGGAGCCAAGCGCACATCATCTCTCTTCCTAATTGACATGTGCTGTATACATTACATTCAGGAGGGGTTCACAGGCACTTTCTGGATCTAGAAAGGCTCTTAAATATTAATGCAGTTTGAATCCTTCTTGAATGCTTATTACTGAAGCAAAATCGCAGACATCTGACATCACTGGCATCACTAAGCAGCCGTGAAAGCGCAGCCAAACTAGCCACTTCTAATTACCCACAAGAGACTCCCCAAGACATCCCTGAAGAGACAGATGCCCAGCTAAGGTTGAGCCTTTGGGAGTAAAGAAGATACTGTCATAAGGCCAAGCTCTTCCCCACAGACAGACGCACTCTCCCTATCCGTCACTCAGAGTGAGAAAGCACTCAAAATGAAAACCAAAGACAGCTCCACTACAGTGCCTGAATACAGGTGCCTGAATACAGGTGCCTGAATACAGGTGCCTGACGGAGACCAGCACAGATGGATGTCTTGATGTCCTGAACCCAAGCAAAGAACGAAAGAATTGGGAGAGCCGTGTGTTCTCAACTGGACAAAGTTTGGAATCTGCCCACAACCATGTTTCTGAACTTCACCAGCATCAATTTCCCTACCGTGATATGGGGTTGGCTTTAAAGATTAGAGAGAATATATGTAAGATGAGGTTACAGTCCATCCTGTATAGAAAGTGCCCCACAGACCAATCTGATGGAGGCAATTCCTGAATTGAGCTTCCCTCTTCCCAGCTATGCCTATGTTAATGTCAAGTTAACAAAAACTAACCAGGGCATTCCTTTACCATTGAACCTATTTTTCTCTTTTTTTTTAAGATTTATTTATTTATTTTATATATATGAGTACACTGTAGCTGTCTTCAGATAGTAGAGGAAGGCACGAGATCTCATTATAAATGGTTGTAAACTACCATGTGGTTGCTGGGGAATTGAACTCAGGACCTCTGGAAGAGCAGTCAGTGCTCTTAACCACTGAGCCATCTCTCCAGCCCCATGAACCTATTTTCAAATCTTAAAATCAGCTGGCAATCTGCATAGCCTGTACATGTTTCAGACCTTTTAGGTTAGAAGCCCATTTGGGAAGACTGCTCCGACTCCATCACCTGAGCCAATCACCCTGAGGTGTAAGGCTGCCTGAGCGATCATCTCCCTGGAATTCAGGACAGTGAACCAAGCCCTCTGCCACTCTCTGTCCATGACCCTCCATATTCATGAGACCCACATTTATAGATTCTAAAAATCACAGCTCAAGATCTCTGTCTGTACAGAACAGGCACAGCCATTTTCTTGTCATTATTCCCTGATCAATGCAGGAAAACAACTGTTTACAGCACATTAGCATGCATGGCAGGATGAGTCATCTAGAGACTGTTTAAAGTCTATGGGAGGAGGCGAAGGCTGCATGCAAATACTACGCATGCATATATGGATGTGAGCATCTGCAGACTGTGCTGTCCACAGGGGCCCAGGAGCCAATCTCCACAGATGCAGAGGGACTGCAATTGCTCAGCAGCCATCCTGACCAAACCTGAACCTTCTCAGAATTGCAAATCCTGGTGGCACATTCCATCTTCACTGTGGACACACCCCACCTGACATACTCGGCTGTTGAGATGGAGTCCTGACTACGAATGAATAGAGCTGTTTCTTATATGTCCTAAGCATACTACTTTTTCAATATTTTAAGGACTTACTACCTTTCTGACGGTGCAACCTCCTTTCCTCTATAATGCACAAGATTTTCACTTTTAGGTTTATGAACAGATGTGAGCACTAAACATCTTTGTCTCTGCATCTCCTCCTCCCCTTTCAGCAGTTAGCTATCTAGGAATGGCATCTACTACATCTGGCATGAAAACACCAGAAAGGAGGGATGCTCCTGCAGTGTTGTTCTTTAATGCAATGTGATGCTGCCTGCTGGAGTGCGGATGCTGAGTGCCCCCAGTCAGCCAAGGGTTAAGGATGAGGCTACTAGTAAGTAGTGGAACCATTCAGAGGCAAGGCACTATGGGAGGACCCTAGGTCATTGAGGGAATGCTCCTGATGGGGTCACAGAACCCCAGCTCATCTCTTACAAAATCATGGATCCTGCCATGCCACATAGGCACATGCCTCAATCATGTGCTGCCCACCACCAGCACACAGCAGCACAGCCTGGTACTCTTGACCTTCAGCTTGCACAACTGTGAACCTAAAAAGACCTTTTCCTATTGCGAGTTAGTGAACCCAGTGCTTAGCTGGGCAGTGGTGGCGCACGCCTTGATTCCCAGCACTTGGGAGCGGATTTCTGAGTTTGAGGCCAGCCTGGTCTACAGAGAGAGTTCCATCACAGGTAGGGCTACACAGAGAAACCCTGTCTCGAAAAAACCAAAACCAAAACCAAAAAAAAAAAAAAAAAAAAAAAAAAAAAAGAACCCAGTGCTTGGTAACAGTGAGAACACAGAGTCCGGCCTGTGGAGTAGCTGGGTGAGAAAATGCCCTCCCTACACATCCCTGAGATTTCTGCCTACTCACTAAAGACACCATCCCCTGAGGCTGCAGAAGAATCAGGATCTGCCCCTGCAATCAGTGTGCAATCTATTATCTGCCAGCTAAGGTGTCCACTAGTACAACAGAGGCATGACTGCTACAGGGGCAACCAATTGCTTTCTGATTAGCTTTGAGACCCACTCCATAGGAAGAATCAGTCCCTGGTACTGTACACCTGATCAAAAGCCCATAGCTAGGAACATCATAGGATTCAGGGAACCTACTATTATTGCATTGCTAAATGGATGTGTTCTCAAACTGCCATCTAAATAGTTGTACTTATATCCATAGACCTAAGCTGCCGTAACCTTGGCCATGGAAAAGTATTCAATTCAGAGAATCACAACTGGTCGATGTCAAACATCATCACAGAGAGGGAACAGAAAAAACCTAGAAGACAGGGAAACTTGGAGGGGAGCTGCCTTGTGGACATAGCATGGCTACTGCGCCCACAAGTCCACAGCTGCGGTGGCTGCTCACACATGAATTGCACCGTTATGTCGGAGATGAAAGAAGGACTTCATGAGGCCCACACACTTTCCAGACTCTCATAAGGCCCTATGCATTCAGGAAGAACTACAGGCAACTGTTGTTTGATGAAAGGGAAAGTCATTCTTTGAGTGGTCCAGCCACTACTACATTGCCCTTGCTCAAGTAGATAACCCCCAATGCACACTTACGCAGGCAACCCTAATTAAATGCAGTAGGCATGTACAACCACACATGTATGAAGACACACATACACATTCACACATGTGTATGGGATTTGGTGGCAGGAGAAGAGAATAAGGAGAGATCCAATTGAGGGAACTTGGATCAAAGAACATTTTATATGTGTATATAAAGTTGTGAAAAAATAAAATTTTAAAAGAAGATATCCCACTTCTACAGACCTCAAAAATGGCCAGAGTCTGGGGAGCAGATTGCTCACATGAGGAGGTTTTACTAGTTTGATTTTGGATTGGTGATTTTATTAAAATAACACAAGTATAGAAAGACAATGGCTGCCACCAAACACTGCTTACCAATATCAGGTCCCCCCCTCCCTCCAATTAACAGACCAAGAGGGAAGGCACAAAGCAAGCTTTTAAGTGCTCAGTACCTCCTGGAAGCAGAGGAAGCAGGATTCAAAAGAACTGTGGCACCAACAGAAGCCCAACAGACAGCACCTCTCAGACTCCTCCCAGGCCCAGCCACCTCAAAGCTTTCAGAAGGAAGGAAGGAAGGGCTCCTTCTGAACTAGGCATGAAGATGCTCCTGGTGCCACATGGATCCTAGATCTGAGACAAGAGCACAGCACAAACTCCACAGTGTCACGAGTCCAGCCTCAGAGTCCTACAAACGTCCATGCCAGGTATCCAGGCCCTCTCCATGTGCTCACCTTGATTGTGACCCACTGAGGTGGATGAAGCCTGAGTTCTGAGGCCACACCAGGTACTCAGTGCACTCCAGCAGCCCTCAGGAAGTTGAAAAGGCCTTCTGGTGCCCCACGTGCTCAATGAGGAAGAGGGTGCTATGGCCCAAGGCTTTTAAGGATGCAGGCTGCAGAGTAATTAAGCACTTAGCACAGCATCCGAAAAGTGAGCTCGTTAATAACAGCAGTTAAGCCTCGATCTGCAAAGCACTTACACCTTCAATAATCTCACAAATGGCTTCGCACATGAGCCAGAAAGGAAGCATCATAACACAGGGTAAGAATTCCATAACAATCCATCAGTGTGCCGGCAGACATCTGTCTTCTCAGGTTGTCGGAGGAAACACAGTGACAAATCAGAGCACAGTGAAAGGACCCCATAATTCAGGGGATGCTGTGACCCAACACAAACAAAGCATACCAGGGAAGCAGGCAAGGCCATACCTCAGGAGATGCTGTTGGCAGCACTTGGGTAGTCACTACAGACTCCAAGTCAGACAGGCCAGGAAACCTCTGGAAGCACGGGTCCAGGTCAAGCCAAAGCCAGACATCTTCCTAAGAAGGTCTATAGTCTCCACAGGCTTCCTTTCTGGAAACATCCATCAGAGGCTGGCACAATGCAATCAAGATGGAGGCTACATTGCTACAAAGCTGCCCACACTGACCACCCTTCCACTACCTGACAACCCAGAACTAGAGCACTCCTGTGGGAGTGCTACTCACTCATGCACCACATCCAAGAGACTGCCAGTCACACACTGACTTCTGCTACACTGCCACACGTCCACCGGACAACTGTAGTCACCAAATTCCAACCCACTGCTGCTTTGTGGTATGTTCCCTCTCAATCTCCCTCCCCCTCCCCCTGTGTCTGTCTCTCTGTCTCTCTGTCTCTCTGTCTCTGTCTCTGTCTCTGTCTCTCTCTCTCTCTCTCTCTCTCTCTCTCTCTCTCACTCACACACACACACACACAAGCATGCACAAGCCGTTTTGCATCTCCTTCTAGGGCAGGCGAAGAGGCCCTTTACTCTTACCTGAGGCAAACACTCAAATGTGGGCACTGGAGAAAATACTAAATGCTGCTGTTCTCCAAACCCTCTGAGTCACTGAGCACATACAGCTTGAGATACTATCATGTCTGTAAGCGCACACACAGATGAGCTCGCTCCAGTCAATCATATTAGATCACACCAAAGACAAGGGGAAATGGAAATCCCGCAAATGGCTGATGAAAATATGTAGTCAGTCATCTTTATGGTAAACTGCCCAGTAAATGCTGTCAAGATGTAAAAATGGCTACAGACATTGATTCAGTGGCACCTCTTCCAAGAAGGAGTCAGTCATTCTTGGTGCCTCTGATACTACAATGAAAAATAATATAAATGCAACCGAGATACATTTATTCAAATACTATGTGCATTATTTGCAACAGAAAAAGAAGCTATACATGTGGCCATCACCAGGAAACTACCAAACTGTGATCGCTCCTCACAAATAAGGGGCTCCATTTTCTTTTTGAGATACAACTCACATACCACACAATTAGGTCATTTAAAGGCATTCTTAGTATATGCACCTAATTAAGCAGTCACAATCACCATCTAATGCAGCATTTTACACCTCCAAAGGAGATCTTGCACTCATTCCCAGACAATCCCACAGCCACATCCTGGGTCTCAGCATCTGTCTCAGGCATTTCTGTTGCTGTAACCAAATGCCTGGCATTTGTAACCAAAAGCAACTTAGAAGGTTTAGCAAGGCTCAGTCCGAGAGTGCAGACCAGCGCAGCATAGAAGACATGGGGAGTGAGCCTTCTGCTCACACTGTATCAGCAGTTAGAAAGCAGAAGACAGACAAGGGGTAGGTTAAGACTACAAAATCTCAAGGCCTGCCACCAGTGGCCACCTCATAAATGTTCCACTTTCCAGAATGGTGCCAGCAGCTGAGAGCAAGTGTTCAAACACATGAGCCTCTGGGGGCAGTTCACACTGAAACCACAGCTCTTGTCACGGCCTCCCTTGTCAACGGCCTCCCTTGTCACGGCCTCCCTTGTCACGGCCTCCCTTGTCACGGCCTCCCTTGTCACGGCCCCCCTTGTCACGGCCTCCCTTGTCAGGGCCTCCCTTGTCAGGGCCTCCCTTGTCACGGCCTCCCTTGTCACGGCCTCCCTTGTCACGGCCTCCCTTGTCACGGCTAACCTTTCTAAGGTCTAATTTGCTTTCCCTAATATTAACGACAGTGACTATTTTCACCTGTTTTTATTGGCCATTTGCAAATCGCCTCTGGAGAAATGTCCATGGAAACATTTTGCCCCTTCTTTGAAGTTGGCTGTCTTACTGAGTTAAGAGTTCTCTGTACACACCAGACAAAAGACTTTTGGCAGACTTACAATTTGCATACACTCTCCCTATTTGGCTTGTCACTTCATTCCTGACGGTATTGTTCACAATACAAAGCTATTTATTTGAGGAAGCCCCTTTTTTGTATGTCTTTGCTTCTGGCAAGACACCTGAGAAATCATGGTCTAACCCAGGTCATGATGGCTGACTCCTCTTCTCCATCATCTCATAAAACCCCCTTTTTGTCTTTTTCTTTTTCTTCCTTCCTTTCTTTCTCTCTTTCTTTCTTCCTTTCTTTCTTTACTTCTTATCTATTTATTTACTGAGCTAGACTCTCACTACATAGCTGTGTCTGGCCTTGAACTCACCTTGAACAAGACCAGGCTGGACTTCAATTCAGAGATCTTTCTGCCTTTGGCCCCTAAGCGGTAGGATTAAAGATGGCAGAACCCTGCCTGGCCTCTCAAGACCCCTTAGACTTTGGTCTGTGGTCCACCTGCTGTTGTCCCCTGAGAGGCAGGGCTGAAGGTTTATTCCTTCTCGTGATGATATCCAGCTGTTCTAGGACTGTCCCTTCTAATACTCCTTTATAAAATTGTTTTATCGCTAAAAGGATATTGGGTTCTGTCAATATTTTTTTCTGTACCGAATGACATAATCACTTGGTTTTAGTCTTTGGTCTGTACATAAAGGGTAATACATAGATTTTCATACACTGAGACATTCTTGTAGTCATGGAATAAATCCACTTCTCATAACACAGAACCCTTTCTCCACTTTGCCACTCTTGCTAGCATTTGTTAAAGAATCTCAGTATGTAGGTTTCTTCTGGAGGAGTCTCCCACCTGCTCACTGGGCAACAATGGCCTCCAGTGGTGACTGTAAACTGTTCCTCCCTCTTCTGCTTGAGAAACTCTGTGACACAACCATGTTAATTCTTTATCATACATAGTGTCTTGGCATTATAGGACTGTTTTAAAGATTACTAAAGCAATCTCGTATATATGTAAGATATAGGTGTGTGTTGTATCTACAAATGTGTAGATACCACACACCTATTCCAGGAAACCAATTTCCAGGAAGTGCCTCATGGGACTGTAGAAAAGAGGAAATCTGAAATCTAAATGTATATAGGACAGAGGAACTCAGGCACACACTTAAAGAACCCCTGCTTCCTTGACACGGCACTCTTTCTGGCCACAGCCTTTAAGTGCCCACAAGGAGGAAGCCCACCTATACACTGTGGGTTATCTGCTCTCCTCAAAGGCAACTGATTTAAATGTCACTCACGGAATTCACATCTGCAGCAACACACACGGGTGTCTAACCATCAGCCTGGCTACAATGAATCAGCCAACACAGCTTGCTTAACAGTGTTTTGCACGGAATTCCTCCACTCTGAACTTACTTTTCAGGGTTACTCATGAAATCCCCTTGGTGCTCTGATCTCTGAAATTACCACAGTGTCATCTGCTTGAGTGCCTCCCTCTCCCCTTTCCACTCTTTCTAAACCTTCTCTGGTCAGCTAAAGCTGTAGGGACCTTCTCTGGTCTGCTGTCCATTTCACTTACTTCCATTCTGTGCTAGCATACTCCTCTCCTCCTCTGTTTGTTCTTCCAGTGTCAGCAATTGTGTTAACAGCTTGAGACGGTGTCTGAGTGCAGTCAACCCACTGTGGGTCTCTGCTGGGGTAGAGCCCAACTGTACCCCCAGGTTCTGTGTCTATCTTCACCTACTTCATCTCACAGGGACTTCTTATGTCCTGAGTTCTAAAATGTCCATTGTTTTCAGACAGTCACTGATTTCTGCTCTGCTGCTACTGTGGAGCGGAACACAGCATCCCTAATTTGCATGGGCTCTCTTAGTGTTAGCACTTGTTCCACATGAAGCAAGTGTCCCACGCCCTGGAAAGGAACGTGTCCTCTGTGCTGCTAAGAAGTGCACAGTTCTTGCTGGCCACCATCTTCCAGACCCTCACTGATCTTCTGCTGAGTTTTCCTACCCATTATGATAAGCACTATGCTACCAATTTTTAAACATTTCTCTTCAAATGTTGAATGACTCTCTAAGTACTTGAATAGTAAAGAGACAGGTAATCCTGAACCATGCACATACACATGCACACAATACATACATACATCATGGCTGTAATGTACAACAGTATACTGACAAGGCCTAAGAAAACTCCAAACCTCCCAGTGACAGCCTCTGGCCCATGTGGCCACACCGTGACTGAATTTGTTTTCCAATCTGTCAGCAGAAGCCCACTGCTCTGGCATCTTGTAAATGTTTGTAAACTCACGGGCACTGGGGTTCACACCTCTCTGCAACACTCTACCCACTCCTGCCCTGTCTACACTTCCTCTTGGATGGCAGCAGCCACAGAAGCTGCACTGTGGACAGCAGCCGCACCTTCCCACTGAGGAACACTCCAGGAAGCCTGGCAGATGAATTTCGCTGCAGTACAGGCTCACATCACACATGGGAGAGACTGGTACACTGAAGGAAGACTGAAGGCCAGCATGAGAGCACACACTTCTGAAACTGACGCTGACTGAGAGGCCTCAGCATCACCCTCTCGCCGCCATCCCTCAAGCTCTGCGGAAATGCATGTTGGAGGGGCAACCATGCGTGTAGGTCAGCCCGTGTCGTGTCCAATCCTCTAGCATCGGTGTGATTCCTGTGTAAGCAGTGTGGCTGCAGCCTAGCGGCATCACATACTTTAGCCATATTCAGAAACACCCTCTCCACAAAGCAACACTAAGAGCAAGCTGCACTTTAAGTTCTGACTTACACAAGAAACAAAGAAATAAATATTCTTAATGCTCATGGGGAAATGCATTGTTTGTTCCAGTCCCCTGCCATGTTTGCTTTCAAGAGTAATTTATGAGATGACATACAGAATCAAATCAACCTGAGATTAAACCTCCTGAGCAAGAATCCGCTGTGAGACAGTCTTCCTCTCGCAGAACAGTCACCGTCATTCCTCCCGAGCAGCCAACCGACATTCAATTACCCTAAGGTATCAGCCCCAAGTGCCTGGTCAAAATTGTTTCTAAATTGAAATAGCAAAGACGCGTGGGGGGAATGCATCTTTGTTTTTTGGGGTTTTGTTTTTTTCCCCCCTCCTATACTCAAAATATTTACTTAAACCAAAATACATCCTCTGCTGAAAATGTGTGAACCACAGTGAGGGAATAATGCTTCTTAATTTTAAGCCAAATTTAACATTCTTAGACAGAATACGATAGTGACTGCTTTAAAAGTACAGAATTTACTTTAAAATTATACCACGGGGGGGAGGGGTGTTAAAAAACCTAATACCAGCAGAATGACTTCATGAATTATATGACATTATCTCAAAGAACGCCACATGTGGGAGGCAGGAATGAGATTGAGGCAGAATGATGTCTCAATATAATAGAGAAAGCATATGTGCTACCAGTGCAAGGAAAACCTGAGCACACAGTGTATTGCCAACTGCAGCCATACAGGTGTGCAAAAAAGGATTCAGAGGTAGCACCAAAATCGCTGTCACCCACAGCGACTACTGGCTGTCTATCCAACAAGCCTGCTCCCATCTGATGATGTTTACTGAGTCCCAAGATC
Organism: Mastomys coucha; assembly: GCF_008632895.1. Classification (NCBI taxonomy): domain Eukaryota; kingdom Metazoa; phylum Chordata; class Mammalia; order Rodentia; family Muridae; genus Mastomys; species Mastomys coucha. The sequence continues at coordinate 17,202,329 of NW_022196893.1, read as the reverse complement.
CTGAGCGACCCCTGAGCTAGCCGGAGGAAAGAGTGGTCCACTGACAGGGACTTATTTATTCTTTCCCTCTTATCTGCACTTTCCAAAAGTGGTAACCCTCTTT
>NW_022196893.1:17193658-17202101 GCF_008632895.1 Mastomys coucha | reverse complement strand
CCAGGCTGGCCTCGAACTCAGAAATCCGCCTGCCTCTGCCTCCCAAGTGCTGGGATTAAATGCATGTGTCACCACTGCCAGACTCTTTTTTTGTTGTTGTTGTTACCCTCTTTCTTTTACATGATTTTAAAAGCCCTGACTCTTAACTGCACAACAGAGAGCCATCTTAGAGATTTAATCCAAATGGAGTTGCCAAACTCCTCCAGTGCACAGCAAGACACCAACTTGCCCAGACCCAAGTACAAGGAAAAGGCAGACACCCAGGCGAGAGCCGCATGTAAACTGGGTCACAAGCCAAGGAGTACAGCTGCCCGCCTCACGCTGAGCCAGTGCTCCATGCCTGCGGCCTCTCCCTGGGCTGTAGTGATCTTGAAGATCATGCAGACCCTCTCCTGTCCTCCACTAAGACCTGTCTTCCTCAGAGTTAATCTAGAGCTCCTCTCGAAACTTCTGAGGCTTGCAGCCCACGCACACAGACCTTTCCTCAGAGCCTGCAGGAGAATCGACTGTAGGCAGGTTTGCAAGGCATCATCCATACCCTCCGACCAACAACAGCTCAGGACATTCTGTGTGAGAACAATCCATCTCTCTACAGCTCTCCAGTATACTATTATGGTCACCAATCCATGCTTCCTAGGCCCAGAGTCCCTCCTCCATATGGGGCTATTTCTCTGAGTCCTGTAGCTTTAAAAAAATTGTTTTAACTTTTATTTGGTGTGTGTGCATATTCATATGTATCTTTACATGTGCATGCTCACGTGTGGGTGTGGGTAGGTAGGTGTGCAAGTGGAGGAGGGGAGACCTTGCAAGAGCGGCGCTGAGCCCATGTCCAGATTGACTTGTAGAGCACAGTTCCTACCTCCTCTGATCATTGTTTCTCCTAGACAATTAACACTACAGTCATGGTCACTCACCCTGTCTGCTAATGATCAGGAAATGCTTTAAGAATCACTTGGGTCTTACAACATAAGATGGTGGTAAAGCACTTAAAACACACTTATTTACCACATTAATCAAATGGCCCATTTAGCCTGAGTCATCAATCCTCTAAGTATGCGGCAGAACTTCGCCATTGACCAAGGGCCACAGACAGAGGTCCTACAGCTCCCGGACCATGAGGAGTACCCATGTTACCTTTCAGATGGTCCTGAGAGGACAGAGATGCTAGGGGGTAAACAGTGGCTCTCCCTCATTGTTTAGCAATGACCTATGATAGAAGCAGCTCACTGACTGGATTTATTGCCATCCTCAGGATGACCTGTCCTTGATGGATCCCATCGCTCCAGATGACCACAAAAGGAAGAATCCACAGCTGACTGAGGGCTGAAATGCTGCAGTCTATCACCACACAAAAACAAGGCAGCGCCATGGAGGAGGTCTCATGAAAACAGAGTGGCCCATCCATTAATGTTTTCACACATGAATCAGAAAGTGCACACATCTGCTCAAAGCACATGATGTCATGTTATGGTTTGCTACTCTACTGTAAATGAAAGAAAGGGACACATGAGCAGGCAAGAGGACTCAGTGGCTAAAGAGGCTTGTTACCAAGCCTGGCAAAATGAGCTCAATCCCGAATATCCACATACAGAAGAAAAATGACTTCCACAGATTGCCCTCTGACCTCCACAGGCATGTTGAAGCACGTACCTATCCTACCCACCAACCAATGTACCTATACATGCACACACACTAAAACCTCCAAAAATGTGAAGATACAGCATTCTGAGTCATGGCACTCTCTACCTCTCACACAGCTAACCGGTCTGCATGTGATCCACCTTGTCATGAAACAATGCTACTGATGTCAGGATCAGGAGATGCTAACAGGAGGACACCTGGTTCACAGCTATACACAAAATACTGACCTAGTCACCAGAAAGCCAGTGCGCTGAGACCACTAGGAGAAACCAAACTCCCAAATAGACTCATTTCTCCCATATATTATTTTAAAATGGGATAGTGTCAGTTTTGAGTATATCTGCAGTGACTGAGTACGGATTTAAAGGTGGTTTTTAAAGCTGGCCTTCAGGATAAGACTGCGCCTCTCCAGGATTAGTGACGGCTATTCTTGGTTATCAAACTTGACTACATCTGGAATTAACTAAAACCCAAGTAGCTAGACACACCTGTGAGGGATTTTTTTCTTAATTAAACCATTTGAAGTGGGACAATCCACTTTTTTTTTAACTTATTCACTTTACATCCTGCTCACTGCCCCTCCTCCTGGCCACCTCCTTGCATAATTCTTTCCCCCTTCCCTTCTCCTCTGAGAGGGTAGAGCCATCCCCCAAGGTACACACACACACACACACACACACACACACACACACACACACACAGCACATCAAGACTCTGCAGGGCTAGGCACATCCTCTCCCACTGAGGCCAGACAAGGCAGCCCAGCTTGAAGAACACATCCCACAGACAGGTAACAGATTTGGGACAGCCCCCACTACAGTTGTTCAGGACCCACATGAAGACCAAGCACATCTGCTACACAAATGGGGGAGGAGCCTAGGTCCACCCATATATGATCTTTGGTTGGTGGTTCATTCTCTGAGACCCCCAAGGGTCCAGATTAGTTGACCCTGTTGGGGAAAATCCACTTCTACTCTGGATCTTTGAGGTAGGAAGATCCACCTTTAATCTGCGTCGCATCTTCTGCTGGCAGCATACATAAGGGACATGGGAGAAAGAGCTTGCTCTCTTTGCCTGCTTATTCTAATTCTTGCTAGCAAGCCCATCCTTCACTGTCCTACTTCTTCAGAATTCCAGCATTTACTGAAAACCAGCTGAGACATCTGGCCTCATGGGCTCAACAACTACTGGATTCTTAGACCTGGTAGACAGCCATTGTTGGACTAGCTACACCACAGCCTATAAACAATTCTAATAAATGCCCTTTCTGGATGGATGGATGGATGGATGGATGGATGGATGGATGGATGGATGGATGGACGGACAGATGGACAGACAGGTGGACGGAATCTCTAGAGAACCCTGACTAGCACCCTGACATTAGTTAGGACTGTGATGTTGAAGGGCAATTTTTGTAAATATGCAGTGAGCACAGCAAATCCACTGACGTTCACACTGGGTATCCAGGAGGCATGGTGTCATGGTGTGTGCCTACCTGTGTACTCGCAAATGAAGACCACGAAGAACGGAGTGACCAGGTCATTTATTCCCTGAACGTATCCACTGGCAGGGTGTCGGATAGCCCATATAAACAAGATCCTTTCAAAAATCTGAAAGAAAATGGAATTGGCAGTAAAACAAGAAATAACATGGTAAAAATTTAAAATGCACTCATGTTTTTAATTAAAATATATGCCATCAATATTTCTCACTGTCTCCAACACTAAGGCACAAAACATAGACATATCAATTCTAGTTTCTTTGCAGAAGTCCAATAATCTTAGCTTTTTATTGACTCACAAGCACCACAGTCTTCTACCAAACCCTGGGCTCAGCTCGTCCCCAGCACCAGCACTGGCGTCTCTGCTCCTTGGAGACAGATAGGTCATAGGGATACAGAGCAAACCAGAGCTTGGCAGACAATGACTCATTCCTTAGTGATAGATGGGCAGGCAGGGAAGAGGGAGAGGGAGAAGGAAAGAGGGATACAGCATATGTGCCTGCATCCGTGTTCCTACAAGAGAAATGGATTTCTTAATACCCTAAAAGTTATTTTCATCTGAGAAAACACACGTGGGCACGCTGAGCTGTGCCTGTGTTGAGTACTCTAGCTTCCTTCTTCCTCAGGACACTCATGCTCGACTGATCCTTCCTCTCCACCATCTTTCATCCCACTCAATCCTCTCCATCTTTGCTCTTGAGATTAATCTTATCAAGGTACAGTAGACCAATACCACCCTACACACGACCCTATACATATGTATGCACACCCATACCAATGGCTTAAAGATCGTCCTTTCAGGTCTCCCCAACCTCTGGCCCTGCCCCAGGGGCCTCTTCTAACCAGCACCCACATTCTTTACCCTCCTCAGAGCCCAGCAGGTTACATCTCAGTTCCCACAGCCCCAAGGGCCTCTTCTTGCCTCTGGCTTAACTGCTGGTGTTTGAGACCAGTTCCAGACACTCCTTTCTGTTCTGTCTGCTCTCTGCCCACCTTCTTTATGTAAGAGCCAGTCACATCCTACCTTGTGACTCTCTGGTCACCCTCCTTCAAATTGTCATTCACTGGTGGCTCCTGCTTGGAACTGGGCTTCAAAGCCTGACAAGGTCAGGCCTTATTGCTCTGCACAGATTTCACACAGGCAAGCAGAAGAGTAAGGCAGTGAACAAGTGCTCACATGAGTAAAGGTGTTCCAGAACCTCAAGTACACCAAATCTGGAAGAACACAATGGCTGCACACTCTGGGGAGTCAGGCCCTTCCTACCCTACATCACCTACCATCCTAAGTATGAGTGGTTGTCTAGAGACCTCAAATCACTTGAACCCCAGGATTTACAAAGGAGAGGCCGAGAGCCCTGACAAGCAAAGCCTCTGATCCCAAGGCATGGAGCCTACCATCACCACCCTCGGACCCCACCCACAGCAGTACAGCATCACCCTGCTGCTCGAGTAAGCAGCCACCTCCACCTGGAGCCCAGCAGGCGCCAGCTCAATATTTGCTGAGTGAGTGGCATGTTCATGCACATAGAGTCATATACATTTTTCATCAGTCAACAGTTTCCTAGAGAGAAATGAATATTTAAACAAAGTTCAGAGGCTGAGGCACAGTTTACTAACAGAGCACTTGCCTAGCATGTGTGAGGGCCCTACAAACAATCGCTAGCACCAGCGGAAAATTGAAATGAAATAAAATAAAAACAAGTTCAGAGGCTAGGGACATAGCTCAGTTGCAAAGTGTCATCCTGCAAGCACAAGGGCCTCAGTTAGGATCCCAAGAACACATGTGAAAAGCCAGGGGCAGCTCTAATCCCTGTCATATAACCATATGATCCTGGTGAGCAGGGCAGAGACAGGTAAATCCTGCAGCTCATTGTCCAGCCTGCCTACGAGAATCTAAGAGCTTCAAGGCTAGTGAGACATGGTGGTCCAAAACATAAAAGTGGGAGCAATCAGGAAAAGACACTCAGTGCTGAGCTGGGACCCACGCACACACAAGTTCACACTAACAAATACATGATACACACACACACACACACACACACACACACACACACACACACTTCAAAATCTGAATGAACCTCATCAGAGGCCCTCAGTACACAGGAAACTGTCACAGCTACCCAGAAGCAGGGCTCCATCTGCTCACACCCACACAAGCAAACAAGACATATGTGTTCCTTGGCCTTGCACATACCATGAAAGGCCTGAGAAGGCTGAAGAAAAAGACTTGGGCTGGCCTGGGCTCTTAAGACGTTGGTTCTAAACAGAAGCCTCTATCAATGGAACTCAAGGTAGACTCAGGACCACCCAACAGAACTAACACCTTCCTGGGGGGAACAAGGCCAACCAGGAGCAAGCACAGAGTATGTGCTAAGGACAGAGGAGCCCAATTTGCAAATAAGAGAGCAATGCTTTCCTGCTCCTCTGCAGAGACACAACAGTGCTCCCCTGAAGGAGCCTCAGAGCAGGCCTCTGCCAGCTGCTGGTGACACGGCACACTCTGTCATGCTGCACTTGAAAAAGCAGAAAAGTCCAGTAATATTCCAGTTTCTTGTGAGCAAAGGGAAGCTCATAGTCAGCTCAGCTGTTCAGAACTTAATTCCACTGGACCTCTCTCAATGACCTGAAATTTCTACCTTAAGGCTTTGTTTCTAGAACCACACAGGCATAGGCTTCAGAAGAATAAGCTAAGGCTGACATCCAGTAAATGGGTAGTGGCTGGAACTGCAAAACCAGTCCTGATCCCTTAGTCACTTAATATCTATTGCAATTACTTTGTCATATCATCTGAAAACATTCTGGGGTATGGGGATCATTCTTCATGGGGCCACAGCCCACAATTCCATGAAAAACCCTTGGCTTTTTCTAGCAATTTGAGCAAAAGGGCAGGAACAGCATGCTCACTTGAACAGGGCTGTCCGTGGTAGCAGGGTCAGCTTAGCAAAGAGCAGATATAAGGAGAAGATAGCATTGGGCACAAGCAGGGTCAGCTTAGCAAAGAGCAGGTATAAAGAGAAGATAGCACTGGGCACAGAATGTTAATGCAACTGTGGGGAAGCACACATGATGTACAAAGGCCTTTGACCATGGATATACATACTAGAAGTAGACTGGTCTGAGAGGCCTCAACCATGAACACTCGCAGACATTATTAGCCCTTAGAGTTCTATTCCCCATTCTTGATATTCACGTCTGTTGGAGGGGGGCCACATTAAAAGTAGCAGAAATTTTGAACTCTTCCTAAAGGCTCATTTCTGAAACTCTGTAACATTGCTACCACATGTTCCCCCAGGTCTGAGAAATCAAGAAGTCTGGCTAGGGCTCAGTGGGTTATGTGCCTGCTGTGCAGGCATGAGGCCCTGAGTTCAGAATCCCAGCACCCACCAAAAAGAAGTCAAGCTCCATGGAGAATGACTAGAATTACAGCACTGGGGAAGGGAGGGAGGGGTGGGGAGAGAGGAAGGAAGGGAAAGAGGGAAGAAGGGAGAGAAGGAGAGGAGGAGAGAGGGAGAAAGGGAGGGAGGAAGGGAGGGCGTGGGGTGTTCACAATTCTCTATAACTCCAGTTCCAGGGGATCTGACATCCTCTTCTAGCCTTGGCAGGCTACTGCATGCGTGTGGTACAGGCGGATACTCGTATACATAAAATAAGAATAAATCTTTCAAAAATAAAGACAAAAACTAAATAAACACAAAAACAAAACATTAATTGCCTCTGAACTGATCAACAACTCAGATGGGCAAAGTCCACAACAGCTAGCACGCTGACTTTAACACACAAGGAAGGCCAAGGAACATCACCAGGACCAGGCGGCCGGGGCCTAGCCCACAAGACTCAAGACTACAATAATGAAGGCCAAGTCAAGCCAAAAAAGACAGACAAACTAAGGGAGCCAAGACTGGCTGAAGGAGCCACTGGAAATCCTGAGAGACAGCAGACAGGTCTGGCTACTGCTGGCCAGGGCCACAACTGGCTTTCCACATGGGAACCATTTCAGAATTGGAGGTGCAGAAGAGCAAGCAAGGAGAAAAAGAACTATGATGGAGGTCTCACAATCCCTGACCTCAAACTACACTATAAAAGACACAGTAAGCAAAATAGCAATGTACTAACTAACGACAACAGCAGACACGCAGACCATGGGAACAGAAGATACAGAAAGAAACCCACACTGCTGTGCCCACCTCAACTTCCATAAAGGTGCCAAAGCATACAGAGAAGGAAAGACAACCCTTTTCTAAACCAGTGGAGAAGAATGGCTTAGATACTATCGCTCACCCAATTAATAAAAAAAATCAATTCAAAATGGATCACAGACTTTAATAAGACGTCAAACTTTGAACTTCTAGAGGAAAACAGGACAGAGAGGACACCTTAGCAAGAACTGATAAACAGGACTGCATGAGGCACCAAAGGAAACAACTCGGCAGAGTGCACAGACAGCCTGCAGGACAGACAGAGGAGGTCTTTGCCATCTGACAGGGTGGGGATCCAGAATCTACAAAAACCACAATGAGCTAAACACCAAAAGCTCATCCCATCAATAAATGGGCAAATAAACTGAACACACAGATCCCTAAAAAGCAAAGAGATAGGGCCAATAAATATCTCATCAACAGTTCAGCATCCTTGGCCATGAGGGGAATAACAATGCAAACTTCATTTAAAGTCTATCTCACCCTAGTCGAAATGGCTACCTTTAAAACAACTAACACTAACTTATCCCTCAGCTGGGGATGTGAACTGGTGTGGCCACTGTGAAAATCAGTCGAGAGTCCTCAAAGCACCCAAATACACAACAGCCAAGTAACAGAATCATCTCAGATATCCATTAACAGATGAATGGATAAAGAAAATGTGGTATATGTCAACAATGAAGTTTTACTCAGCTACAAAGGATAAAATTGTGCCATCTATAGGAAAATGGGTGGAACAAGAGTACATCATGTTAAGTGAAATAAGCTAGACTCAAATGTGTATCACATGTCGTGTGTGTGTGTGTGTGTGTGTGTGTGTGTCAGAGAAAGACAGAGACAGAGAGACAGAAGATTGGAAGAGTATTGGGTTGGGGGAATGGAACAAGTGAAGAAAAGAATAGAAAGAAAAAGTAAGAAGGATAATTAATGGCAGGAAACACAAGCAAAATATAACACTTACATGTGTAAAAATGTTTTAGTGAAATTTATACTATATTATATTATATTATTAGTTTTTTTTTTTTAAGAAAACAAAGGCCGGGCAGTGGTGGCCCACACCTTTAATCCCAGCACTTGGGAGGCAGAGGCAGGCAGATTTCTGAGT
>NW_022196893.1:17193215-17193619 GCF_008632895.1 Mastomys coucha | reverse complement strand
AAAAAAAAAAAAAAAGAAAAGAAAAAGAAAAAAGAAAATAAAAATGAGACTATTAGGGAACAGCTAAGTAGGTAAGGATAGAGTAAATCCAATCGATGTAGTTTACACATAAACAAAAACACCCTAGTTAAACACCCTAGCCAGCACACTGCTGGCACCATCTATCTGTCCATGTCTACCATCATGACAGGCAGACATACTCAGGGCTGCACTGCCCAAGGAGCACTCCACGTGAGCACACACTCAGGGATGCACTGTCCAAGGAGCACTCCACATGAGCACATACTCAGGGCTGAACTGCCCAAGGAGCACTCCACATGAGCACATACTCAGGGCTGCACTGCCCAAGGAGCACTCCATGTGAGCTCACATACAGGGCTGCACTGCCCAAGGAGCACTCCATG
>NW_022196893.1:17165445-17192644 GCF_008632895.1 Mastomys coucha | reverse complement strand
TGAGCACACACTCAGGGATGCACTGCCCAAGAAGCACTCCACATGAGCACATACTCAGGGCTGCACTGCCCAAGGAGCACTCCATATGAGCACACACTCAGGGCTGCACTGCCCAAGGAGCACTACACATGAGCACATCAATGCCCACCATCAAGAAGGGCAGTCCATACTCCTGTCACTGGCAAAGACATGACAAAGAACTGCAGAGTCACCATAATCACAGAGGTTACTTACACCATACAGAAGAGCTTGTCGCACAAGAAGAGACTTCAGAGACACCAGCACCATTCTCTATTTTGTGCCTGACAGTGAAGACCTGAAATTAAAACTCTTAGATTTCTTTGATGTGACATATGTTAAAGGCAATCTTCTAATCTGACGGTTTTGCCACAAAAACTGAGAAAAGAAATGAATGATAGGCCAACCTCTACCCAACAGACACCAGAAAAGTGTGATGAACTGATTGGGTAGCAAGTTTACGATTTTTCTGGACTTTTAAACTGTGGCCCCACTTGTATATTACACGGGGGAACATGACACCAAGGGTGGTGGTTTGAATGAGAATGGCTACAGGCTCATATGTTTGAATGCTTGGTTCCCAGTTGGTGGGCTGTTTGGGAAGGATGAGGATGTGGGCTTTGCTGAAGCATGTGTGTCACTAGGGGTAGGCTTCCAGGTTTCAAAAGCTCACAGCAGGCCCAGCCTCACACCCTCTCTCTGCTTGCTTAACTTAAAGATCAGATGTGAGCTCTCAGCTACTGCTCCAGAGCCATGCCTGCCTTCCAGCTGCCATGATCCCTGACGTGATGATCATGGACTCACCCTCTGAAACTGTAAGGCAGCCTGATTAAATGCTCTTCAATAAGCTGCCTTGGTCATGGTGTCTCCTCACAGCAATAGAACTATAACTAAGATATCAAGTAAAGTGACAAGGGTAAAACAGAAGTGGGAGGCACCAGTCCCAGTGTTGCCAGTCTGTGGAGATGCCCAATTCACTGCTCTAAATGCAGCATGCCCATAGTGGGGAGGAAAACCAATGAGAAGAATGAGGGTGCAATGAAAGGAGGGACCAGCTTCTTCTCCCTGGCAGGACCTGCAGGCCATGGTGAGACGAGGAAACAACATCAAATGAAGTTCTTGCCTTACAGAGCTTAGGGTGGGGAGACTGCAGCACAGCCACAGCAAGAGGGGGAACGGGTGGCTGCTGCCAGGGCCCCAAAGCACCTTCAGCCACCTGGCAAGCACAGCAGCTCAGGGGGCCTGTCAACAGGGTGGAAGAACAGTACTACGGAAGCAGGGACCAGCACATGACCCCTGTTCCCACCCCCACCCCAGCCATATCTAGGTACATGGGGACCAGATCTGGATCTGGGGAGGCTGCCACCTCCACTTGTGAAACCTTAAAGCCTGACAGAAGAGACTGATGCTCTGTGGGTACCTTCATTGCAAGAATTTCCATGCCTTCTTTCCCGGTCACAGGTGACTCCTAGATCCACTCACAGTTTTGGGTTAACAAATTTCAGTTTCACAACCTGTGTGGTTCGTATGTAACAAGACATCACATCCCAGCAGCAGCTTACTTCTGAACCTGAGATTGCTCTAAAGCAGCAGAGGGCAGAGGGCAGAGCAGCTGTGGAGGAAAGGCCACTGGGCAGATGTTGAACTTGGCAACATCTTCACTTGAATATGGTCTTCAAGACACAGGACTAGCCACGAATAGCTAAGTGTCATGTTAAGATGGAGTTCATCAAGAAAATGGGCAGGGACTAAAAAGTGAAAGGTAGCTAAAAAGCACTTTTTCTTTCATATATCAGTATTGGAACAAAAATAAAAAAACCAAAAAGACTGATTTCCGGAAACACCACAGAACCCCATCAAGCTGCCACATGAGCTTCTGCACTCGGGACCCTGCTTCAACTTCCCAGCTCCCATCCAGCGAAGTAACTCCATGTCACCAAGCTAAGTGACCAGGTTACAAGTAGTACCACACTGCCAACTCACCCGACTTCAAAGAGATGTGCCTGCTCTTTTCTATCTGTGTCTTATTATAATTCCCTGCTTGTGAGATGCAAATGTGAACAAGAGAGCCAAGCAGCTGCTTGGACTCTGACGCTAAAGCCAAGCACAGCACACAGTGGCAACCAACTGTCTCACAAACAACTAGCTCCAGACACAGTCATCAGCCTCTAGCTCATGAAGCTACCATGGCAATAGACTTGCTGTCATTGTGGTGACATCCCAACTTCTAAGGTGCCAGAAATCTAACTGGCTCCAGCATACTGGCTGACACAAGACCCACCGTCTAGTGCTTTTCCTCAAGGACCTGCTCCTTGTTTCCTATCTCCAGATACACATTCACGCTCAGGTGATCCACGGTCACCCTCGGCTAGCCTGGATAGTCTGCTTTCTTCCCCAGAGGTCTGCCTGTCCTGAAGGCTCCACAGCCCCTGCTCAGCCCTGCCAACTGCTAAATAGACACACCTCTTACCTCTGAGTCTCAGGGTGTCTCGAGGAGTCTCGGTGTTGAGCAAACACACTGCCAGGGAGATGCTAAATAAAAGGGCTAAGGCTTGACCACATGGCAATGGAATGACTTTGGACCGTAACTGTGGCCAGAGGCCACAAGGCCAGCTCTATGAGTAGTATGCTAAGCTGTAGAGAAACACACACATACACACACACACACACACACACACACACACACACACACACACACACTCACTCACTCACTCACTCACTCACTCACTCCAAGGTCTACTTTCCATGTTTAAAGAAAAACTTAAGTAAAGAAGAGGTCGTAATGCATTACCCTTGTTTCCAGCCACTGTAAGCACACCACTGAGAAGGGCAATCAAAGAGAAGTGCCTCAGAGCGGCCGCTCCTATGGAAACTCATTCTCCCCTTTTGTGCTCCACAATCTACGAGCACTTTTACTTCAGCAATGTCGGAATTTTTTTAGCAGCTTTACTGCGCAGGCAAGAGATGTCCACGTTTCAAAATGCATTTACTGGGGGAAAATAAAGATGAAAAACAAAGTATTTCAGATAGTAAGTCTACTTTAAAGAGATACTTACTTTAGTGACAAAGATATAAGGTTAGGAATAAATCTAATAAAACATACAATAAGGCCTTTCATAAAGGTCTGCCTTGGTTTTGTAGCCCAGGTCAGTAATCTCAGCTACTTGGTGGGATGAGGCGGGAAGTTCAGGGTATGTGCAAGCTCCAGTGAGTTCAAGGCTATCCTGAGCAACTCAGACAGACCTGATCTCAAAATAACATGTAAAAATAGGACTGGAGACAGAGCTCAGTGGAAGAGGGCCTGCTGTGCAGATCTAAGGAGGTCAAGTATTCCCATTCACAAATCAAACAGACTTTTAAAATCCCGGCAACATGATTTGGAAAATGACTCAAATGTGTAAAGACTAAGAGGACCCAGTCAACTCTGCAGAGGGAGGAGGTGGCACTGATGTCCCTGTGGATTCCCAGGGACACAGCACAGACAGACAGATCCAACACTGAGGTGATAAGCCCAAATCCCTGCACAGCCCCCACTGTGACCGGCTGCCTGTAGGTGCTGCTGTTGGCTACAAATTAAACACTGGATGCAGAAAAAAAACTTTCAGATGAGGAGATGGGAGAATATTTACAAGACAGATGTGGGAAAAGAGTTCTTAAAGAATGTGTCCCATGACAACCTAAGAGGGCATCACATTCAACTCAGTAAAGCTAAGCCTGTCCCATCATATAACCAGCAAAGAATTAGAATCCTAGATGTATAAACATCACAAACTTATTTTTTTTTTAAATGTGTAAAAACAAGGAAGGGGGTGGGACAGCCAGTAACAAGCATTTACCAGATCAGGGACACGTAAGATGCCCAGCTCTATATACAGAGAGACTCTTTAACCAACAGCCACCAAGAAAAGTGAAGCCAGGAGCATGGGGGGAATCCACCAGACAATCAGAGCTCAGGAGCCTGGCCATATTCCAAGAACTGCCAAGGAGTGGAAATCCAGGTTTCCAGCACTTCAGGTGACCCCCGTCTGCAGACCCCTCCAGAAAGCACCCTGATGTTATCCTGAAAGCCTTGGAGAAATTCTCCCGGGGGTATACCTGGATAAATGGACGTGACGAATCTAGCACACTATCCCGACTGCAGAGCACTAGAAGTACTCAAGCATTCACCCTAACTGCTACATAAGTAGAAGAACGCACAAGCTGCAGAGACTGCACTGCACAAAGAAAGGAACATAAGCTCAAGACACAATACTACCACACTGCTTCCTCAGTGCTGAAGTCACTAAGTATGGCAAATGTAATTTGGAGACAAATAGTCCAACTCTTTTTGGGGGAGAAAGCAGGCGGGACAGAAACAGAGCTTCGGTAGCAGAACCATGAGCATAGAGAAATAGTTTCTATGCTACTAGTTTCAAACTCATAGAGGCAGCTGGTCATCACTGGAGAGGAACTAACTCCTAAATTCAGGGACATACATTTCTACTATAAATACCCTCACACATATTGCATATATTCTTTTTGCTGTATTTTTGGTGTACATCAAAAAAAAAAATTGAGACCATTCAGTGATTCCATATCCACTAATCCTGGACTTTGGGGGCTCCTGAATCAGGATCCTCGAGTGCAGTGAGCAGGGGTCACACACAGAGACAGGCATCAGCAGAGACTCCCCGGCCAGCCTCCTCTTACCTCTGTCACCTTGGGCTGAAGAATCAGTGCTTCCGGGCTCATCCGAGGGATGTCGATATGGATCTGCAGATGCAGGAGAGACATATGTTTATCTTATAGGATGCAGCCGTCCTTGATGACACGTGTGATTTGCCCTTAACCTGCTCTGAGAGGACTGTCACCAGGCTCCTCCATAGGAAGCGCCCAGAAACACGTCACCTGAGCAAGGCTCGACTGTCCTCAGGTGACAGGCATGCCTGACTCTTTGCAGTCCAGCCATGCTCGCTACATGGTTAGGAATAGAGTGGGCCCTCAGTTCCTTAGTAGCAATCAGTGCACATTGATTTTCAGCCTGACACTGGGCGGGATTCAAGGACACTGGCAGTGCCCTGTTTCAGCAGTGACAGGGCTGTCTGTAACATAGGCCACATTCTCCTCTATTTCTGAATGTCCATAAGGAATCTAGGACACATTAAAGGAAGCATTTGAAAGTCTCTGCTGGTGTCAGCAGATTCCTGTGTGAGCTTCGCCTGACGTGAGAGTTTGGACAATGTTTGCCAGCACTACAGTGGAGACCACATAAGGGCGGAATTTAAGAGATGACCCAACAGGAGTGCCCTGAATACAGCTAGCACCACAGGCTGGCTCCACGCCCCAGGAGCACACCCCACACCAGTAACACTAGCACCACTCTGGGGCTCCAGGGAAACAGCCTGCACAAACTGAGGGAGACAGCATATTTTGACCCAAAGGGAACTCAACAGTTTAGTTCCATCCTTGTCCATGCACAGAGAGGCAGCAAACACCTAATAAATAGTCACCATTTCACTGTGACACTACAGCCTGTGGCCAAGAATAAGCCACTTAGGTTCATCCTCTCCACCTACAAGAAGCTTGCTCTCTGTGTCCTTCAAAGGGCTACTGGTGACAGTCAGAGTCTGAGTCCTCACACAAGGGAACAAGATGAGATAAACTTGCACAAAGCACACAGAAAGAAACCCGATGGGCACCCATGCTGAGGGACACCTACACAGACTCAGGAGGGCCACATGTAGGAGCCCAGGTACAGGTGAGGAACAAGGTCCAGGTCCATTAGCAAGACATCCTGGGAGCCACCGCCAGTACACTGCTCCCTTTGGTGACAGTTCTGTGTACACATGTGTGTGCTGGCCTCCTACAAGATGAAAAGCAGGCCTGACTGCATCTATACCTAATACCAGCAAGGATCCACAGGCAATGTGTTTCTTATGCAGCCAGGACAGCATATGCATCATACCCTACCCCATATCCTGCCCCTGGCCTGACTCATCAATAACAAGGCCTGAGAAAATAGAGAGGAGATCACAAGTATCATTAAGCTGGTCTAACCTACAGAGAAGAAGCCAAGCCAGGCAAATATTATCACTAACTAGCTCCATGTGGCCTGGACATAACCTTCAGTGAGACGGTAAATACATGACAATCCAGTGTAGGAAGGCACTACTAGATCAGGGCCTGGGCCAAGGCACTGCCCTATAGAAGCAGGCTATAGAATGCTGGGCACAGGCCAAAGTGCCACATGCCAATCATCACCCAAGGCAGAGCAGTTCATCACTAAAAGATCTCAGCATTTACTTTGTAACTTGACTCAAACCTCATGCTTCACCTCTGAGAAGGAACACAAACAAGTCTGATCTGCCGCAGGTAGCCAATTGACACCTGCATGAATTATTTTCAAATGGTTATTGTTAGAAAATATAAACCTGCAAGCCTATCAGGTTCCTGATAGATGAAACACATCCCCTACAAACCACCTCCACATCCCAGTACTGAGTGAAGATAGATCTCACTCACACACACACACACACACACACACACACACACACACACACACCTGGCGATATGTGTCCTGGTGAACTTCGTCATTCCTAGAGTTGTAATAATGCTCAATGAAAGCAAAGTATTCCTTCTGCTTCCTCTGCAGCGTGGCTGGTCTTCTGTCAGCATTGGCAGGAAGGTAACCCTGGAGGAACAGGAGAAACACAGCCAGCTGAGGTTACTGTGCATCAGGAGAGTGAAGAACAAGTCCCATCCAGTATGGCTCAGGCAGAACACAGCAGCGGGACATGCCCCACCAGTGTCACTAACCAGTTCTAAGTTACTCACATCCAACAAAAGTCATCTGTCTCATGACACCCAGACCCAATGTTTTCTTAATGCATGGTATGGAGATACTAAACCCCTTCCCCACGGGGCTTACAGCCACAAGGAATGGAGAGTATGTCTGGCCTCACACTCAAACCATGCACATTATGCACATATAATGTATACTCCAAAGCCTCTGGAGGTCCTGGCACTTTTCAATACATAAAATGGACACTTTTCTATGTGGCTTCTTATTTGTTTCTTTGTCTACATTTTAACTTAATCTTATAATATAATACATATGGTATAGCTTTAAATTTTGTTAATTTTAAACTCAGGCCTATAGCCTCAAGGAAAGCTTCAGGCAGTTGGCTACTGTTCCCAGAAAGACAGTATTTACCATTTACGCATTTTTCATTGCCCAAAGTTAGGGTGTTCTCTGCAGCCCATTCCCACCATCCCACCTGGACCTGAAGTGCTAGTTTTTCACTAGAGCTGACTGGGCCTGTCTGGGACTCTCCAAACACAAACTCCGAACCTAGGATTTTGTGCACACTGCCTTCTGAGATCTGGCCATGGGTATGAGTCTGCATGGCACATGTTAGGCCATTCTGGTAAGCTACTTATGAATGAACAAAGCTTAGTGGGTATTGTTGCAGACTTAATGGGTATTGTATGCCTCTCTGATTTCTCAGGGCTAACTAGCAAGGGGCAGAGGTGCTGCATCAGAATGCAGACAAGTTTTTAAGGAACTGCCCAGACTTTTCCAAGCAGGTGATACCCTTTCACATTCTAGCCAGCAGTGATTGAGGCACATTAGATGGGCACACCATTGGGTAACCCAAAGCCCAGAGCTTTTCTTTGCTGCTTCCATGAATCCAGGTCAATATAGACAATCTGAGCAGTGGCAGCCACCCATGAGCACAAACAAGGGTGAGGCTCCAGCTGTTGTACAGCCTTGCCAGTGTAGTTACTCCATCGAAAGTTCCCACAGCTGGCGCCATTCTAGCTGCTTTCCGGCTATCCATCAGAACAATGCAGTAAGAATCTTCATCCCTTCATTCCCCAGGAGGCTGTGGGTGACCCAGCAGGGAGCAATGCTGAAGGGCAGGTACAGACACAATCCACTTCCAGTCAGGTCAGTCAAGTCTCTGTCTCCTTCCAGGTCTGCAGGTGAGGCCTGTGAGAAACATCCTCATCCCTGCCTGTGGAGGGCTGCTGTGCCCCGGTAATGTCGATGAAGAGCAGGCCCTCACTTGGAGGCAGACCCAGTTGTTGATATACAATTGGTCCTTTTAGGAAAGCACCCATTACCCAACATTCAGGTTCATACGCTGCACTTGAAAATCATAGCCAGGCATAGTGGTCTGTGGCTTTAAGCACTTGGAAGGCAGAGGCAGGTGGATCTCTGTGAGTTTGAGGCCAACCTGATCTACAGAGAGAGTTCTAGATCTATATAGTGAGACCTTGTCTCTAAAAGTCCAAAACCAAAAAATAAAAAAATAAATAAAATAAAATCACAGCCATGCCTCTACTGTGATTAACTGCCATCTGACAAAAGGAAACACCAACTGAACCCACACCTACTTCTGTAAATGACAGCTGGTCAGGCCCACTGTGCCTGCTTGTTGAATAGTGTGTGGCTGCTCCTGCACAGTGTCCACAGCAGTGCATGGCTGCATGTGATCCATGACCTGAACAGTACATGGCTGCATGTGATCCATGGCCTGAGCAATACATGCTTGCATGTGATCCATGATCTGAGCAGTACGTGGGTGCATGTGATCCATGGCCTGAGCAGTACGTGGCTGCATGTGATCCATGATCTGAGCAGTACATGATTGCATGTGATCCATGGCCTGAGCAATACATGATTGCATGTGATCCATGGCCTGAGCAATACATGATTGCATGTGATCCATGATCTGAGCAATACATGATTGCATGTGATCCATGATCTGAGCAATACATGATTGCATGTGATCCATGGCCTGAGCAGTACGTGGCTGCATGTGATCCATGATCTGAGCAATACATGGCTGCATGTGATCCATGGCCTGAGCAGTACATGACTGCATGTGATCCATGGCCTGAGCAGTACATGATTGCATGTGATCCATGGCCTGAGCAGTACATGATTGCATGTGATCCATGGCCTGAACAGTAGTACATGGCTGCATGTGATCCATGGTCTGAGCAGTACATGATTGCATGTGATCCATGATCTGAGCAATACATGATTGCATGTGATCCATGATCTGAGCAGTACGTGGCTGCATGTGACCCATGATCTGAGCAGTGCATGGCTGCATGTGATCCATGGTCTGAGCAGTACATGTTTGCATGTGATCCATGGCTGGCTTGCTTACTATGGAGCCCTTACAAGATCACCTGGCACCCCAGCAGAGACACCCTTAAGGCAGCACAGCCACTCCACGTGTTCTACATATATTTACATAAACTGCCCCCTCTCTAATACACTGGTCAACAACACCTCATTATGTCCTCATATGAATTCCTCCTACATGTGAGCTGTGAGTACCACAGATCTTGCCACTCACTCCCAAGGAGCCCCAGGAGGTGACCAGAGATACACTCCCACAGCCTTGTTACTACCACATCAAATATAACTCACAGCAAACACTACAAAATGCTCACCTGCTAGCTTTCAAGGGAAAGAAAGGCTCGTGACACGGTGTTCTCTACAGAAAAACACAACCCTCAGATGCTTCTTCTCTTCTCTCAAGAGAGGAGAGTGCCAAGACTCCACTGTACATGCTGCCACACACAGCAGGCACAGCACCAGAAGGACCATCACCAGCCCAAATGTCGCCCACCTGGTAATCAGAGCCTCTTGCAACACACCTGTGGACATCCCAGTGCAGCTCTTAATGCTAGGGACACAGCCCTGCCCCTGAGATGAAAGCACAAAATTAAAAGGGTAGGGTACAGATAGATGAAAAGATAGGTATGTCTCCATCCAGTTAACAGCTGCCCCAGGGACAACCCATCCAGGCAGTAGGCTCTGTCCACACCTCCTTTCTCCTTGGAGCTATCTCAGTTTCGGTTCATATGAACTTAAAGAATAACAATTCCCTAAGATACATCTTGTTCTTCGTGTGGTAACTGCCCATCCACGGGGCCTCCAAGGAAGGTGCAGCCCCCACCAGCCACAGGGCACTTCAGTGTTCCTTTAGTCCTAGCCATTCAGAGGTAGTCAACATTCCCACTTTCAGACAGGGAGAGAGACTTGACAAACCATGGTGGCATGATCAGAGCCACAGATATGTGAGGTTAGCTTCAAGCCAAGGCCTCCCCATAACATCATCCCTCCCCTTAACCCACAAGCCCACACCTGTCAGGGATGCTAGCTGAATTCCGGCTCACAGAGAACCTAGGTACAGTCCACACCAAGGCCTTGTCACACACAGCAACACCTGTGTCCCCCACTCAATGTTTGGAACGAGGTGGCCCTAGGGAGAAGCCAGATTGCAGAGAGCCCCACCCCCTCCACTCTCTGCCCTAGTGAGACTTATCTCTGCACTGTGGCTTTGGGGACCCACACTTTACCATAGCATATGGTAAAATGGAGACCGCTTGACCACAGCAGGCCCTTCAACTCTCAATGGCCTCTCGTCACACTCAGGACGTGATCCCAGGCTGCCTGGGCCCTGCCTGGCCTCTCCTCCTCCCTAGTCAGGGCATGCATGCTCCTTCTTCTCTAAGTGACAGATTCTCTACCTTCTAATCGGCTAAACATGCCTCAAACATCACACCTCACCCTCAGGGTCTCCCTCTGAACTCACTATTTCCTCCACTGGGACCCACTGGCTGCAATCTCAGGCCAGGCAACTCTTAGCAGTTTCTGTGAAGAAAGCTTGCAGGGAGCGTGGCAGTATGCACCACATACCAATTCCTTGGCTACTTCAGTGCAGAAGAGCAAGGCTGAGCAGCTGAAGAAGGCCCATAGCCCTGACCAGGCTGGTACCTTAGGGTCAAGTCTGCCCAGTCCTATTTAGATGTCTGCAGCCAGTGGCAACCCTTCCACAATCCCACACCCTCTACAGTCTCCACTCTCCCACTGATGTCTCAGGTCCCAGAGCCGCTGCTTCTGCAACTCATTGGTCATTCCTCTTCATCATCCATGCCAACTCCCTCTGGGGATCAAGGGGATGGTATGATACATGGCATTCAATGTGGGCCTGAAATAGTAAGGACCAGACTGTATATCCAAATATGTGCACAGCCCTCCCTCAAGCCCTAGTTCAAATGTCATCCTTCAGTGAGGCCCACCAGGACCATGCACATAAACAGCACTCTGATCTTGCTCATATCCTGACCAGTACCCATCAATCACCTCTGCCAACTTCCCCTACGCAATGCACTCTTATCTCTTCCAGTAACAATGGAAGCTCTCCCTTTGATCTCAGAGATATACCCAAGGGCTTAGAGCATTGGTCCCATAACAGATACTCAGCAAAGGCTTGCTGGATGAATGGATGATGTAAGCAAGATGAAGAGAGATGACACAGACCTAGGGTCTCAAAGAGAGACTAGGTTAGTACAGTTTCCTAGCATGGTTTGGTTGAGACAGTAGAGACAATGGGGAAACTACATAGAACCTGGAGGTGTGCAGGAAGTGGGTCCAGGCTGAGCAAAGACCCAACCAGAGACAGGCAGATGAAAGGCTGGCTGCTGCATTCAACAGCCAGAGAGAAGGGCCCAACCCAGTCTACAATTCAGGGCAATGGGATCACCGGAGCGGTCAGCAGAGACAGCAGAGATAGCCACAGCTACCAGCATCCTTAGGGAACAGAACGACCACCCTCCGGAGGTTTCCTGCTCCCAGAATGTTAACTTAATGAAACACAAATTCTAAAAGGCAAGTGTGCCATCATAAAGGGCCCACCCATTCTCCTGCCATCCCCTTCCTAGAGGAAAAAAACACATGTGCAAGTGCAGGCCTCTTGATAATTAAGCAAGACTAGAAATTATGCAAATGAAATACATTCAAGTATGCAATGAATTTTAAATGACAGAGCTACAGAAGACTTAATTGCTGTATTAGCATGCTATAAAAACACTAATCATAAATGTAAAACAATGCATGCAGATACTTAAATCCAAACTGTCCTGATGACACAAAAATCAATGTGTTTCCTCCCACTGCGTTCATATGCAAACCGACTGTAACACTCTGAAAGAATCTACGCTGATACTGGGGCCTCACTGTCATTTTTAGCCAATATCCTCACTAGCATAAATGTTAAATGTTTAATTAGTTTTTGTTCAGTCTTTCTGAAACAGTTAGTTAAAAAAAAAAAGAATCAAAAATATGATTCTCTTTGGGACTAATTTTGAAAAAGGTCCTATGCTGCTTGCATGTAATTTAAAAGTTAAATATTAGCGCTGGTGTTTAATGGGGTACCCTGGCTAAAGAGCTCTTCAGAATAAGAGCCACAGAGCTAGATTTCTACAGAAGAATGTCCTCTCGATAATTAAAAGTAACACTTGTCCACAAACACTAGAACTATGCTGATGACAAACCATGGGCATGCTGGAGGAAAGTGGACTTCAGGACTTGGGCCATGTTATCTGGGATCGACCATACACATGGTCTCCTGATCCCTGGCCTCCACCCTGCCTTCCCAGGAGGCCTGAAGAGGAGGCACTAGCCTAGTCAGTGCTACTGACCAGTCCCACCCATACTGCACCCTTCAGCCTTGTGACCTGCCCAACTCCCTCATCCAAGTAACGCTGACAGACAGCCTTCAGAGATGCACTGTGAGCTTGCACTCATGCCAAGGAGCCTTGCCCAGCATTCCCACTTGTCTACACTACCTCCTTGGCAAAGAGCAGATTTTCCCACTAACCTGCAATTTACCTTCTCACCTGTTAATTCAGGCCTGAGAACTGCCTTAGCCTTCCTGCCCTTCTTGGACACTTGCAATGGCCTTGGAGACACAGTGTAAGCCTCCTCTTCACAAAAGTGACCCTAAGAACTAGCCACCCCATAGTCCCATCCCAACCCCTCCCCTTGGCTCTAAGCACCTCACAAGTACACTGTGCCAAACCGTGCTGGAGTTAACCTGCCGCATGCTGGGACCCCTGACCTCTTCCTAGAAGCAGCTGGGTCGAGACAGCCTTCAGTGTTTCTGGGAAGTGCCCTGCAGTTTTTCTTTGGTCTGCACTGCCAGCACTTCTGTGTACAGACTCCCAGGTCCACACCAACACAGTGCGATTGCTCACCACTCACCCCACCTCAACCCCTACTGTTCCTCTGATGCTCTCTGCCCACCGGCATGGCAACCAGTGTGCAGCTAAGCAGCTCAGGGCACAGCATCAATGACATGCACAGGCGCAGAAGTGATGGAAAGGGCAAGAGCCTCTCATAAGCCTTTCCACCTAGACCAGCCGGTTCTTGATGAGCGCAACACTGTGGCATAGGGGCCTCCAGACATTTACATCATAACTTCCTGCCAAACCAATCAAGAGTCAGAGCCTCTTCTAGAGAACATTTGGAAATGTGGCTACAAACACTTAAAAACCACTAAACAGAGCGCAAGTGATCACGGCAGGTCTAGCCTTAATTGCAAGAGATATTTAATCAATAAATATTTGCTGTTCAGAGCTGCATCTGCATTTAGGATTACGAGGTACTGAACTGAAAATTTATTACGACTCATTAACACAAAAGTCTTTTAAACACTGAAAGTCAGACTCAATTTAGAGTAGGTGCCTGGAGTTCCCTGTGACTTAGCTCCAAAAATAAAACAGAGGAAAAAGAGAAGCAAGCTGCCGATAAACTACTCTCGCTTCCAATCTTAAGCTGTACGTGAGGGCATACAGATAGCCACCAACCACTGACCTTTCCCTCAGGGTTTCTGGGGTGGCAGCTCAGTGCTGGCGCTCAGGGAACTGGCCCCCACTCTCCACCACACTAACAAGCTATGTCCAACATCTCCCACCCCACCTCCTTGTCCTCTTCCTTTTCCTGTCCTCTTCCCCCTCTTCCTCCTCCTCTTCCATCTCCTTTTCCTTCCTTCTCCACTTCCTCCTCCTTCTCTTCTTCCCCCTTTTCCTCTTATTCATCCTCCTCTTCCTCTTGTTCTTGTTCAATAACAGCACTGCCGATCCTTCTTTGCTGATGCATACCCATTTCCTCTGGGCTGTATGGTCTTCTGTGCTGTAAGCTCCTGAGTCACGAGCCTGCATACAGCGATTCTTTAATGGTGGAAGTCGGTGGGAATGAACAAAGCTGTCACGAGCTGTTGCTCATCTTCACTTTCTTCCAGGCTTGCCAAGCCAACCTTGAAATTAAGCTAAAACTAGACAATGCTTCCTGGACACAGCAAAAGCCTATGTCATTATGCAACCAAGATAGACAAGTGTGTGGCCATGGCCAGTAAGACACACTCCTCTAGACAGGTGCCAGGCCACTGAACTCACAGGAATAAAGTAGCTAGGCTGAGCACTGGCATGCAGACTTACTGAGAGAAGTTTCCATGTCATTGGACGAACTGGCTTTGGGATTCCGGACCAGCTCAGCTTCCGTAATTCCTCTGTTGGAAAAAAAAAAGAAAAACAGAACAGAGAAAAGCAGGGTTATAAAAGGTTCTACAGCACCTTACCATATCTCATCAGTGTCCTTAGGGAGCAGGGAGCCCCATAAATGGAACCAAAGTAAACCTAAGTGATAAAGAGTAAATGTCCTTGATACACAAAAGATAATGAGTCATACTACTTTATTAAAGCAAACCAGAACGCTGCCTGTTTGTGCATAAATCTTAGCTGGGACTCGTTTGTCAAAGGCAGCTGAGCCATCTCTCCAGCCCTCACTCAATGTTTCTTAATGCCTATCTGAGTTGTCTTCTCAGCGCTGGTCTCTGGGAGGTAAGCTTGTCTTCACACAGCTGGCAAAGGTGTGCTACATAATATACAGATAGGATAAGAGTTTCAAAGTGGACAAACACAGGCCTGGATGTCTTGACAAATACCATTAACAAGGAGAATCAGAGAAGAACTGGCCAGAGAGAGAGAGGCCTGCAGCCATGGCAGTGAGTGCCTTAGAGGGTAAGGAAAGCCACCCTATGACATGTTGGGGAAGAACAGTAGGCTCTGGTTCTGCTTGTCTCTGATCTCCCTGGGGGGCTAGAGAGCACATGTGGGTGTGGAGAGACGTCCACACACTCCAATCCCAGCAAGACAAAGGCAACCGCTTCCTTTGCTTCTGTTGGAAATCTACTATTAGACTCTTCTAGCAGCTCAGAGCTCATGATTAATACCAGGAATAAGAGAAGTGATTACAGAGAAGACTTTGGTAATATAATCAACAAAATGCAAAGTCCTGACATCTAATCTTTTTCCAATTACTAAAGTCTAAGTAAAATAAGTAGAGAGTAATTGGACGACAGCACCAGCCATAACCTGCAGTCACAGAACCCTGAGAAAACATCAGATCTCCCCCAGCTCCCCAAGGACGACATGGAGAATGGGGACCTGATAGCTGAATGCCAATAACAGTGTTTGCTAACAGCACCTATGCCTCCTGGCTGAGCCTCCCCCTACACACAGTGCTGTTTTCTGGCTGTGGTTTATCAAGAAAGCACTGAGAAAACACACTGGTTAGTGTTCTCTGTCCTCATCTCCATGTCTCACACACACACACATACTCACACACTACATACACATACACACACATTCACATATACACACTCACACACACACTCTCACACACACACTCACACATACACTCACATATACACATACACACACACACACACACACACACACACACACACACACACACACACAGTCAAGAGTCTTGAATATACAGCATGAGATAAAGTTCTCATCTTGTCAAGGTTCAGTGTTTAAAAAGAGCTTTGCATACATTATCTCACTGGCTCCTCAAAGCAGCTTGGATTAATCAGGGCTGTGAGCTCTGTCCATGAATGAAAACTGGTCTCAGAGAGGTTAAGTAACTTGGCCTTTAATACCAAGCTGTCTTCACTGTATTAACTCCTACTCTTAAAGACTTTGTAGCACAGTCAAATACCACTTATCAATACAGACAGAGATCCCAAAGAAAGTCTTAACAGATCCAAGCACAATAGTATTTCTGAAGAATAGCGCACATCACAAGATTCACTCCAAGGGTGCAGGGATGGGTATGTTGAATGTATTGTTGGAGAAAAGCCACTCTCAGCAAGGACAGATGGCCCAAACATGAGTTCCCTCTGTAGAAGAATGCTGCCTGTGTTAAGTGCCCACAACTCCTGAGGTCAACACTGAAATGCTAGCCAAGCACACCCCACTCAGCTCCAGAGGGGGCCTGTGAGGTGCTAATGCATGGCTAAGCCCCTCCCCACGGTCAATGTGCAGTGGGAATGGGGGTTCATCTTAGATACTGGGAGAATAGCACAATTGCTCAGGACTCCAACTAAGTCCTCACTCCTAAGGAATCCCTGGGAAGCCACTATCTCTCTCCCTCTGACAGTGTCCCAGTTAGACATAAGGTAAATACTGTTAAAACCACCGACCTGAGCAGCTACAACCTACTGAAGAGAGGAAGAAACAAGAACAAGACAGGAATGTAGTCCACACTAAGCAGGATGGGCAGTGCACAAACTTGCCAAAATCAACAGCTTTTCCCTGTGTGACAAAGAAAACTATGAAAGGTGTGAATCTAAAAACCGCAGGTTAGCACATGCCTTTAATCCCAGCACTTGGGAGACAGAAGCAGGCAGATCTCTGAGTTCATATCCAACCTGGTCTACAACACGAATTCTGAGACAGCAGGGCTATTCTGAGAAACTCTTTCTCAAAGACAAAACAAACAAAAAGTGTGCAGACCATGCGAGCAAACTAATTCACAGGTTTCCCTTGAAAGAGCATGGAGACAGGCAGGTACCAGGCTCAACAAAGTTTAATGTGTAGTTCCTCTGGGGTAGGCAGGCAGCCAGAGGTGAAGAAATCATGTCCATGAGCAACAACAAATATGGCTTCTATGCCTAGCACTGGGGAAGGCTCACCTCCCAGCCAAAGCCATAACTAAACCAACCACTCAAGAGAAAGGGCCACAAGAGCTAGGGAAGCTAAGTGGGGAGTGTTGCTTCCAGAGGTGAGGCTGGTTCCTTAGAGAAGGTGACAACAGGAAACTGAGTCAAAAGGTGGGCGATCTAAGCCCAGGAGGAGCTCATGAAAGCCTGGCCTGCTGTGGATAGCAGACTAGAGGGCCAAAAATGGACACAGAGACTGAGGAAGCTCAGCCTGCAGGGGTGGGCAGCAAGAAAGAAAAGCTAAGACAAGAGAGAGAGAGAGACAGAGACAGAGACAGAGACAGAGAGACAGAGAGAGAGACACAGAGACAGAGAAAGACACACAGAGAGAGACAGACACAGAGAAGGACAAACAGAGACAGAGACACAAAGAGAGATGCTAAATAAAAACAAGACAAGTCAAACAAGGTTAGATGGATAGTGGGTTTCAGAGTAGAAATTTATGTCAGTAGTCACTCAAAAGAAAATGTAAGTTTAATACAAAGAGAAGACTGCAATGAGCTCTGCTGGATGTACCCTAAAATTTGGCAATTTCTTCTGGAAAGCAAGGCCCTAAGAGAGCCAATAAAAGTCTTAGTAAGAATAGTGTGGGGGAGGATGGGAAGGGAGAAACTATGTTTGAAATGTAATATATGAGAGAAGAATCAATTTTTTGAAACATCTTAAATAAATAAAAGAATAATGGGGGGAGGCTAAGGAGATGGCCATCTCCCTAGGGAGAGCCCCAGGGCCTGAACTGCCATCCCAAAGACCCATGTACCTATACGGCAGCACATGCTGGATCCCAGCATGCAGGCAGGAGCAGGAGCCAGAGGATCCCTGAGCCTGAGCCTGCTGGCCAGCTACCCCAGACAAATTCATAAACTCCAAGTTCAGTAAGGAACCCTTCCTCAAAAAAATAAGTGGAAAATTTTGAGAAAGAAACACGACACTGACCTCTGGCCTCTATGTACATTTGCACGCACATGCACAGACATGCACACAATACACCACACTATAAATAAGATAAAAAAATGTGGAGCTGGAGAGATGGTCCAGTAATATACTGTTGCTCTTCCAGAGGACCATTCCCAGCACCCACATCAATAGCTTACAACCATCTGGAATTCCAGATCCAGAGAACTAGGTGACTCTGGCCCATGGACACCAGCACTCACGTCCACAGGCAGACAAACTGCCTATATAATTTAAAATAATAAAAATATGACTTTAAAAATATTTTCAAAAAATAAAAGTCATGGCCACACATACCTTTAACCCTAGCACTAGGGAGGCAAAGGCAGATGGATCTCTGAGTTCAAAGGCAAGAGGGTCTAGACAGCCAGGACTACACAGAGAAACTTTGTAGATAGATAGATGATAGATGATAGATAGATAGATAGATAGATAGATAGATAGATAGATAGATAGATAGGCAGGCAGGCAGATAGCTGAGGTAGCTTGAAAGATTAGGTAGGTAGACAGACAGAGTAAATAGATTTGCAGTGAGACTTAAGAAGACCCAGGAGCCTTCTGCGAGAGCCTAAGGAAAATAGCCCCATGAGGCAGGAAAAATGATCCAAAATCAAACCTGTGCACAGAGGTTTGAGATGTGATAATGCGGCATTCACATGACACTGCACCTATTTCTAGAAAGAGTCTGGATCTTACCACAAAAGCAAGGTCTGAATGATACCAAGTCTAAATGAAGGCAGGCTGGCTGCTTCTGTGTGTAAAGGAGAGGCTGAAGCACTAGAGGGGAACAGAATCTTCTACTATATTTTAATGGGAAAAGGCCTTCAAAAATGAAACATGAATCTCAGAAACGACAAATAAAAAGATCAATAAGCTAAATATACAAGTCAGGACTAGAAAGGACTAGATTATTAAAACAGCAAGTGACAGGTTTGACAATTTCGTGTAGCATATGAAAAGGATCCCAGTACTCACACATAAAGAGCACATACCCAAGTTAAAAGGCGAAGAGCCCAGAGGGAAAAAGTGAAGACTCCCAGAACAAACAGCGGCGGCTACACAAAGGCAGGGCACGAAAGTCGTGATGTCACCAAAGAGCTACACATAAAATAAGAAATCCTTCACAGTAAGGTTGCATTGCAAATGAACTACAGCACCCAAAGGTCTGGGCACATAGCTGCTCTCCGTCTGTTGTGAGTATAGACTGGGGTAATTTCTACTTGATCAGATCTTTAAAATTTTTTGTTCATCACCAAAGGAAGTCAGGATTGGAACTCAAGCAGGTCAGGAAGCAGGAGCTGATGCAGAGGCCATGGAGAGATGTTCCTTACTGGCTTGCTTCCCCTGGTTTGCTCACCCTGCTCTCTTATAGAACCCAAGACTTCCAGCCCAGGGATGGCACCACCCACATGGGGCCCTACCCTCTTGATCACTAATTGAGAAAATGCCCCACAGCTAGATCTCATGGAGGCATTTCCTCAAGGAAGGCTCCTCTCTCTGTGATAACTCCAGCCTGTGTCAAGTTGACACACAAACCCAACCAATACACTGTTTTCTGCCACAAACCATGGTGACTCAGGTGTAAATCTCTAGAAACAAGCCAGCCTGTCCTGCTTGCGGGCACCTACCAGGCAGTGCCCCAGGAAAACCTTTCTGTCATAAGTTATTACTCTAACTGATGCTTTCCTACTTTGAAGAGCACTGTGGACTTTGTTTTTAATACTGTGCACACAAAGAACATGCTTTAATCAGTAGGGAAAAAAATCCCCCTGAAATAAAGCTGCTTTGGGGCCAAATAGGGAAACAATCCCTCTGTCACCTCTGCTAGGTGTTCCACCTCTCAGCCTACCAGCAACGATGCTAAAACCATCTCTTCCAAGCTCTAGAATCATCCCTCTACTCTCATTGCTAACAGCCTCCTCTCTTCTGTACCAGAGGAGGAAGTCTCTAAAAAGTGTCCAAACAAGAACAGTACCTGCTTGTGACTGCTGAACACCAGCCTGTGACACTGGACCCTGGACCCAGCTCGTTGCTACCCAAGCTACACATAGGTCTCAGCTGCCAGAAGAGGAAGGAGATACCACATGACCTGCAATCTCCAGCTTTCTTGCTGCTCCCAACCTGTAGGACCTGTTCACAGCAGCCAACCTGAACACAAGAGTATCACTAAATGTCAGGAGTAGGCTTACATAAGAGCTGACTGGCCAAGAGCTCAGAGACGGAGTGTGTGCCCAGCATGCCAAAGGCTTAGATATGAACCCCCAGTATTGAAAAGAAAAAAATAAAGCAAATACCATGAGTGTCGATAATAAGCAGACATGCAGCCAGTCGAAAATGAAAAGAATATGAAGAGGCATTTATCCATGGAAATACACAGACAGCCAATAAGCACATGAAAAGACACTCAAAATCACACTGACAGGAGGAGCCACTTCACACGCAAAAGCTAAAATTTTAAAATTCAGGAAAACCAGAACCCTCCCACGCTATAAGTGTGAAAAATGGCACAACAGAAAATGATCTGCCAGTCCTCAGCACATTAGGCACCCTCAATGCCTACCCAAGAGCACCAGAAACAAGACTTACAGAAATGCATCTGAATGGTCACCACTGTGCTGCTCACTGGACACGAGCAGAAACATCCATGTACGTCAGAGGATGAATGGACACACAGACTGCGTGCCATGTCTGTCAGCTTTCCACTGTGGCAACCCCTAAGACAACCAGCTCCTAAGAGAAAAGGGTCACTGTGGCTCACAGCTAAGGATTCAGACCATGGTTTGTTTGCAGGCCTGGCTGCAGGCTGTGACAGAACTGTTCACAGCCATGCTGAGAGATGGGGAAAGGAAAGGGCTGGACCCTCATATTCTCTAAGAGGGCCTAAGCTCCACTGACCATGAGATCCGGAAGGTACCATGTCTTTAAGGTTCAGTGTACCCTCCCCCAAAAGTACCACAGGCTGAGAGGACCAGACATTAACACAGGGATCTTTGGAAGGCACATCTAAGCCATTATACAATGGAATACTATTCAACGAAAATAAATTAACAAAGGTTGCATGTGGCAACGTGGATAGGCCGTGAAAACACTGTGAAAGAAGCCAGTCTGTAAAGACCATCTACTTAGGGTTTCATTCATAAAAATGCACACAATAGGCCAAATCCAAACAAGAGGTAGAAGAGTGGCTACGTAGCTGGGCAAGAAGTAGGACACAGGGAATGACACTCAGGAGCACATATTCCCTTAAGGAAGTGGTGAAAATGCCCCAAGACTGACGACAGTGACTGCACAACTCCACACATGTGCATACACTAAAGACCAGTGAACTACACACAGTTCAGATGCTGTATTCTGTAGTATGTGATCTACCCATCAAATCACACCATCTTCTCAGGAAGAGAGATCTGGAAGATGACAGCTTTGCAACAGCGGTTACAAGGTCAGGTTTTGGCAAACAGCTTTTGATCCAGACAGATGGCTGGAAGGAGCCATCGGATTCTGGATGCAGTTAGCCACAAGATGGACAGACAGTACAGAGTACCATGGGGAACTCGGAGGAACACTCCACCCTTCAACAAGTAAGAGGTAGGTGGGTGGAGGTGATCCTGAGCAGATCTCTGTGGAAAGGTTCCTCTAACCCACAAGCCAGAATCATCTAAAATGTTCCCACCCCTGGGCCATAGCTTTGTTTCTGGGACTCTGGAATCATGCACAGTACAAACAGACACTTAATGCCCATCACAGCACATTTAGAAAGGAGGTGGTTCTTTCTCAGTTCTTCCGCCCTTGGTCCCTCACATACCCCCTCTGTCTCCTACACACATGTAAATATTATACTGCAGAATCAGAGCTCTAGCCATTTGTGGCCTCCAGGCCTCCCATCTGGCTTGACCTATAAAGGTGAAACTTTTATTTTGGAGGGGTGTTCTTTATCTTAAAGGCCCTAAATGAGTGTTGCTACTCCAGAGATATCTAAGAATACACCCAAGATGGTTAAGGAGAATCTCTGGCCTTCAAAAGACAGGGGAAGGGGCAGGGAAAGCAAGTGCAACTAATAGGAGAGAGCCTTGTGAACCAGCTCCCTCTTCCTAGCCTGCAAGAGCGCTAATCACCTGTTAGTCACTTCACAAGGTCTAATTACACTAGCTTTCCCTTCAATACATTGATCTCACAGCCAATGCTGCATGGCATTTAATTAAAGGAAAGGCTACTGCTATTTCATGTTAAAAATCTAAATCTCTGCAAACAAATTAGAAGCTTGAGACTCCCATTTGTGCTTTCCGGTAAGAGCCATTGACGACAGACCCTGGGCCTCCAAAGAATTTCACCATACAATATCATGTATTTATAATATTTGTATGTGTGTAGGCGAGACAGGGAAGGCGGAGGAGAGGAAGAACTGAGAGTGCTGCACTTAGCCCACCCCCATGGAGGCAAACTACCTGTGACGACAGCACCAGCACTGGGTGACACCCTTGTACTGAGGCCACCACACACA
The DNA here is from genome assembly GCF_008632895.1 of Mastomys coucha. Taxonomy (NCBI): domain Eukaryota; kingdom Metazoa; phylum Chordata; class Mammalia; order Rodentia; family Muridae; genus Mastomys; species Mastomys coucha. The sequence goes on along the minus strand of NW_022196893.1, from coordinate 17,170,321 downwards.
ATGCTAAAAGGCAGGAGTGCAGGCTCCTAACACAGCTTCTGTCCTATCTGTGCACAGGGTTAGGACCCCGGCCCTCCACAACTGCTCACTCCAGCTCTCGTGCTGGTGTGCCATCCTGACACCATCTGCAGAAGCGCCTCAGAGGAAAGTCCTAGACAGCTATGAGAAGACAGAGGTGTGCCTGGGCACTCCAGAGACTCCCTCTAACTGCTTTACTTCTGCTACCTGGAAGGCTGGGAAGCACATCCGCTGGATGCCACATCTGACTGAAGGGTCTGCTGGCAGGAAGCTGGATGTGCTAGAAGGCCAGAGACAGCCTTGCTGTGATACGCCAATTAACTTCAGATAAGTACCCAAGTCATTACAAAGGCAGAGCAACATACTCCTCCAGTCCCTACAAATGATGTCGCCTGTGATGCTCTGAGAGACAGCTCAGGTGGCAAAGAGACAGCTGGGGCTGCCAGGACCTGGCCAGAGCTGCCATCCATCAGCCCATAACTCAACTCAGGCTTAAGACTCAGGCTTAGGGTGGCACCAGAGGACTTTTGTTTAGAACACTGTCTGTCCCAGGTTCCCACCCAGAAGTCTACCAGTGACCCAAGAAGAGTGACCCTGTGAGCACCACAATGTTCCTGGTGGAAGCAGTGCTTTAGGGAGCGCCCCCTCTTCTCAGGGTCCTTGAGCCTCCTGAGCCCGACTGTACAAGTATTAGCTGACCTGCTTCCAGGCTAATTGTACTCTGGTGAGGATGTGGGCTGATGAGACAGGTAAGAAGTAAAGGCTTGTCTTAGTTAATGTTTCCACTACTGTGAAGAGACACCATGACCAAGGCAACTCTTATAAAGGAAAACATTCCATTGGGGCTGGCTTACAGGTTCAGAGGTTTAGGCCATTATGGTCAAGGCATGAAGCATGAAGGCATGCAGGCAGACATGGTGCAAAGGAAGAATCCAAGAGGTCTATATCTAGACCATGAGGCAGTAGCAAGAGAAAGTGACACTGAGTCTGGTTTGAGCATTGGAAACCTGAAAGCCCACTCCCAGTGACATACTTCCTTTAACAAGGCCATATCTCCTAATAGCACCACTCTCTGTTACTCTATGGGGACCATTTTCATTCAAACCACCACAGGACTCCAGGTATGTCAAGGAGTCCCTGCCCCAAGAAGGCTACCAATAACACCTGTAGATGAGTAACCACGTGACACACAGTTCAGAGCCAACAAGGTGATACATGGTAAGTAGTCATTCCAGGACAAGAGGTAAGCTGTTTGTGTGCAAGCATCAGGAAATCCTCTAGCTGGCGCAAGGCTCCAAAGGCTTCCTTATGACCCTGGGATCACAGAAACAGGAAAGAAAAGAAACAAACACTAAGCCCCTCCCTTGTGTCCTCCTTGTGGCTCTGTCCTCAGAGCCTTCTATTATCTTAACACAGCTTTAATAGCTAGCAGTCACACACATCTGAAGAGGGCAACAGGTGCAGTCCAGACAGGTGAGCAGGTTCCTGCTGTATAGAGCAGAGGGATGAGCAGGACTCCTATTCCAAAGGGCATTAAGTAGCAGGAGGCTAGGCTCTGTTCTGAAAGCAAACGAAGACTGTGAAAGTTGCAGGGGAATGTCCTATTTCCATGTGACTTCCCTCCTTAGAGGACAGGGAATGAATCAAAGGACGGGGAATGAATCAAACGAGAGGGAGAAGTGAGAAAACTGACTGGAGGTCACCCCAGGTCAACAGAAATGAACTCTGACCAAGGGCAGGCCCAGGTGCCCAGAGAAGAACACTGAGCCAATATGAGAAAGAACAGGGGCAGGTTGGTTGTCACTATAACAGGCATAGGAAGGGTTGACAAAAGCTATCAGGCTTTTCCCTAAAAGACCAGTGACACCTACTAAGTAGCTAGTGCTGGGTGTGGTAGCACATACCTTTAATTCCAGAATCTGGGAGGCTGAGGCAGGAGGATTCTTAACCTAGGTAACTACATAGCAAGAATCTATCTCAGAAAAAGGAAGGGAGGAAGGGAGGGAGGGAGGGAGGGAAGGAGGGAGGGAGGCAAAAGAAAACAAAGGGAGCTAACCTAACTAAGAGGAGAAAGAGGGAGGACAGAGAGAAGGAAGGCCTGCAACCACCTGAAAACACAACTGAATATGCAATGTCCCTGCAGGTTCCCACGCTGTGGTAGATGGTGAGTTTTGGTAAGTGATTGGACATTGCCCTAATTAGTTGATCATTCTAGTAAAAGAGTCATGCATGCTGGAGAACGTAAACCCAAGCCTTGCTCCAGCTGACTCTCCACTCTGCTTCCCAGCAGCTGTAATTCCAGCAGCCTCTGCCACAGGCTTCAACTGCCATATTGTTCTCAGACTCAATGCAACAGAGCCTGCCAACCATGAACACAAATAAATATTTCCCTCAAGTTGTTTTCTAAAGTGTCTGTCCCTGCGGTGGGAAGTCTAACACGATGACCACTGCCATGTCACTTCCTGGTGATGCCATGCCGCCCGGCAAGGCAGTTCCCATCCCTACTTTACAGATGAGCAGAGGGCTCGAGGATGACTCTCAGCCCAAGCCCTCTACACTGCACTGGCCTTGCTGCAGATGGAAGGCGTCAGCAGCGACCAAGGATCTCTCCAGAAGGGCACCAACGGGCAAAGCCCAGGGGCTGAAAAAACGTCCACTCAGAGTCTAGAGAGAAAAGTCATGAGTCTGTCTCACTTTAGTAAATGTGGTGTGAGGATGGAAGAGAGTGGAACCATCGCTAGAACATTCAGGGGGTAGGGGACACTCAGAAGACATGTCACAGATGTCTAGAGAGGAAAGCTTTTCAAGATGTGCTGAATCAGAGAAGAGAACCTCCAAGGCCAACAAAGAGACTGAGCAGCAGTACTCAGTGAGCAGGGTATCCAGTCCTGGCCATGAGGCCCATCTCCAGGGAGAACCTGCTGATGCTATTTGGAATCCATGGCCATGTTTAGGAGCAGTTTCTCTTTCTCTGAATCAGAAAACTGAACTGACTTCTTGGCTCCATCTCATCTCTCAAGAGCATCTAGGCAAGTGCAAGGTCTTTGAATACCTTCAAATTTTCTCTTTTCTGCAAAGTGGGAATAAAAGCCAGATTCCCAGCAAGTGGCACGGTGTATCACTCAAGACAGCTACAACCCTAGGAGCTCACGTGGGGAAAAAAGATGGATGTTTTGCTGGAATCTAGCCAGCCTCATGGAGATAGAGCTGGCCTCAGGCAAGCCACCCTTGTCTCTCTACCACCCCCTCTCCTTGGGCAGCTAGAGATGCCAGACCACACAGCCCCACAGCATCTCTGCAGAGAGCCAAGCACAGTATAAAGGAAGCACATCCGATCCTGACCTTGCCCTTGGCTTGTGGGGCACCCCTGGAACCCTACATGGTGAGACAAGGCATCCTTTAGAAAGAAGCCCATGCAAGTGCAGACTTCCAAAACTGAATATGCGAAATGAAGGGCTCTGGAAAGTATCCGTTCGCTTGCTAACACTATTCTCTTTCGAGTACCCATTTCTATAACTTGACATCCAAGCAGGAAAAGTATGCATATCAGAAAGGCCAAAGTCAGCAGCGCTCTGTGCTGAGCAATGCCCTCCTCCTACCTGGCTCCCCTCCCTCCCCAGTCAATACCCACAAACTCAGATATCTGAATCTACATTTCTGATCCCTCCCCAGTGCTTATCTTGTCCCCTCTGTGGTGAACTGTGGTCTTCTGGTTACTGTTCTAATTCAACATCTGGGGCCACAGAAGAAAGCTCATCAGACTCTCATTGTGCCTCATGGGCAAAGAGGCCAGGTTAGGTTCAGCCCTTCAACGCAGAAGAACCCACGCTGGCTCTGTACTCAGCCCAAGCCGACCACCTTCGCACTGTGCTGGCATCTCTGCAAACACCTGGGGTAACAGAAGGGACTCCAGGACAAGCACAGGGACACAAGAGAGGCCATAAGAGATACCCAGCCCAGGTCTGAACCAGTAAGGTAATATCAGGTAGCAACACACTGAAACTATCATCACTCTTCCCACCTAGAGCTTACTATCTAATACCATCCCCCTCATGCAAGAGACCAAAACTTCCCTGAGAGATGGCCTCTGCCCTTTCCCTCAGACATGGCCCATGACAAGTGCCAAAAGGCACATAATTTGAACTCTTTTATTGCCACACAATTTATATAACACAAAAAATTTGAAGTGTACACTTAATCCACTATGTGTGTACAGGTCTTAAGTACATAATCACAGCTGCTACAACATGCCCCCCCCCAAAAAAATTCTATGTCTAAGAATACAGTGGTCCTGGAGGAGCATAGGTTAAGAAAGCTGGATCACACCTTCTGGTCTCTCTGGGCTGGTGTCCTGAGCAGACCTTGGGCACAAGCTCCACAGCCAGTCCCACAACACCCAGAGGAAGCTCCACTCCCAGGTGCTCTAACAAGCCCAGGATCACAGGTTCCCAGAATCACAGAACCACAAAGAAAGCTTGACTCTGAGGAGTTCTGACACAAACAGGATCACAGGAAGAACAGGCTCCAGTCAGATTCAGCAAGGGCAGGTAGCACTAGAGATAACCAGATGGCCAGGGGGCAGGGGGGTCAAGCATAAGAAAATAAACAACAGAAACCAAGGTCACTTGGCATCATCAGAACCGAATTTTACCACCATAGCAAGTCCTGGACACACCATTACACCAGAAAAGCAAGATTCAGATCTAAAATCCTTTCTCATGATGATGATACAGGACTTTAAGAAAGACAAAAATATGGGCGTCGGTGGCACATGCCTTTAATCCCAGCCCTTGGGAGGCAGAGGCAGGCTGATTTCTGAGTTTGAGGCCAGTCTGGTCTACAGAGTAAGCTCCAGGAC
>NW_022196893.1:17161507-17164626 GCF_008632895.1 Mastomys coucha | reverse complement strand
ATAAGGAGCAAAACTACACCCTAGAAGAAACAAGAAAGTAATCTTTCAACAAATCCACACAAACCTAAATTCCACCTTTTACAATAAAAACAACAGGAAGCGACAATTACTTTTTCTTAATATCTTATTATGAAAATTAGTATTACCAACATATCCTAATCGATTGAAATCCAATAATATGAGGAATTGGAAATTTGTTGATTGTCATCCAATGCTCTCTCTAATTTGGTAATTGGAGAAATAGGTCTAACATTGTACAATCTATATACACTGTCAGCTTGTATGTTTATGACAGTATCTGGCTGTGTATAACATAAGGGTCTTGAAATCTTGCTTCTCCTGTCTCAGCCTCTCTATTAGTAGTATTGTTTATTTCATGTTTTTACACTATACTATGGTTTTCAGAACAGCTTATATATTTCAAATGTATTTATATGCCCAAGGGAAACATAGATGATTAACTAAGGAGGTTGCTTGTTGGAGAGCAACAAAGAGTGAGATTGAATGCTTTTCTGGACATTTGTAACTCTTGTTTCAAGTTTGAAGAAGAGGACTTTATAAGTTACTCTTTCTCTGAGATGAATGCTTTTCAAAATTATCACAGCTAATGAACCAAATTCTTACCCTCACCTAATGTCTGTGCCACCCTCCAAGCAGAACCATTGTTCACTGAAACAGTTGGTGAATGACTTCATGGATAGACCATCTTAATACACACACCATTTCTTAAATGAATGTAACCTGTTCTCTGTGGGCTGAGAATAAAGTCACTCACTCAAGTCAAATAGCTTTGACCATAGTAGGAAGTCTGTATCCAAAACTCGTGCCTACAATTCATTTCTTGGTGCAGCAGAACTGTCAACTCTTAGCTTAGCTAAGATGGAGGTAAAAATCCTTTGGTGATGTGAGGGTCATTGAAGTACAGCCTTATTACAATGAAATCCAATGTCTAAAAATTGTTCTTATTTTGGGCTTGTACCACAGCAAGAGCCAAGATTTTAAACTCTACTAAATACAAAACAAGCAAACAAAAAGACTTTATATATTTATGTTCATTTAAGAAAATACTAGTAGTGATGTATTATTTTGAAATATACAGTTAACATGTTTGGAGTTGTTTAAAATTTATATTGAGGAAAATGTATTTTCAGTATTGCTGTAGACGAGCATCTACTTAAGGCTGTTAAATGGATTGTTGTTTTATATCAAACAACTTTTATAATACTTATTTTTATTGTTATAATATTTTATAAATTTTAAGGAATATGACAAAAAAGATATTGTAGTTATTGAAGGGGGGGTCTCTGGGAGGAGTTGGGGTGCAAAAGGGAAACAAGAATGTGATTTAATTCTATTGACTTGAAATATGTTTTTAAATGTTACCAAATTCAGATAAATTGAAATCATGTAACTTTTCTCATCATAATGCAATAAAAGTTAAAAAAAAAAAAAAAGAAAGAAAGAAAGAAAGCTGGATCACATGACCAATACATTTCTGTTTTCTCTGCTACTGCCCTCGGCCCAGCCTCTCTCAACAACCATTCCAGGGTGGGAGAAGGGCCTGGTGGACAAGTGAGCTGGCTTAGCTGTTCCCTAATAAAGACATCAGTGGCTGTGCCTTAGTCAACACCAGGGTGGTGAAGGCCAAGAGTGTGCTGGAAGTGCCCCAGAAGGTGCACACACCCACACCTGTGAGCACGCATGTTCTTGCTCTCACTCTCACTCTGGCTCGCTCACTTGCTCTTGGTCCCTCAGAACTAGCCCTTAACATGCTTTTTAGATGTTTTGTTTACAAATGTCAGGAGGGATCAGAGGCCACAGACCCTGCCGTGCCCAACAGTTCAGAAAGGAAGGGACCAGACACTGTCACTAGAGACTAACACACACCAGGAGAAATGCCATAAGAACACACAATCGCTCAGCCTTGTAACCCAAAGTGTACGTGAGTACTTAAAGCAGCATGTCATAATGCAGTCAGAACTGTAAGCATATTTATGACTATTTGCAACAGAAATAGTACACAATAAAAAAGTAATATAGAGAAACAGCATAAACATCATCTTACAGCGCTAGCTACAGCAACCAAAAGGCCCTGTCATGGAGAAAGAAGTGATAAATATCTAGCAAAGAGCCCAACCTGGCTTTGCTGTTGCAGCGCTGGCAGAGAGCCTACAAAGCAGCGGTTAGTTACCCTGGCCCCAGGTCACCCCTCAGCTCTGAGGACCCCAGGGCCTGTTCTGAAGTAGCTGTCTCAATGAGGCATTACTTAAAACTCACATGCAGCCTGCTTTTAAAACCACGGCAGTTAATCACAGGCCAATTTATGGGCCTAGAATGAACCCCAGCCAGCTCCCCAAGCCGGGCCTCTCCACAGCAGCACCCCTGTGGTTCTCAGGGCCCTGATGAAAAGTTGCCAACCTGAAATTTACACCTGCAGGGGCCGAGACACACCCTTATCTCCATGAGGATACTTCAAGAGCTCCTGTCAAGTCCCTCCTGCACAGTCTGAGGGAATGAAAATATCAGAGGCCCTGAATACCGAGGAAATGTATCAAGCCGCTCATAATGAGCAAGGCCCTCAATGACAAAGCCATTCTTCAAATAACAAATAAGTTCTCACCGCACTCTGAAGCAAGACTGCCGCCCAGGAGGAAGGCCTGCCACCGAGGAGGTGCCGGGAGTTCTCACTTGGTATTTCTATACAGACATCCACACCTGTGAGCACGCATGTTCTTGCTCTCACTCTCACTCTGGCTCGCTCACTTGCTCCTGGTCCCTCAGAACTAGCCCTTAACATGCTTTTTAGATGTTTTGTTTACAAATGTCAACTTGGAATTGAAACTTAAAATGTTTGAAATGCTATTTTCTCTCTGGGGAATGAGAGGCACACTTCTCTCCAGTGAGCCACAGTGCCTGGGAGGCTCCAAAACAAGGTGAATGTGTGCACCTTATCATAAGAAACTCGAAACTCCTGACTCAGGAGACACTGAACCACAGGCATCACCTGCAAACTTGGCAAGAATAATCTGAGAGCAAGAGGAGTGTGCACATGGTAACAAATAGGTGAGAAAAGACATAAAATGATGATGATGATGATGGTGGTGGTGGTGGTGGTGGTG
>NW_022196893.1:17126139-17157822 GCF_008632895.1 Mastomys coucha | reverse complement strand
GTGGTGGTGGTGGTGGAGGTGGTGGTGGTGGAGGTGGTGGTGATTGAGGAGGACAAGGAGAAAGAGGAGGAGGAAGAAGAGGAGGAAGAAGAAGAGGAGGAGAAGGAAGAAGAGAACAAGGAGAAGCAGCAACAGCAGGAGGACACAAGATAGACTTAGTTAGTCCACACCCAAGACTTATGATGAGTCATGAGCATGGGAACCTAGAGCAAGACTGTGGGACTGAGAGACTATAGAACAGAACACCCCAGCACAAGTCACCCTGCCACCTGGGCTCCTAAGCAACATCTCTTCTTCAAACTAAATCTTCAGAGCACGCCACATGTCCTCAGGCCATGAGGTCACTCAAGCCACTGATTAGATTCCTTCTGAATGGTTTTTGTCATCCTGAGACCTCAGCCCAAGTCCCAATCAGCCAAAGACCACACGAATCCCTGACCGTGAATGAGGAAGGCAGGTAGCCTGGAAGGCCCAGGCCTGACCTGCTGTGTCCCCACAGTCCCCGCTCAGGGAGGCCTGTCTGAGGGGCTCCTGGCAGCACCGTGTTCTGAAAATAGAAGGAGATGTAGAGATTTTTTTAATGCATACTGAAGTACAGGGAGGTGAGATGACATGATGTCTGGGATTGTCTTTGAAATTCTCCAGCAAAGGAAAAGAAAAAGAGGGACAGATGAGCCGACCGTGGCCGCAAATGACAGTCGCTGAATATCAGGGACTGGCGTCCTGGCTTCATTGCGTGTTCTCTTGACCTTTGTGTGTGGTTGAAATTTTTCATAACGCAGGTCTTTTTTTTTTAAGGCATGAGAGAAGGTAAAGGAGCACAGGCCTTCTGACAATGACTGATGACACTCTAGGTCTGGAGAACTCCTGCTTCCTGAGAAGCAGAGCCTCCCCCTTCTGGTGAGGAGCTGCCTCCCTCTCATACCCAGGCACCCCAGTATCATCCACATTTCTTAGTGTGTTCTGGCAAGGAGGCTGTCAACAGCCCAGTGATATGCATACATGGGATGGACGGCCGTGCTGATAAGGAGCCGCATTTGATGCATCCTCCCCACTGAACATCAGAGCAGTGGCTGCCGTTCAGCTCAGCATCTGACAGCGTTGCTTACCTGTGGCATATGTGTGCTGCTGGGAAATAACACATAAGGGAACAGGAAAGAGCAAGGTGCCCAGCCACAGCCCCTCAGTGGCAAACTCTGCAGGGTTGGCCTGGCAACAGCACCAATGGCAGCATAACTTGCTTCTTGTCCCAGACAGATGGATGTCTAAGAAGCCTCTCATTCTTTAAACACAGAATGTTTCCCCCTGAGCCAACACCCCAGCCCACCCACAGGCCCGGCACTGCCAGTGCCCGGCTGTCTGCTGCAAGCAGGAACTGCAGCAGACGCTAGGTCATTCAGGAGCCACCTTGCACCACTTCCTTCCTGGGAGCTGGAGCCCCAGCTTGATGACGGCGACCCACTCTGAGGTCCCCAGCCTGCAGCCTCTACACGATCATCATTCTATCACTTTCAAATAAGAGTCTAATATTTTGAGCATAATGATTTTAAGGAGCTCAACAATTTCTTTGCATGCATTATTCATTTGTGACACAAAACTGTTATTTCACTGAGATTACTGTAAATCGCTACATGAAGAGCTGGCTTGCATGAACAATTAAATGATAGATATGATAAACTAGATTTATAAGCTTTATGTTCCTATAACATAAATTCCCTGAATGATTTAACTCGGCAGAGCCAGAAAATTCCTTCCAGATGCCAGGTCCACGGATCTGCAGCTCCCCCACCAGCATTTCCCAAAAACTTACTCAAGGCTGAAAGGAAAACATTTAATAAAAGGTTTAATGTCACTATGGTAACCAGAGCAACTTGTTTCAAAAATGAATAATAGCCCTGTTAGGTGCTTCATTAAAATTTTCCCAACCAAATACTGCCCTTAATCTTCTCAATGGAACAAAAGGCTTATTCAGAATACATGTACACGACTGAGACTCAGTGAGACACAAGCCTGCGCCTGAGCGCAGACATCCGTCAGTCGGCAACACAAAGATGGGATCTAATCAGCTGAGATGAGAGAAAGTTGGGTATTTATCTGGAAACAATTGATTAAAAACCTCAATATCCCACTGTTTGGGTCTTTTCTTCACTAATCAGAAAATTAAGGGCGGTCCTCCTCTCAGCAGTGTCTCTCCCCTGACACAGGTAACCACTGCCTGCAGACAGCGCAGAAACCAAAGACCACAGAGCCCTAGACACCAGGGTCCCTGGGCTGCTAGCCGGACAGGACTGTCTTCTCCAGAGTTCTAAAGCAGAAACAAGAACTTAAGACCTGGCCACTGGTGACACCTGGACAAGGCAGTGACCATATCTACCCCAACACGCTCCAGCTGCCGTCCATTCCAGGGTCAGTTTAGAGCCATAAGCTCATAGTGCTTTCCAGCCCACAGTTCAACATGCAGTTCCACCCATCAGCTGCTGTAGTGCCCGAGGGATGCTGAGACTGTCAGACCCATGCATGGGTCCAGCTACAGATGCTATAGGGGCCCAAATAGAAGATCTGACTCAGGCCAAACCTGTTTAGGAATTACCTAGCAGCCATGGCCTGTACATCCCAACTGAGCTGTACTCCTGGACTGTCTATTCCACCCATCAGTTCTCCCAATTCTCATATCTAACCACCTTTGAAATTTGCCCATCTGAAGCCTTAATCCCATGACTGTTACACAGTACAGAGGTGTTTATGAAGCCCGCGGGTGAATACACAAACTTAAAGGGGCCACACAGACTCTCAGCAGTCACCTCACTAGAGCTATTCACACAAACCTCTCCAGAGCAGGAGACAGAAAGGCAGCAGCATGTGGGCGACGGCTCATGGTCTGCCAGCAGTTAAGTACAGCGAGTACAGCACGGAGATGCAGAAAGGAAATGATTCTCAAGAATTTCCCCAAGGACTCAGAAGGACTGAATAAGAGTCCAGTCCCCACACCACCACACCTGCCCTCAAATCTGCACCACAGTGAGGCCAGCCTACCCAGCCCAAGACTGTCCTCTTTTGCAAGTGAAAGGTCAAGAAAGAGATTGTGGAACCATGTCTCTATGAACACCACCTGCATCCAGCCTGAGATTTCTTAACACACATCCCCCACCAATGTTTTCTAGCCCCACCACGGTAGGGAACTGGCATCTGCTATGTGATGAAAGCGGCTGCCCTTACAGATCATGTAAGAATGTAGGGTGTTGTTCTCTGCTGCCTGTCAGTGTCTGTTCGCAGGTGAATTAGCTTACAGATGCAAGTCACTTTCATTAATAGGAGAGAAACTTGACCTTTGTCAACCCAGAGAAGCAGGAGGTAACACAGCTCTATTTGCCTGATACCCTCAAAACAGATAATGGATCCAACAACCCTCCTCTGAGAGCATCCCAAAAGTCCCTAGGAACTAAGCAGAGAACAAGGGATTCCTGCAGCAGCTTGTTTCACCGAAGGCATCCTGGGTCTACATTGGACTCCTGTGTGGTGACAACAAACGCAGCTTAGTAACTGCAGAGGGTGAGCTCATAAAGCAGCTTCATAGTGACACTGTAAAACACACAGCTGGGGACATAGCACAGGGGCAGAATGTTGGCCTAATATCTATATGGCCACAACTTGCAGCCCCACATTTCAGAAAGAGCGAAGGAAGGCCAACAGTGCCCCCATCACTCAACACCCAGGTTAAACAGCGTAGAAAGCACAGTGGGGCGGCCACACTGTGCCTACTCATTCTGTAGTAACTCAGCCAATCAGGTAACTCACCAGATTGTCATATACTGACTGTTCAGAGCATGACTAAGCAAGGACATTGCCACTACCACACTGCCTGTTCCCCATTCAACCAGCCAGCGGGCAGCACAACTGTCTAATATACCGGCTGCTCATAGCACAACTAACCAAGGTTATCACCTAACACACTGCCTACTCCTAGCTTATCCAACCAGCTGTGTTACCATCTGACAGAAGAGGATAGTGAGGCACAGAGAAACTGGTGTTCTTAGCTCATCCTGGTGAAAACTAGCAGAATGGTCACCACACCACAGCAGACGATGTCCTAAACAAGGAACTGTAAAGCCAAGAGAGCTTAAGAATGGGTTCAAGGGTAAAAGACTGGGCTGAGAAAAGTGTCTGGATATAATAACTCCCCTAAGTATGTGGGACAGAGTACATCCCAACCAAGTGCCTTGGTTCTCAGAGAGTGTCCCAGGAACCAAAGTCATGTCACAGTCTAGTAGAATCAGGACCCAAGTCCTGCTGCTCTTTCCTCTGCCTTCCTGTTAGCACACAGGCTTCATCCATGCTGCACAGCCTCTGCGCACTTCCCCACAAGCATGCCTGTCAGGACACTCACCCCTCCTTTCCATGCCAGTCTACCAAGGACTCACTGGATTCTGTTTGCATAGTCTGTACGCTGCAAAAGAGCTCTCTAGCACATCCTGGAGGAATACTGGCTAGGCTCAATATGTCTGTGATGTAAACTCATCAAGTGAGTATTGTGCTGGAGATTTGAGCATTTCGTGTGTAATGTTTACTTTCTCCAGAAAATCCATATCTAGCCAACAGCATGTACATTGCAGTCAGGGGTAAATTAACATACACATCTCACTTTAAAATGCATCCCCCAAATGACGGAGGGCTAGCTAGAGACAGGCAGATGGGGATAGACATGTAGCACTCGGTTTGACTACTTCCTTTCTGGCTAGAGGCCCTGGGTCTGGCTAGAGGCCCTGGGTCTGGCTAGGGTGCTGTTTTCCTCCCTTACCCTCTGTCCTGGCTAGTGCTTCCACTGCCATGCTAACAGTCGTGGTGAATCCTTGTGTTGTTCTTGCCCTTAGAGGAAAGGCTTTCAATGTCTCACCATCAGGCACGGGCCAATGGTGGTCCTGTCCTACAAAGCCCTTGCTAAATGAATGTATACTTCTCTTCTTAACGTTTTACTGATTCTTTGAGAGTTTCACAGCATGCATGCCAGTCTTGTTCATCTCCTTTCACCTTTACAACCAACCTCCCAAAATAACACACACACACACACACACACACACACACACACACACACACACAGAAAACACTCAAAAAAAAAGAAAAAAGAAAACAGAAAACATCTCACAGTGGATGCCTTAGTATGTCACAGTGTACCCCACAGTATATCTCTCTGTCCACACATCTTCACTTGCAAATGTTCACTCCAATGAGTCATTGGTCTGGTTTGAGATCTCTGGCTTCTGTGACACCATCAATATTGGATCCTCACCATGACTCCTCTTGGTTATCCTGATGTTGCCCTGTGTCCTGGAGATCCTGCAGCTTTGGATCAATAGGACTAGGCTTTTCACGCATCCTAAGCATTCACAGACATTATAGATTTTGGGGTGGGCCAACTCAGAGCCCTGGATCTGGGCTTGGGTGGTAACTGAGCTGGCCAGTATGCTGGTTCTCTCTTATCCTCATAACCAGAGCTCCAGCCCAGCTCTGGCTAGGCCACCCAGTGCCACCATCGGCAGGAGGCAATGTCAGCTCTCCTGTTCCTATGACTTCAAGGCCCATTCACACACACCCATGCCTCCAGGGACAGCTCTGCTGTGCTGCCCAGTCAACACAGGGGCTACTTTCCCACATGCTGCAGCCTATAAGGGGCTAGATCGCCTCTCCTACTCTCACACTCTCAGGACTGGCTCACCGGGCATTGGCCATCAGGGCCAGCTCCACTGAGTTGTCCAGGTGAGCTCTCCCAAATGCTACAGCCAGGAAGTGGGCAGGACCAGCTCTCCCAACTGCCACAGGTGGTGAGGGGTGAGGTGGGAGGGCATCACCTCTACACACACATCATTTAAAGCAAAGGAGTGGTAGGGCCAGCTCTCCCATGCTCTCTAAGAGGTGGCTCACCCACCCCATCCCCTACCCACCCACCTCATCACCCCATCACCCCACCACCAGGGCTCTCTCCTCTGTGCTGCCTGGGCAAGGCATAGAGCCCCTGCTCTCCATAAGCTGCCAGTAAGAGATAGGGCCCGCTCTCCAGACACAGCAGCTAGTGAGGGGCAGGACTAGTTCAGCACAGCCCCTGGACATCCACTTGGTCATTGGCAGCTGCTCTGACCAGGCAAGTCTCCTTGTTCTCTAGTAGTAATATGAGCCACAACATTGACAGTGACCCCTGTGTTGTGTATCCATGGACTCAGACATGGCACTCAGTGGCAGCTCAGACTGGGATTTTACCATGGTGCTCCAGTTCCGTCTCTCTTCAAAATGCTCAGGCTGCTCCATTTATCTTTCTCTCCCATCTCTCTAGAACATACTCGCACACTTTGGTGGCTCCTGCTTCAGGCTAGCCTCACTGCTGGCAGGCCCCTGGGCGACATCCTCTGGCAAGTAGGTTTATAGCTGTCTGGGTACAGGTCTGTGGGTGCCATGGTGGTCCACAGTCTGTATTCGTCCTCCTGTGCTGCACTGTGTGATGTCAGGCAGGGCTCTGTGTATCTATGGCCCAACCCAGCTGTGGGGAGGACAGGTCTGTTATGTGTCCTAGACATAAAACAACATTGGCCACCAACCCAGGCAAACTAGGTAGGAAGAACAAAGGCCTGCCATCTGCTCTGCCCGACTGATAGAAGAACAATTCCACCAACAAGGTGTCTCTCTGACCACTGCCAGGGAGGTGGGGGGTGTTTAATGTATACTCTATACCTAATTTATTGAGTTATGTTATCATGCAAAGACACTGACTTCAGTCAACGGCTTTTTCAGCACCTATTGAAATGGTCCTGTGCTAATTTTTCCCTCATTCTGCTACTGAAACCTATCACATTTGATGATTTGTGTACGCTGAAGAATCAGGGTGTTAGATCCTGTTACTGTACTGCTGAATTCCACTTCTCAGGTCTCTGTTGAGAATGTGCACTTCAGTGTTCATGGGAATGGTGCCAGCAGTTTTCCTGTCTCTTAGTGTTCTTCTCTGGCTTCTCATCAGGTAACACAAGTATAGAACTGTTACCCTCACCTGGATTTTTCAGAATTGAGGAAGAACTTAGTTCTTCTTTAAAACTGTAGGGATCACTAGTGCAGCTGCCTAGCTTGGCTGGGAGTCTGTGGCTACCACTTTCATCTCTATCTCATTGCTGGTTTGTGTATGTATCCTATCTCCCGTGGTCCATGGAAGTTGTGTACTCTAGGAATCAACCCTCCTTTTATTATCCAGTATCTAAGTGTTCACAGCGGTCTTACATCACCCTTTGAATGTGTGCTACAGGCTATAATGATTCTTCTTGCTTTTAATTTCAACCTGATTAGTCTAGCTAAAATTGTGTTAATTTTCTTTTATACACGAACACACACCCCTTAGTTTGACTATTTATCCTTCCTGCTCTTTGAACTTAGTTTATTTTATCTTTCCTTAAAATACAAAGTTCATCTGTTTACTTGAGAACACGTTTCTGTTGTCATTTACCACTATAAATTGGCCTCTCAGGCCAGCTTGGCTGCATTGCATAAATATTGGTATGTTATATTTCCATTTTGACCTAACTCCTGTTTTGATTTCTTCTTTAGCTGACTGGTTGGTTGAGGGTGTGCTGTCTACTTACCATGTTATTTGTGACTTTTCTTTCTATTACTGACTCCCAGTTTTACAACACGGTGGCCAGAAGAGATAGTTCATTTCATTCAGTTTGTGAGATTTGTTGTGGCTCAGCATCTGCTCTACCCTGGCAAGTATCCCCTGGCCTGCTTACCTACTGCATCATTCCCGTGACCTTCTTGTTTTGTTGTGCTTGGTGCTGGGTCAGGTTTTGTTGTTGTCTGGTAGTACTAGAAGCTGTGATTCTTTCTTTTTTTTATGTCAAGAAAAGGTTTTTCTTTGTGCTTACATAAAACATCATAGAGCTTAAAGAATATCATAAAGAACAACAGTCCTTTGAAGCTGATGACAGCCGAGTAATCCATCTGGCATTGCTGTAATAAATGCCTGAAACATTAACTCCAAGGAAAAAGCCCAGGCCTGGGGAGGCAGAGTCAAGAGCATCATACTCAGGGCCTGCCTGGGCTTCAGAGCAAGTTCAAGACCAGTCTAGGCAACTCAGTGAGACCTTGTCTCAATTATTTTTAAGCTGGGGATGTAGCTCAGTGGCAGAACACTTTCCTAGCATATGTGGCCCTAGGTCAACCTTAGGAAAGAAAAAGGCAATCTTTTTGACTCACAGTGTGGAGACCATCAATCAGATCCGTTTCTTTAGGACCTGTGACAAACAGCACAAAATAGAACGAAACCATTCACCTCACGGCCAGCAAGCCAAAGGCAGAGAGGAAGGGGCCGGGTCCCATAATTTCTTCCAGTCCCTTTAGGCTCTCCAGTCACTCTAGGGCTAAAGGTGATCTACACAGGAGAATGCATCTGAATCTGAAGGTGAACCTTCCCAGTGAGTTAGGTGAACTCTCCGTAGAGTCTGTCTTAAAAGCAGGCCACATGATGGGCATCCTCCGTTTACCATTCCCTAGGAAAATCCCAGTCTCACCTCTATCTCTGAAAGACAGGTTGGCCAGTGTGGGGTATCCTGGGCTAGCAGGTTTGTTTTTCATGGGGTATTTTGAATGTATAATCCCACTGTCTCAGGTCACAGTTTATATTGAGAACCTTCTGGTAAGTCTTATAAAGCTCTCTTGTAGAGGACAAGTTGCTTTTTGCTTTTGCTTTCAAAATTCTCTCTGGATACTAATGATGTAAGGCTCAGCAAACTTGAGTTTTGGTGTTTCCCCTCAGCCCTGGAGAGTTTTCAGTGAGCATTTCTTTACACAGCACTCTGCCTGTGTGGCTTTTCTCCTATTGGTTCATTGTAGGGCCCAGGGAGCCCCAGTGCAGGCTTCACTCTTACCATTCCTATTCTCCTGGTAACTGCAAACAGCCTGCGTCTGGGTTCACTGGCTCTTCCTTCTGCTTGGAAGAGTCTATTTCTGAAGCTCCTGACGCTCTTCCTTGTTCAGTCAGATTGCTTAGCCACAGCTCACGAGTTTGGCTGTGACTTCTGTCTGTCTGTTAAATAGCTCACTTTGTTCATCCCTGTTTTCTTAGGTCAACTTTAAAGTCTTATCCACTGGTCCCTGAGTTTCTATAAAACAGTGACTGAAACCTTCGTGTAAGCCTCCATTTCTGTGGGATGTGTGACTAGAACACTAGTGTGCTTCATACATATTTCCTTAATATTGACTCTCTGTTTTCCTTGTAGTCTTAGGTAGCTATTTTTACATACTTTCGCTGAGTAGCTCCAGAGAAAGATCTTTTCAGGGTTTCCTAGCTGGCTTTCTATTACTGTGACAAACCACTATAATCAAAAACAACTTGAGAGAAACAGGTTTATTTGGCTTACATGTCCCAGTCACGGTGCACTACTAAGGAAGTCAGGACAGGAACCCCAGCAGGGGCAGACTGGAATCCTAGGGGAATGCTGCTGCTCCCAAGGCTTGCTCAGCCTCCTCTCTCATGCCACCCAGGACCTGTGCCCTCCTACAGCACTCATAAATCAAAAAAATGTTCCACAGGCTAGGACAAGCTGATGGAGGCTGTAGTTGGTGTCAAGTTGACAAGAACTAAACAGTACAAAAGGAACAGTGAGACATTCCACTTGTAGCTCCTCCTGCAAGTCAAAGCTGGGGAAGTGTCTTGCTGATGCCTACACAGCACAGGTGCTAAGAGGCGCCTGTTTATTTCCCCTACGGTAGTGCTTGTAAGTATTCGAAGTCAGGTTCTGTCTCCCAAGCCAGTGAAGCCCGAGTTGGCTGTCTGTGTGCTCATCTCAATCTGTGAAGGCTATGCACTGTATACAGGGAATGGAAAGATGACCTCAGAGGGCACTTGCTTTGGGGGCGCTGCTGGAAGGGCACATGGTCTATATGGGTATCTGCGAGTGTAACAGCCTATAGGGCTCAAGGACAGGTCTCATGGTGAAATCTTTGAGGCAATTACTACACACACAGTCCTCTGTGCTCTAATCACTGCGGAGCCCTGCTCCTTTTCCCTATCATATGCCTTCATTGCTGTGACAGCATCTGGCTTAAAGCCTCTCTTCCCTGCCCCGATCAGCCACAGGATCCCTTCAGTGTTCTGGGTCAGCAGCCCATGGTGGCTAGCCCCTCTCAGCATTCTCACCTTCACTGCTGACAGAAATCAGAGGCTAACAGTGGCTAGATGAGTCAGCAGGCAAAGAAGCCCAACAACCTGAGTTCAATCCCCAGAACCAAATGGTGGAAAGAGAGAACCTACTCTGACCTACACACACACACACACACACACACACACACCATAAAGCACATTCATGTACATGCATGTACATACTAAATAAATGTTTCCAAAAATAAGAAAACAGAACTCAACAGCTAAAGGGGTGTCTTGACACTGGACATTGTTGGCTTTGGGGTCAGTGTCATAAGTTTGTTTTGTTTTGGTTTGGCTTGGTTTGGTTTGGTTTTTGGTTTTTCCAGACAGGGTTTCTCTGTGTAGCCCTGGCTGTCCAAGATCTCTCTCACTCTGTAGACCAGGTTGGCCTGGAACTCAGAAATCCGCCTGCCTCTACCTCCCAAGTGCTGGGATTAAAGGTGTGCGCCACCACTGCCCTGCGTCATAAGTTCTTACCTTCTTCTATGTACATTCTGTAAGTTTTCCCTCCGAGCGCTGAGACCTCCCACTAGACTCCCACACTAGGATACAGCTCTCCTCTGTAAGATGAGTCCTGATCCCCACCTTCCACTGTCACATCCATGTGACATTCCCTCAGACCCTCTGGCTCTCTCTGATGCTTTAGTCAGCCCAGTGGTCTGTGTGCATGCTCCTTAATCTAGAGATGAGCTTTGTGCCTGCTGAGCCTACTCAGAGGCCAGGGCCTCACAGGGATGAAAACCCAGCTCCCCCTGCTGGAAATCCTTGTACTTCAGCTCACCCATTGTGGCAATGGTCAGGAGCCACAGGCTAGAAGCAGCTGCTCCTTCTCCAGACTCTTCACACCTCCGCCCGACTTCAACACTCTTCCTCAATCTGGGCCCACTGAAGCCCAGCTTCTCTGCATAAGAACCACCTTCCCTCCTTGTCCATCTGGCTAGATTAGCTCTTGCCTCCTTTCAACACAAGCCTTTCTCACTCACTGAAGTGTGTCCCTTCACCTCTACAGCCCTTGAGGGCTTGGACAGCTCAGCATGAGACACAATGGGAAGACACTGTGCTTCCAGGCAAGGAGCTACAGGTCTGTGTTAATCTCTAGTTTTCAACCTTGTACAGCCAAGGAGCAGTTGCCTTGACTCAACTTCGGGTTGTCCCAGGACTGGTCTTCCAGAGAGGCTACTACTACACGCCTTAAGATGGAACCTGCCCTGTGTCCATCAGCAGTAACAACACTTCCCATGAGCATGGCCGAGTCAAGAGTCACAATCATGCTTTAATTCAAGAATATGGGGACTCATATCCTCATCACACGTATAAATGAGGCTGTAAAACAGATTATCTTCCACTGACCAAACAGCTCCAAATTGCATGGAGGCTGGGCTTTCCAACCAGCACAGGCCAGCAAGCAGCAGGGCCCATTCCTGGTATGACAAGATCTCCAAATTGCATGTATGCTTTGTTGTCCCCAGGCCCCATTTACACACACAACCATTCTCCATGCAACTGAACCACCAGTCCACAGTACCCTGCCCCATCCCTTCCTACATGACACATTACAGAATCCACTGGAAACTAAAGAAAGGAATGAATCAAGAACACAAGCTTTCTTTTTTCTTGTTATTTTTTTAAGTCATGTATGTGGAATGTGAGTCTGTACAGTGTCCACAGAGCCCAGAAGAGGGCGTCAGATCCCCTGGACCTGGAGTTATAGGCAGTTATGAGGCTCCCAGAAAAGGTGCTAGGAACCAACCTCTTGTCCTCTGCCAGACACAGCAAGTGCTCTTAACCACTAAGCCAGCACTGCAGCCCCAAGTACACAAGATCAAGACAAACCAGGTGACTCCTCCACCAGCATCCCTTACTTACCCTAACATCTTACATTTCACCCACCTCTAGCCCCGGTCTCCAGCGCCACCGTGCGACACAGGCTACCCCTTCTTTACATAGGCTGCATTAGACTGTACTTTCTGCCTAAACCCAGCCCTTCTAGGCTACCACCACTTTCTACAATCAAAAGCTCAGGGTTTGACTCAGAAATAAAAAAGAAATCTGCAGTTTCAAATGACAGCTTTATTCCACCTGGAAAAAAAAAATAGCACGGACAACAAGAGAAAAAAAGAAAAAGAGGACCTTCCAATGCAACTATAACACCAAAGAGTGGATTTCTGTGGAATCAGCTAATTTTCATATTTAAAATATTCCGGCGAGTTAGCCTGTCCTTCACTTCACTGACCTTGCCAGGATGATGGACGGCGCCTTCCCCTCAAATGGATTGCCAAACAGCACTTTATTGGGGATTTCCTCTAAAAGGCAATTGGAGGTTCCTGCAACACAATTTATAGGTGCATTGTTTCCATTTATTTTAATTTTATTTATAGCCTTCTGCCCAGAGGCATTGGGCACAGGCAGCTGTAAATCAGAGACCAGAGACAGTGCGCTTTGTTCCTCTGTTGATGCTCAAATATCAGGGAATGGTTTGGAAAGCTCTAATCTGAACACTAATTACTTCTTCAATCAGACTGTGGGTGAGAACTCCCCTTTTTAAAAACTACACAAAAACACCGTACCAAACAAAATGTCATTATCTAGCACTCATAATCCTAACTGAAGGACAGTGGGAGTGGGTCCTACTCATGAAGGGATGCCACCCACTGGAGGGCACATACTCCAAGACTGGGGGTTTAACTGTAGACACAACTCCTGGATGAGCTTGGGGCAAGGTTCTTGACCTTCATGAGCTTCAGTTCTCACAACTATTAAACAAAGTAATAGTAAGAGAATCCCTTCTAGAGAGTTACTGTCTGTCAAATGAGATCTTGCAGCAGGGTCCAGCAGTATGCCTCCAGGGGAGAGTCAGGTCAGTGTCGGGAGGGCTGTCGTCTCGCCCATTGCCATCTCAGGCCTCATGCTACTATGACCTAGTGTCCAGCACTGAATGCCTTGGGCCTGCCCAATCTGTCCCACCTCTCACTGCCTTTTCCATGCCATCTGCTTTGGACTCTGGGCTGGCCATGCAGCTCCCCATGCAACAGCTTCCAAATCCTCCTGACTCTTACCAGAGACCACTCAGTTTCTTCCTAGTCCACACACACTGCGTGGCTCTCCACACTTACTGCCTGGTTCACCGTTCCCACGACACCAAAATGAACTTTCTGGAAATTATCACTTAGAGATTAGAGTCTTTGAGATAGCCCAGGTAGCCTGCATTCCCATTGCTAAGGTCCCTCACTATAAAAGGATTATGCATTCTCATCTGCTGTGTCAGTCTTGGCTGGGGGCCCACCCCTACTGGGAAGAAAGTAGTGATGCTAAGCACGGAGTCCTGGCAAGGCTTTGAGAGGCACCGGGAGCCCCCACCAGTTCCCTGCTTCTACCCTCAGCCTGAGACAGGGCCTGTAGCTTCAGACTTGAGCCCAGAGTGGGAGGACACCAGAGCTGTTCATAGCCCTTCAGAGACTACAAAGAGCCATACTCTACCCAGATATAACTACTGCTGACAACCAAGGATAACAAGACCTTGACCTCAGGAGACTATGGCCAATTGGAAGGAGCTGGGTGCAAACAGGAATGGTGGGGCCAAGGGTCTCTTAAAGAAGCCATCCACCATTCTGGCTGGCCCCAAGTGCCTCTCCAGCATCCACACACACCCTCTTGACACCCGAAATCCATGCCCTGCTTCGCGCAGGCTCTCCCCGGGCCTGCTTTCTCACTGGCAGGTGAGTCCACTGCCTCTCCAACCACCTGGAGAGCAGCACCTGGGACAGGAGTCTGACTGCCTAATCTTCTTTCCTGCCTCCTGCTCTGTTCACGAACAGTGGTCTGAGTCTGCCTGCTCTGGGGTTTGTCTTGTTGGTTTGCTTTTTCCATGACATTCCCACTGTTCAGAAATACTGGCATACTCAGTTCTCCTAAACCCTTTTACATAACACTCAACCCCAAAGAACTGCTCTTCAAACAAGAAGGGAGACCATTTTGGAAAGAGAGGCTAGGAGTGACCTCAGAACCTACTGAGGAGACTACAAGGCAAGAGACCTTTGGGAGACAAAGAAATGTCCCTGCCCCACATCGATGAATAATGGTTGAATTAGCATTCTCTACCTTGGGCAAACAGGCCATTGTAAATGCTTATTTTATGACTAGAGTTTCATAAATTATGCAGGGAGATTCTCTCAAGTGGCTTTCCTCTGGCCTTCTAGATGCAGTATTAATATGGCAGCAATGTTAAGTAGATGGATCCACTCCACGCTGGTAAGTCTGTTAGGACAGTTGGGTCTCTACAGCAAAACCGGAACTGACTTCACAGCACATAATGAACAGTGGAACTACAGCAGGGCAGTCCGCCTTGTGGAGCTACAGCAGGACAATGCTCCCTCTGGAGCTACAGCAGGGCAGTCCTCTCTCTGGAGCTACAGTGGGGCAGTTCTCCCCAAATCTTCAGGCACCAGGACGATGAGACTGCACACAGCAATCTGCACCAGGGATGGTGGGACGGAAAAGAAGAAACAGCCTTACCCTTGGGAGCTCACAAGCCACTGAGGGGGCTCCACATGCCCACACAAGTAACTTGCTGGGATGGGAGGAAGCCAAAGTGAATTAATTAGTTGATTATTAGATGCCTGCAAGAGGAGGCACGAGAGCAACAATGTCAATGTCTCGGTTACCCTTCTTGTGATAAAACACTGGGAAAGAGGAACTTGAGGGGGAAGTTTAGTTGGCTCCCAGTTTGAGGTTATAGCCCAGCATGGAATCAGGCTTGGCGACAGAAGCTTAAGTCAAGTGCTCACATTGCTCCCACAATCAAGAAGCAGACAGCAATGAATGTTTGTGCTCAACTCACTGTCTACACTTACACAATCCAGGGTTGCGGCCCAGGGATTGGTGTCACCCACATTTAGGGAGAGTCTTCCTAACCCAACTAACCTAAAGAGTAGTTGGAAAAGGAGGTAAGATGTGATTAAGATATATTGTATGTTAAAAAATTAATAAAACAATCTTTTTAAGAAAAAAAGGAAACTTACCAAAGGTATGTCCTAATCTAAATAGGTCCTCATGGGTGCGTGTGGAGGCTTGTCTCCTCCTCAGTGACTCTCAGTCCTGTCAAACTGAGTCACTAGCCAGCACAGCAGAAGGGTCTGGAAGCACAGGCAGAGACCAGGAAGCTTGGAGCTGGGGATTCCTACAGGCCAGATAGGTCGGTGCTAACACTGGTCCTGTGACCTGGGAGTCTGCTTATAACGTCAGTGTCTCAAGGCACTCAGGACAAGCCTGGACACATACAAACTACACACTCAAAGTGAGGGGTTGTGTGTGTGTGTGTGTGTGTGTGTGTGTGTGTGTGTGTCATTAAAATAGAAGTGTGTGTGTGTGTGTGTGTGTGTGTGTGTGTGTGTATCATTAAAATAGAAGAACCCTCATGGCTAGAGAGGAGCTAAGAGGTACAGAGTAGCCCACAATGAGCCAGAGGATAGAGGATGGCCAGAAGGAAGAAAGGTTTGGCCTCCTGCCCTGGGCTAGGAGTTGGACTTCATTTTGAACCCGAGACAGGGCCTATCAAAGGCTCCTAAAGCAAGAGCTATGACAGCAGACTTATGTGGTACAATCCCTGGGTGAGACAGACAGAAAGAAACCACCATCCACAGTGGCCCAGGGTCGAAGAAATATGGACTCCAGGGGCAACCATAGAGCAGACAGAAAAATGCAGAACCACTGGGTTCTTCACTGCACTTACAGCACAGAGACCACCAACCAACCACTGCTAGAGGACCTGAGAATACAACCAACACATGAGAAAAGGCTTCCCTCCTCCACTTCCACTCCTTTATCTTTCTCCAGCCCTGCCCCAGCCTCTTACCCTGCCCCAGCTTCTAGTCTTAACTCCATCAGACTGGCAGATGTTACTAGTCTGAGGGAGAGCGCACGGTGAACAAATAGGGAACTGGCTACAAGCAAAGCCTCTGCTGCTACAAGACACAAAGAAATCCCCAAAGCCCCTTGCCTGGGGGCTTCCAATTGCCTTAAGTGGCCAACAGGAGGCCCTGAGTGGGAAAGGCATCTGAGCAGAGTACCAGCTATTCTAGGGACCTCCCGGAGAGAGCAGCCAAGCTGGTCATCCTCAAAGAAACCCACTCACCTGATGGGGGAAGAGGAGGCACAAGCTGACCAAGCCAAGGAGTGTATCCAGGTAACAGAGACACCCACACCTCCCTGATAGCCATCACCTGTAATGAGCAGGTATGCTAGTTGGCAGCCAGGCCTCTATGGTTCAGAGGTCATCACTTACCAAGTGTCATTTAGTATATACTGAACGGTAGGTCTAAAACTAGGCATAATGGTATATATCTAGAATCCCATATCCAGTAGGAAAGGGCTGGTGAGTTACGGGCTTACCCAATGACTTTCAGGTCAGCCTGGGCTATACACAGTTAAGATCCTGTACAGAGGGGCGGGGAGGGGGGGAGAGCGAGTGCTGTGGCAATAGCCCCATCAGTAAAGAGTTTACCTTGCAAGCTTAAGGGGCTGAGCTCGACTGCAAAGCCCTTGTAAAGAGTGGGCAGTGACACTGTCTTGTACTTCTGGCACTGGGAAGCTGGAGATCCCTGGCACTCACTGCACAGCCAGCCTAAGCTACTTGCAAAGTTCAATTAACCAGAGACCCTGTGTCCTGAGAAACAACAGCTGAGGTTGACCTCTGGCCTCCACATGGGTGAGTAAGTGTGAGGACACACTCACATTGTAATCCCAGGAGGGAGGAAATGAGAATTCACAGTGTCTTGAGGATGAACAAGGTGAGTGAAGCAGTCACATTTAAATACAATATTCACTCGCAGTGGAAAGGCCATGCACATTCTGCAGAGGAAGCAGGCTCCAGTCCTCTGTCCCCCGACTGTACTCACTGGTGCCCATTCCACACTCCTGAGTGACAGCAGCTGCTGCACCAGGAACACTGCAGGACACGGATTATAACCAAGTGCCGCTGCTAAACTGTGAGACTTATAAATAGATTGTGAAGAACATTTTAACATAATTTGCTTTCCAGGCACAAAGAACCACGTCAATCAACTCTATACCCCAACAGAGGCAAGAGTCTCTGTTGATGGCTTTCGGGCAAATGAAGAAAAACAGATTTTACAGTGAGCTAATCTGTCTTTAAAATAAAAAATAAAAAAAATGAAAGTTGGAGCTCGATTTATGTTTTCACTTACTCATTCAACAACTGGATGCTAACAGGAGCCAGGGGCCATCCCGAACATTGTGAAATCAGATAAACATGGGGGACACCCAGGCTCCCCTCTCTACAGCTGCTTTACACAGCCTCCTGTCCATGGGAACAAGTCAGCACTCTGACAGGTGGCAATGGCAACATGTGATAACTCTGGGACAGGGCTCACACTAGCCCAACTGCCTTGGGTGAGAGCCAGATGCTTCAGGTCCTTACTACAAACTTTCCCAGAAATATCAGAAGAGCCGGTCTCCAGGGAAGGCCAACTGTGGAGAGCTGGCAAGGGTGACTGAGATAACTGCACTCCTGCACATGGCAGAAGCCCCCGGGAAGCCGACATGACATATGGAAAGTGTTAAACTTCTATGCAAGGGAAACTGCAGGAAGGCAGAGCCACACCTCAACTTCAGGGAGCTCAACTCAGAAACGACTGCACTTATTCTGGAGCAGTTTTGAAGCGACTCGCAGAGCAGAGCAGTCAGTGTGCTAGAGGAAGTAGCCAGCGGGACCTCGGCTGCCTGGGCCTTCCTGGGGCTCCATAGCATTGGTGCTTTATCCCCACGTGGCCTGGGCCTTCCTGCGCTCCGTGAGTGTCGGTGCTTTATCACCACGCGGCTTCAGTGCTGGGATGGCATTGATTACCATTTTAATTTTTCAAAGATCAAAATGTACAGACTGCACAATCAATGAGCAGATTTACCAGGCCAGCACTCTGTGTTCTAGCAGCATTGATCTCACTTAAGCTTCCCGGCAACTCTGCCAGGTGGAAGGGTGCTCATTAACCTCCCTGCAGAAAACAGCACCTACAACAGGCCACGGCTCCTAAAGGGCAGAGTCAGACTTGAGCCAAGCCTTGCTTTCCAGAAAGAGTGGCTGAGAGGCAGCAGGAATCAACCCAAGTACTTAATGCAAACTGGGGTGCTGCCTCTTTTTAAAATGGACCAACCTAAGGTCCACACAAAATCTCTGGGGTTCCTGAAGCCATTCTCCAGTTGTATTCACCTTAAAATGAGGTGGGACACAGAGAAACAGGAGGAAGAGAAACAGGAGCCTGAAGTCAGTGACACAGATGTGATAACTGAGATACCACCCTTTCCTTAAATGTGTATGGTGACCAAGATGGAGGACCCTTGAGCTGGTCTGCTGCTCTCTATGGTAAAATGGGTATAACAGCATCCCATGGATCACTGTGAGAGCTGAATGTCAAGTCTGTCCTTGAGCCCCAAAGGCACAGGCCTGCTCTAGGAACCCCCCACACACACACCAGGGGCTTGTCCTATAGAGCACTTACAGGGGTCCAAGTGCTGATGGTAAACTGAGCACAGGCATTAGTCCACTTTCCAGCACATTGAGGGCTGGGCTCCTTAGGAAATGGCCTCTTACAAGACAGTAGATGAGACCGTGTTGCTCAGTGGTCAGCCCTAGCCAGGCACTAGAATCTGAGCGCCCAAGAGGTGGCAGCAGAATGTGACAGTGTTGACTGTCAACTTGGCAGAATCTGGAACCGCTTAAGTGGCACCTGAGGGAGATTATCTTCATTATAGTACTGGATGTGGAAAGTCTTACCTGAGGGTGAGACCATCCCCTGGGCAGGGGATCCTGGACTGTATGAAGTGTACACAGCAAGCTGAGTGTCCGCTTGCATTCATCCTTCTGTTTACTACTTCGGATGCAATGTGGCCAGCTGCTTCAACCTCCTATTGCCTTGCCTTCCCCTCCCTGACAGACTACAGCTTAAACTGTGAGCTGAAATAAATGCCTTCCCATGAAACTCTTCTTTGTCAGGGCATATTGCAGCAACTGGAAAAGAATCTAAGACCCAGGAAAAGCATGTGCTGGGGCCAGCCTGGGTTACTCAGAAACCTGCCCTCAAAAATAATAATAATAAACAGTAATCAATCGGGAAAACTGATGACAGATAGAGAGGTCCATGATAGGTAAGCAGAAAGACAATGTGGTCAAGTCTTAAATATGTGTGGCCTTAAAATCAATGAGTTCCTGTATAGTAATTATCTCAAGAAAACAACCAGAGACAGAACAAAGATGCCAGCAAGAGGATGTTGAAAGCAGTGTCTGGCAGGGAAACTTGGGGACAAAACAAATGCATAACAATAGGGGGTGTCTCTATAAACTGCAGCGGCTCTAAGTGACGGCCCTGTGTGGTTATTAAACGTTTGCTTGCAGAAGGACGTCTAATCATGCGGAGAGCAGAGGGTTATTATTAATTGTACAAAGAACAGTGACAGCCTCGCAGCCTAGATGAACTTCTGCTTGAAAAATATTTTCTCATATTACGTATTTAATATGTATGTGAGGCCCGTTCTATTGAAAACCATTCACTACGATCTTTGTGGAGAGGATTCACATAATTCACATCTATGGAGGGACCGGCATTCTCACATCCAACAGGAAAGGATCAGGGGCAGCTGGGAACCACAAAGCTATTTGACTTCTGTAAGGACGGCTATCCCTGATGCCGCAGACTTCAGTAAGACCCAAAGCACACACAGAAACCTTATTTCAAAGGAAGACATGAGTGCCATCCATTTTTATAGCACAGAAAGATGTACTAACCCAAGGAGTCAGCATGAGGGCAAGAAGTATATTGCACAGAAGACCATGTGACTCCAGGGACACCCACCTTGTAGACATGCCACCATGCCTCCTGTCTATTCCATTGTACCTCAGATGCTGCACTGGTATCCCAGCTTTTTTTTTTTTAAAGATTTATTTATTTATTATATGTAAGTACACTGTAGCTGTCTTCAGACACACCAGAAGAGGGCGTCAGATCTCATTATGGGTGGTTGTGAGCCACCATGTGGTTGCTGCGTTTTGAACTCATGACCTTCTGAAGAGCAGTCGGTGCCCTTACCCGCTGAGCCATCTCACCAGCTCCAGTATCCCAGCTTTTTATGCTCCCAACCACATGTTCTTTTCTCTCAAAATCTGCTCAAGTGCCCACCTCAGTAGGTAGATGGCTAGCAGACATCCAGCCACAGGCTGACAGTCACTCTCAAAGGGCCTTCTCCAGTTCCCCATATTCAGCCAATAGTAAGTCCTTTCTCTAGAGCTCTGAGAGACTCCCACAGGCCACCATGCTTCGCAATGCCTTCCACAACCCACTCCTTGCCCCACACTTCCCTTCGCCTCACACCACCCTCCTAAGCTATCTTCCTACCTTCACGGACAAGCCACCAGCACTTTCAGGAAACTGGAATCTCTTCCTGATAGTGGTCAACACCTCCCACTTTCCTCCACCACTGCCAGCCTGCTATCAAACCTCCCCACAGCCTCATCCACCAGTGGCTCAGCCCTGACAGATCTACAGCCTCCCAACACCACTTTCCCTCGCTGCACCAAAGCCATGGTAGCCTTCTTAGCAAAGCCTGTCCGCACAGTGAGCGCCTTTCATGTCCTCTCTGCCCCAAATAACCACAGGTCTGACTACCCAGAACTCAGACCAAAGCTTAAATGTTACTTCAGGGGCTGGAGAGATGGCTCAGAGGCTAAAAGCACTCACTGCTTTTCCAGAGGTCCTGAGTTCAGTCCCATCAACCACATAGTGGCCTATAACCATCTATAATGAGATCAGGTGCCCTCTTCTGATGTGCAGGCGTATATGTAGGCAAAACACTATATACATAATAAATAAATAAACCTTATTTTAAAATACATATATATGTGTATGTTATATATAATATACTATATATTACTTCAGGAGGAAGCCCAGCCTAATCACCTGGGTAAGGAGATGCTTGGCCCACCTAACTCCAGTCCTGTACTTTCCAATGCAGATGTCACAGTGTCAACAGACACCTAAAATATACCCATAGAAGATGCTCCCTATGCGTGAAAAATGTACTAGACACCACAGTCAGCTGGAATGGTTCTTAAACCAATTGCACATGAAATTATATTATGATAATGTTTTTGTTTACTGGGCTAATTAATAAAAACAAATCCCCTAGCTGCTTGGCTCTTCCTAAACAGTTTGACGATCCCACGTGGCACATATGCAGAAGGCACCATCTTACCTGGGGCAGGACCACTCCACTGCTATGCTGTCCTACTACCATTCCCTCCCTGAGCACTGACAGTTTTGCCATCGGGTCGAGGAGGGCCTCCTGCCTAGCTCCCCAAGTGCACCTAACCTTCAGCCCTGGGACCTTCGGCAGCAAGGGAACTCAGTAGATAAGCTGAGCTCAGGAAAGAGAAGTGACCACAAGAAGAAACTCGGTAGCATGGTCGAGTTTACAAAGCACGACTCCCTGAGACATCAAACCCTCAGCACCAATCTCCAGCAAGTCTGGAGGCCAGGACATCAGCGTGCCACTGCATAGGCGGTCTGTATTCTGAGAAGTGCACCTTCCCCTAGGCGGCACTCGGGGCGCTGGCCCTGGTGCTGACCACTGTAGCATGCTGATTCTACCACCCATGATTCACAGAGAGCTGACTCTAGCATTGACTGTGCTTCTCACATACTCTAGAATCCAGATTCTACCCATGACTCTGAGGTGAAAAGGAGACAATTTTCACATGTGCCCAGCATCCCTTCACCAGCTGACTTGAGCCCTACTCATCATCCAGGGCCCCATTCCCACCACGCCCACTCTAACCAACTCATCCTCTTCCTCTGCTCGTCCATGGACAGGACTGGCTGTGTCATTCTGGAGACACTGCGGAGCTGCCCTCTCTGACTCTCCAGGCACAATTGCTCCCACCTCAGTGTGCTGTTCACAACAAGCCCTGGCATACCACTGGGCCCACAAAAACCTGGCACTGTTGACTTGGCACAGTCCTCAGGCATCATGTCTTGGGGCTACCTCTCCTTCAGCTCCTCCCCAGAGGCATCCTGGGCCCAGTGGAAAGAAAGCAATGGCCTCACTCTACATTCTGGGAGATGGTGAATTCCTCACACCACAATCTGTCACTGAGATGAAGGGAAGACCAAACCCAACCTAGAGCAGAGCTCATCTGCCAGGTCACCAAGTACTTGGACAATGGGGCTAACCGGTGCCCTGACCCCAGTACCCCTCACCCCTAGACTACACAGCAGGGAAAGGAGGGGAGGAGCCAGAGAGAGCTAGGCAGGATGGGCACAGGAGGCAGCTCTGAGTGGGGAGAAGATTAAACAAGTAGGAGCAGCAACCAAGAAAAGCACTGGGCAAGAAAACAGGCTGAGCAGGACACAGGCTGCAGGACAATGGCTTCTGTGCCACCAGAACATGAGGGGCAAAAGCAAGACAAGGACCTCCAACTCCAAGTGCCAAGTGCCATGCCTGTCCCAGGGCTGAGTGAGACTGGCAAGTGCCATGCCTGTCCCAGGGCTGAGTGAGACTGGCAAGCGCCACGCCTGTCCCAGAGATGAGTGAGACTGGCAAGCGCTGAGCCTATCCTAGGGCTGAGTGAGACTGGCAAGTGCCATGCCTGTCCCAGGGCTGAGTGAGACTGGCAAGCGCCGGGCCTGTCCCAGGGCTGAGTGAGACTGGCAAGCGCCGGGCCTGTCCCAGGGCTGAGTGAGACTGGCAAGTGCCGGGCCTGTCCCAGGGCTGAGTGAGACTGACTGTGGTGATGGCCCTTTGGTTTTAATGTATTCTGTTTGTTTTCTGAAACAGGATTCCACTATTATAGCCCAGGCTGGCCCAGAAGTTGTGAGCCTTCTGACTGGGCTTTACATGATAAGAT
The DNA here is from genome assembly GCF_008632895.1 of Mastomys coucha. Taxonomy (NCBI): domain Eukaryota; kingdom Metazoa; phylum Chordata; class Mammalia; order Rodentia; family Muridae; genus Mastomys; species Mastomys coucha. The sequence continues at coordinate 17,134,741 of NW_022196893.1, read as the reverse complement.
GAAAAGTCTACAGTAAGGAATGATACCCAGGTAAGGAAGGCAGTGTTAAGGAACTGTAAACAGGATAATTCCAAACTTGCCTCCCACTCACAGAGGCCTCCCCCCAAGATGTCACTGCAACTCACTCTGTAAGCTATACCAATCCCTGTGGCCCGGGACTTTCTCTCTCAGCCACCTGCCTTAAGCAGACCTTGGCTCCTACGGCCTCGGAAGGCTGAGCCTTGCTGTGCTGCCATCCACACCGCTGGGACTCCGCCGTGACTACCTGGTGGTTCCCCACACAGCAGCTCCTCCAGGGAGATTAACAAGTACAACTCTGTGTCCTCAGCATCCTGAACCAAACAGGAGCCTCAGAAATGTTTCCAGGTAAAGGAGGGGGCAACCCAATGCACAAACAGATGAATTCATTAGTGAGGGGTGAATAAATTAATTCAAATGAGAATTGGCTGCAATCTTGTTAAAACTGCTTACTGACCTTTGAGGAGTCCAAGAAATGCTGTGCAGAAAACCCTTGGCGAATGGCACAGTGGGAAAACAGGCTCGCAATCTCTGAGGGAGAGAGCAGCAGAGTCCAGATAAACTGTTGTGCACCCTCAATTCAGAGCGCCAATACAGATGAGGTGGAAAGGCAGAGAGCAATGAGCCAACAGCTGCTACCAACCTACCCAGGAATGCCAGGGTCCAGCACCACCACAAAGAAAGCAAGTTACCAGCAACAAGCCTCCATTTAATACCAAGTCCTATTGAGGACACACACTTGGACGCACAGAAGGCCTCAGGCTCTGTCAGTGGTGTGCCTGACAGGGCAGTAACTAAAACCCATAGAAAACAGAAGCAACACCGGAAACAACTTGTATCCACCTAAGCAAACTGGCTTAAGAAATGTCCAGTCTACTGCGAAAAGAGAAAGGACCATTTTAAAGCACGTTGCAAAAGCACTGACAATCATATTTTCAAGGAAAATCAGTGTCACAGGAAGCACCATGAAGGGGAAAAAACAAAAAACAAAAACAAAAAACAAAACACGGTCAGAGGGGAAGACAGGCTACACAGGCACAGCTGATCAGACAGGACCAAGACAGCTTCCAGAGGCCACTGCAGAGTAAGCTAGCCGGCCTCTGTCTTTCCTCCTGACTGGAGGTTACATCCCTCAGGTGAGATCACACCCAGAAGCCTCAGACACATCTAAGTCAACCAGTTCTCAAAGTGCAACCTTGACCCAGTTTGCTACCCATCTGGCTCAGTCTACCATCTTAAAATAGGGTGTTGAAAGAAGTGATGGAGAAATACATATCAAATACTTCACACCACCCCAAGGGGTACAGTAAGAATTTTAAAATATCAGATACTACTGCTTTTCTTATTAGTATGCCCAATGTTGGCTAAATTCTATAGACCAAAGGTAGGTCATTTTAAATCAAGATTGGTTGTATGTTATCTGAGATAAACCAACCACTTGAGAGGTTGAGGTCCAAGGATTTCCAGTTCAGGGCTGACCTAGGAAACAAAAAGAGATGCTGTCTCAGATAAGATATGGAAAGGGGGTTGGAGAGGCAAATCTACAGTGGAGTGCCTGCCTGGCTCCGTCTTCAGTGCTGTCAAAGATGGAGGGAAGGGAGTGCCAGGCAGAGAGGAACCAGGTATGCAGGCCGGGGCGAGAGGAATAACAAAGATAAATATTCACCGGGCAGTGGTGGCGCACACCTTTAATCCCAGCACTTGGGAGGCAGAGGCAGGCAGATTTCTGAGTTCTAGGCCAGCCTGGTCTACAGAGTGAGTTCCAGGACAGCCAGGGCTACACAGAGAAACCCTGTCTTGAAAAACCAAAACAAAAATTAAAAAAGAAAACAAAAAACAAAAAAACAAAGATAAATATTCCAGAAGACACAGCTGGAGCTACTCCTGCACCAGCAGTGGGACAGAATGTCTTCTGAGTGTGCAACAGCTCCTCAGACGTAGAAACCATCATAGCTCTTCTAAAGGACGCCAGGGCCTCAAGCCAGTTTCCATGTCCTGTTTCTAAAACACAGATGTCCAGGCCATAGCACTTTCCCAGCACTCCATACATGTTCAGATCTCATTCTGGCCCTCTTTACACTGCCCTGCCCTGCTCCAGTCCCTAGTCAAGGTGGAACTCAACCCGAGTCAGGATAGGGCTCAACTTGGGTCAAGGTTAAGTTCATTTGACTCCGGTCAGGGTGGAAGCTCACCTGACAATAGTAGCCAGCAGCATAGGCAGCCATCCCGGCATGACAACACACCCCAACCAAGACCCATCGAGTGTTCCCAGGACTGGACACATATAGTATGTGCCTTTCCTTCCGGCCTCTGCAGCAGCCATTCACAGCACACCTGCCTTCCTGTCTCATCCTAAGGCCTCACGGGAGCCCACTGCACACTGGATTGAATGAAGTAATCTCCACTCTTAAGAAAAGCATTTTCCTTCTACCCCAAGAAAAAGAAGAAACTTTGAAGATGAAAATATGATTTCTCTCTCATAGAAAAAAAAAAGTCAGCCATACTAGGCAAAGAAACTTTAAAATCTCCTATGGCATAACCATAAATTAAATGCTGCATACACACCGAGAATCAGAACGGCTTTGCTAAGTAGGTGTTACACTTCACTGCGTGCTTTAGGTAATGGAGATGATTTTCAAGCAAAGAAGATGGGAGAGTTTTAATGGCTTCTGAGAGAACTAGCACACAATGGAGGTGTGCGTCTTACTAATTCCATAGACGTTTATTCAGAAAATAACCATGAACGGATGGGAGAAAGGACAGGGCCCTGCTGTACAGTCAATGACCTGCGCTAGACCAAGGGCATAAGCAGTGACAGCCAGTGCCCTGCACTAAGTCTGCAGGGGATGGACAATAGATAGGGGAGGCCACAAGAGTCACCAAAGCAGCCTAGACATAAGAAGAAAATCTATAATGTGCAAGGCTGTATGACCATACTCACCACAAAATGACTGATGGGGAACTGAAAGAAAAAAATGTAAAAATAGGTACAAAATTATCTCCAAACAGACAAGCTAGGATTTGGAGGGGTCAGAGAGCTTTCTAAGGAAATGGAGTAGCAGTCATCAAACTTGACAAGATACTAAGTTCAGGAAAGTCAACTATAGTTTGAGCAGCCTGCCCACACCTCCAATTGAAATCCACCTCAGATCACAGTGAGCCTGCCAGAAATTCCCACCTTGCCAGTCCCTGAAACCCATTTCTAAATGATTCCAAAAAACCAGACAAAGGCCTGGCAGCCACCAAAATGGCAGCCAGTAGCTGTACTGGCCCCAACCAGGGCTGTCCTGGCCCCTTGAGTCAGCTGGGAACTGCAGCTGAGGAACCCGAGAGCTAAGTAGCTGGTGTGTCTGAGCCCTGGGGCCTGTGTGGTTGAGTGCCAGCATCCTGTCTGTGGCCTGTGATCCTGATTCATGAACATTCCCAAGTTCTCTCTGCCACCAGCCAGCTCCAAACAGCCTCATTATACTTGAGCCTGCTGTGACCATAGGGTGTGCAGAGAAGAAAGGGCTGGTGTCAGGGAGAGAGCGGGCAGGAGGAGGCAGCGGCAGGGGGAGAAGCTTCTGCCAGACCCAAAAATGGCACAGAGGGAGTTCCACACAGCTGCACTTCAGAGCCCAACTAATTCACTTGCTGCTGAATTTCAAAGTGTTACCCACATGTTGCTACTTCCTGCCTTCCTGGGATTGTCACAAAGGAACCTGATTAACCCTCCCCCAAGCACAGTTCCAATCACCTACTTCCCTACCCACAAATATCCCATGGCTCCCAGCTAATCCCAGAACAAAGTCCAAAGCTGGAAGACTTTCAGATCTTGACAACCATCTCCACCAACTCCTTCATTTACTGAAACTGGGGTCAAGCAAGATGTCAGTGGTGAGAAGGTCTGAGGCTGCAGAGGCGGACCTGGAGGAGATGTCAGCACCTCCTCTCCACCTCCAGTGGTCTCTTCTTGACATGCCAGCTCTCTCAGAACCATGCGCTTGGCCAGCAGCCAGCTACACTCTCCATATTGCCATGGCTTTTGTCACAGAACCAACACTCGTGCAGGCTGGCAAACTGAGACCAGCTCTCTCAGGCCCACCTGGTTTCAAGGGCTGCTCTACCAGTAGTGACCTTGAGACTGGCACCATGCACACCGTGCTTGTACACAGCTCTGAACCATCGCTACTTCCTCCCCTCTTCCCTGGAATATCGACCTGTCCTGTCCCTTTTTCCTAAGCTTTTCCTTAGGGGTGGCCTTGCCCTATCTTCCAGTCACAACCATCACACTCATAAGACAAGTGTGGTGTCTCACCCATGAACACCAGCCTCAGGTAACACACTCAAGTGTGTGCATCACCTTCCAGCACACATCAGGCCTGGGCAAGTACCCTCCAACCCCTGTCCTGCCAGCTCCTCCCCCTCCAACCAGCTGGCCTAGCAGCACAGAACCAGATACCAAAGCCTTGCCACAGGAGCCTGCTATCACACAGTGTTAGCATCTGGCAAACACGTTCGTTTGTGTATACAGACACCTCTGTGCCTAGCACATACCTGCTATGAGGCACATTCAGGAAACCCTGACCCTGCTCTCACACTAAGTATGTGAGGTCACTCTCAACTATGGCTTTTTTTCCCTAAGTTTTATTTGTTTTTAGTTTAAGTGTGCCTTAGTTAGGGTTTTATTGCTGTGAAATGACACCATGACCACCCAACTCTTACAAAGGAAAACATTTAACTGGGGCTGGCTTACACTTTAGAGGTCTAGTCCATTATTGTCAACCATGGTGGCACGCAGGCAGACATGGTGCTGAAAAGGTAGCTGAAAGCTCTACATCTGGATCCACAAGCAGCAGGAAGAGACTGAGAAGAAACATCTTCCACCAAGGCCACACCTCCTATCAGTGCCACCCCATTTGAGTCTATAGAGGCCATTTTTATTCAAACTACTACAATGTGTATGGGTGTTTTGCCTGCATGTATATCTGTGTACCACATACAAAATACCTGAGGAAGTCAAAAGACGGCGTTGGATCCCTTCAAACTGGAATTGGTGGTGGTGGTGAGTCACCATGTGGGTGCTGGGGTTCAAACACGGGTCCTCTGGGAAACCATCAAGTGTTCTTAACTTCTTTGCCATCTCTTCAGCCCCAAACTATGGCTTCTTAATAGCTGAACACTGGAATTACTAGGTGGTGTTACAGTGGACTTGGGAATTCTAGGCAGTTATAGAGCCCATGAACAACACAAAAACAAGTGAATAGGTACATTCTACATTTCCCCAGAATACTTAGTCTCCCCACTAAGCCCCAAGTCCTCTGCAAGAGGGGAACTGACAGAGCAGAGTGCATAGGAACACTGTATCAGAGGGGTGCAGCTGCAGTGCCCATTTCTACCCAATGGCCTAGATTTAAGATGTGAAGTACAGCAACTACCTCAGAGGGCTGTGGGTACCAACTGAACAGAATGGTGTAGTGGTTAATTTTCAGTGCTGCCGGATATGAAATCACATAGAGACACATCTTGGGTGTGTCTGTGAGGGTGGTTCCAGAGAAGATTAACTAAGACCCATCTCCTGAACACGGAGGCACCATCCCACAGGCTGGGGTCCCAGGCTAAATAGAGAGAGGAATGGAGAAGCCAGTTTAGGCACCAGCACTGGCCTTCAAACAGATGCAAAAGGACCAGCTGTCTCACCTCCTGCCACCATGTGCCCTGGCCATAATGGACTGAGCTCTCAGACTGTGAGCCACAAGAAACCCTTCCTTACACACGCTGCTTTCCCAGGTATTCTATCATAGCAGGAGGAACAGTGGCTAATGCAGATGGAGAGGTACCAACAGGTTCCAGGGAGACATCATCTGCTGACCAGCAGGAAGAACGGGTGGATTATGCCTGCTTACCACTTACAGACTCAGTGTTGTGCAGGGCTACCTGAGCTTCCTTGTTACCCTAGATGTCAACAGCGTGAGTGAGTGGCACCCATGGTCCCCACAGTCCCCACATGACAAAGAATAGAGTTGACAAACCACTTCTGTTGGGTTTTTTTTTTTTAAGATTTGTTTATTTTTATTTATATGAGTACACTGTAGCTGTCTTCAGACACACCAGAAAAGGGCATCGGATCCCATTACAGATGGTTGTGAGCCACCTTGTGGTTGCTGGGATTTGAACTCAGGACCTCTGGGAGAGCAGTCAGTGCTCTTAACCACTGAGCCATCTCTCCAGCCCCGACAAACCACTTTCAAGTGGGTACCTGGATCCTGACAAAAGAGTTCTGTGGTCATGGGGAGCACCTGAAGAAGCCACCCCAGAGACACAGGAAGGGCCCTCTCTTCACTCTCTAGTAAACATGAGAAGTCCTCAGGTTCATAACTATTTTAAAAAGCCTTTCAGATGAGGGACCAGCTACCAGTCTTCTGCAGGACGGCCATTCAAGGAGCTGAGGTATTTAGGTGTTTACCTGAGATAGCCTGTTGTGTGTTATTTTAATGTTACATTGACTTTGATAAAAGAGTATTTTTGTCAAGCACTGATTGGCTCCTGTGGCCTTCTGAAACTGGTGAGCACATAGGGGGCGGAGTGAACGTGCATGCTGGGTGCCTCCTGTCCCCAGGCTCCTGGAATCAGGCGTTTATTTCTAAGTAAAGAATGAGTACATAACACCTACATGCTGCCATTGTATCTCTGAAAGAGTAGGAGGACGAGTGTGCTTAGCCACGCCTCCTCCTGAGAAGAGACAAGACACAAGGTAGCTGCTGGATGCCAGAGGGAGAGCAGTCACTGTGGGGGCCCTTCGGGAACATTCCAATTCTCTGGCTCCGTATTGCAATGCAGCTTTTCAATTAAAATAATTAGTGAATCAAAAGTAAAAGGAGGCATCCTCCTTCCCTAGACTCTGTGGCAGGCCTCGCCTCCCCCTACCCCTCCAGAACGAGAGTGAATAGCATTCCTGGGATTGCAGTTCACATCTTGATTCTGAAGACCACAAAATATGTCAAGGTCTTGATGAAGCACAAAAATAAAATGCTGCCTCAGATAGATATGCAATTTTAATACCAATTTTACATAAAGATTGTTTTCAAATCATTGAATAGCCATTAAAAAGGTGGTGGCGAGAGGACCTGGAGAGATGGCTCAGCAGGTAAGAGCTCTGGCTCCACTTTCCAGCACACACATAGTAGCTCACAACCATCAGTAACTCCAGTTCCTGGAGACCTGCCACCCTCTTCTGGTCTCCTTGGGCCTCTGTATTCACACAGTGTATGTGAACTCACACAAGAACACGATATACACATTAAAAAAATAAAGTTTTTAAAGTTCTCAAGTGGTGGTTGAGGAGGAAGCAGCAACATGGAAAGGCTTATGACGTAACATTAACCAGAGAGAAAGTTGAAAAAGGGAAACTAGCAAATCACAGCATTCCCCGACAGCCTCTGGGGGAAAGCAGAACAGGAAAGTGCTCAGAAAAGAGACGGGGTGCTGCCACCAGGCTCCTCACTAACCAATCCCTGAGATGGTCTCATTGCACCTCCAGGAGTTTGCAGGCAAGTACCAATGCCCACTATACAGGGGATGGAAGGGAAACTCTAAGGAGGTAGCAGGACAATGACCAGGCAACCCTGTTGGTATCAGGCATGGTACAGCAGGACCTGTGCGTGCCCACCCCACCCTGACTCCCAAGATGCTAAGAGCCAGGAACCGGAAGTGACGAATTCAGACTTTTCAATAAGCCATTTATCCCAACTTCTAGAAACTAAAACAAATACGTGAGTTACATCATGGATTAAAAAAGATCTTACTTAGCCAGGTAGTAGTGGTGGTGCACACCTTTAATCCCAGCACTTTGGAGGCAGAGGCAGGCAGATTTCTGAGTTTGAGGCCAGCCTGGTCTACAAAGTGAGTTCCCAGGACAGCCAGGGCTATACAGAAGAAGCCCAGTCTCAAAAAACAAAACAAAACAAAACAAACAAACAAAAAAAAATCCCAAATTGCTTTGGGGCTGGTGAGATGGCTCAGTGGATAAGAGCATTGTCTGTTCTTCCAAAAGTCCTGAGTTCAAATCCCAGCAACCACATGGTGGCTCACAATCACCTGTAGTGAGATCTGATGCCTTCTTCTGGTGCATCTGAAGACAGCTACAGTGTACTTATTTATAATAATAAATAAATCTTTGGGCCAGAATGAGCAGGGACTGAGCAAGTGAGGTCTACCAGAGCAAGCAAGCCGACTGAAGTGAGCGGAGTTGACCAGAGCAAGCAGAGGTCCTAAAAGTCAATTCTCAACAACCAGATGAAGGCTCACAACTATCTGTACAGCTACAGTGTGTACTCATATACATAAAATAAATAAATCTTTAGAACAAACAAAAAAAAAGATCGTACTTGCTGTAGATAGAAGTATGTCCTTCAAAATGCACAGTGAGGCCCAACTCCCACTGTAACTGCAGTCCTTCCACACAGGGTTCATGAAGGGGAAGCTGGGGCCAGACAAGGTCGTGAGGATGTGCCTCTAGTGGGCAGTGCTGGCACCTCAAGTGTAACTCTCTCACACCAGCTATAACTAACTGGGTGTTCTCTCTCTCTCTCTCTCTCTCTCTCTC
>NW_022196893.1:17119514-17126129 GCF_008632895.1 Mastomys coucha | reverse complement strand
TCTCTCTCTCTCTCTCTCTCTCTCTCTCTCTCTCTTTCTCTCTCTCTCTTTCTCTCCCCCTTCTGCCTCTCTATCCTTCACACCCTTCCTTCCTCTTATCTCCTCTCCCTTCCACTACTTCCCTATTTCTTGCTCTCTCTAATTCTAGCTCTTTCCACTCTCTCTCCTTCTCTAACTCTAGCTTTTTCCCTCCAATCTCCTTATTTCTATTGCTAACTCTAGCTCTCTCACTTTTCTCGCTCCTCTTCCCTTTCCCTCCTCCCTCCCCTTCCTCCCTCCTTCTCTTCTTCTCTTCCTCATCCCTCTCTCTCTTTCTCTAACTCTAGCACTGTCCTGTCTCCATCCTTACTCCTTCTCTATGTCTGGCTCTAGTTCTCCTTCCATTTATACATACACAAAAGCAGAGTGATATGGAGACAAAGTTTAAGTGGCAGCCTCACCAGAAAATCCCTCAGCCCACCCCTGATCTTGGAAAGCAATGTGGGTCCTATGAGGTGCCCAGTGCAGTGTGACAGAAGCCTTGCACTCACCACCTGTTTTGAATTCCTCATCTTGAGAAAGTATTATTCTGCTGTCAACATTGGGCATTGTGAATGTTTCCCTTTGAGACCATTTCAACACAGTCTAAGGCTTCATCAGAAAGCCTGTCCTGGACACCACGCCCACACAATGGAATCAGCAGACACTCCTGAGTTTCCCCTATACAACACAGGCATACAGATATGTGCAGGCATCTGTCCCCATCCACACTGTCCCCAGCAGCACTGTCACCAGCACTGTCACCATCAACACCATCAACATCAGCACCGTCCCCATCAACACCATTACCATTAGCACCATCACTATCAACACTGTCCCCATCAGCACTGTCCCCATCAGCACTGTCCCCATCAGCACTGTCCCCAGCAGCATTGTCACCAGCAGCACTGTCCCCATCAGCACTGTCCCCATCAGCACTGTCCCCATCAGCACTGTCCCCATCAGCACTGTCACCAGCACTGCCACCATCAGCACCGTCCCCATCAGCACTGTCACCATCAGCACTGTCACCAGCACTGTCGCCATCAGCACTGTCACCATCAGCATTGTCACCAGCACTGTACCCATCAGCACTGTCCCCATCAACACCATTACCATTAGCACTGTCACCATCAGCACTGTCATCATCAGCACTGTCACCAGCACTGTCCCTAACAGCACTGTCAGCTGCAGCAGCAGCACTGCCATCATCTTCTTCTCTGTCATTCCCATCAACCGTGATTACCACACCTTCGCCAGTATCATCATCACCAACTCCAGATTGCTGGGCAGTCCATTACTCAACTCAAAAGTCAGCTTTCCTTTATTAGGCAAAGACAGAGGACAGCAGAGTAGGGACTGGCAGCACTCTGATGTCCCTAGGAATCTGGAAGAAAATGATGGATCTGAGCCTTCATAATCAGGTAAGAAAGAGCAACACAGCACAAAGGAGACTGTGGAGATTAGGTGAACACAGAGATACTGCATTTCTGGTTTACACAAACAGACGATGATCTAGAATGACGGAAAGAAGGAGAAACAGGAGAGCTCCCCTCCCCTGCCCAGGGCCAAGGAACAAAAACCCCATAAGCAAAATCACTAAAAATAAAGTTTTCATGGAGAGACCAATAAGCCAGCGAAGCAGAAAAAACACTGTAAGCTACATCATCACTGGGGCAAGAAGTTAGCAGATCCTGAAAGAATCTGAAAACTAATCGTCCTCCACCTACTGGGAGACACACCTCAGAACACAGTCCTATGGCACCTCACAGGAGCCAGTCTGTCCTGAAACTCAGTGAGGATCCCTTCCACCCACTTAGAAGTGACACCCAGAGAACCACAGAGACTTGGAGCACCTTGCAATCATGCTCAAGCTGAGACAGCACTGGTAACAAGAACATACCCAGAACAAGGCAAGTACAAGTGTAAGCCCTGGGACAGCTGGGCCACGCAGCAAACTAAGGGGAACAGAAGCTGGAAGCCAGTGACTCCCTGGCTAAGGGCTGAACCACTCCTAAGGGAAGGCTGGCCCCTGCTGTTGGAGGCAGAAACCAACACCATAAGCACCTCATGTTCTTCACTGAGGCACTACATGCCCACCAGTCTGGTTAACAGCCTGGACAGCAGGCGGAGGGGAGTGGCATCTTGGGAGTATAAGCTAACTCCACCTAGATACTGTAAACCTCAACCAGAAGCATGCAAGTGATTAAAGGAAATTCTGGGACTGTGCACATAGCTAAGCATGAAAGCCCTATGTTGTTCTCGGACACCACAAAGAAATTAAATAAGAAACAAATATATAATGACCCATTCAACAACCAAACCCCAGATGTACCAATGCAGAAACACGAAGTCAGGGCAATGCAACTCCTCCAATGGCACAGCAACAGACCTCAGTGAGAATGAGTCGGATGGATGCCAGAGAATTCAAAGGAATGGTTTTAAGAATGTTGGTAAAATCAAAGAGGACATGAACTCCTGAATGAATTCAAAGACAATACAAACAGCTGAATGAAATAAAGATGTCGATACAGCAAATGAAGGATGAATTCAATAAATATAAATACTGAAAAAAATCAAATTGAAGTAACTCAAAAATAAGTCAGTGGAGACCTCACCAATAAAACAGATCAAGTGGAAGACAGCCTATCGGAGTGTGGAGGCGCTGGATCAAGAAAACTGATCCCGCATGCAACAAAAAAGCAACAAGAAAAACTGCAAACAATCACAGCATCCATGGAGACGGACACACACCTAACAATCATTAAATTAAGGGGAGAAAAGTTAAATTCATAAAGTGTAAAGCTATAAAAACTCATAGGTGCACTGAAAGTACTTCTAAGGGGGAGTTTACAGCTGATTTAAAAGAAAACTGCAAGTATCTCAAATAAATAATGATACATGTTAAAAACTTAGAAAAACAAAGGACTAGAGAGCTGACTCAGCAGTTAAGACTGCTCTCCCAGAGTACCCAGGTTTGAGTCTCAGAACCCACATGGCAGTTCACAAGTGTTTATAACTCCAGTCTCAAGAAATCTGATACCCTCTTCTGGCCTCCATGGGCACCAGGCATGAACATGGCATGCAGATATGTATGCAGGTAAAAAACTCATAGTTATAAAATGAAATGAAATAATTCAAAGAACTTAGGAAAGCAAGAACAAGCCAATCCAAACACAGTAAACAGAAAGAAATAATAAAGACAAGGGCCAGAAGCAATGAAACAAGCAAATATACTAGCAGTGACAGAGCTGGCTTTTTGAAAAGATAAACAAGATTGACGATCCATTAGATAAACTAAACAAGAGAGTAAGAAGGCACAAATTAGTAAAATTAGAGATGACAAAGAAGACAGTCAACTAGACACGAACTAACTTCATTGGGTCACCAGGGCATACTTTGGAAACCTCTATTCCAATAAATTGGAAATTGTAGATATAGACACATGTGATCTACCAAAATCACAAATACAAACAGCTTAAATGAGTCTACAATAATCAGTGAGACCGAAGCAGGAGCAAAGCCTCCCAACTAAGAATGAAGCCCGGAGGACTTTATTCGAGGACTTTATTTGAGGACTTTATTCGAGAATAAAGCTCGAGGTGGACTCACACTGAACTCCGCCAGACCTTTCAAACAGTGCTAGCAAGCATGCGTCTCAAGCTACTCAATAAAGCAGAAAGAAAGGAATGTGCCAAACTCCTCTATGATGCCAGTGTCACCCTGATCACAAAGCCAGAAACACACACACAAACAGAAAATTTACAACTATTTTCATGAGTGAACATGGAATCAGAATTTCTCCTTGTTTAACAAACACACACACACACACACACACACATTAAAACATTTTTAAAAAAGATTTCTGAAAGTACAAAATAAAAATACTAAACTGGACATTTTTAAAATAAATGGATGACTTTCTAAAGGCATGTTATGTACCAAAGTTAACTGAGATAAAATAAAAAATATTGACGAGGATAAAATACTGGCAAATATAATTCAACAATGCATCTAGATCATTCTCCATGATCAAGTTGGCCTCATTGCAGGGATGTAAAGACAGGTCAACATAAGCAAATCAATACATGTAAAACACCGAATACATAGACCCAAGGACAGAAATCACATAATCATCCAACTGATTCAGAAAAGGCCTTCAACAATATTCATCATCTCTCCATGACACAAGCCCAGAGGAACCAGACATAGAAGGAGCAAGCCTCAACAAATAAAAGCTAAGTACAGCAACCCTATCACCAACCAGCAGCCAAACTCAAAAGCAGCCACTGTAAGGAAACAATTAAGATGAGGACAAAAATTAATTGAATAGAAATTTAAAAAAAAAAAGAGGCAATAGGATAAAGAGTTGGTTCTTTGAAAAAATAAGCAAACTTGACAAACCCTTAGCCAAGCTAACCAAAAGACCCAAATTAATAAAATTACAGATGAAAAGAAAAACATTGTGATAGATACCCACAAAAATACAGAAAAACTATAAGAACATACCTTCAAAACATATTCCAGGCCAAAGAGATGGCTCACAAACAAAGGTGCCTACAGTCATGCCTGGCAACTTGAATTTGATCCCCAAAATCCATGTATAAGAGAAGAGAGGAGGGAGAGGAGGAGGAAGAAGGAGAAAGAGGAGAGAAGAGGAGGAGGAAAAGAGAACCAACTTCCACTAGTTGTCGTCTGACACATGCACACACAAACACGGCAAGTATTTTTAAAAAAAACAAATTTTTGAAAATACAAAACAAAAACTAAAATAGGAAAATCTAAAAGAAATGGATAACTTTCTAAAGGAATGTCACCTACTAAAGTTAAACTGAGAAAAGATAAAGAATGGAAGCCGGGCAGTGGTGGCGCACACCTTTAGTCCCAGCACTTGGGAGGCAGAGGCAGGCGGATTTCTGAGTTCGAGGCCAGCCTGGTCTACAGAGTGAGTTCCAGGACAGCCAGGGCTACACAGAGAAACCCAGTCTTGAAAAACAAAAAACAAAACAAAACAAAACAAAACAAAAAAAAAGAAGATAAAGAATGGAAACAGATCTATAGCAACCAACAAGAATGAGGCAGTAATTTAAAATCTCCCCATCAAAAATAAAATAAGTCCTGATGGGCTCACTGTAGAGTCCTATCAGGCCTATAAAGAAGTAACAGCAATCTTTCTCAAAATATTCCATAAACTAGAAAAGAGGAATTCCTCCAAACTCAAATATTACCCTGCTACCAAACCAGATGAAGGGGACACACACACACAGAGAGAAGAAAATTACAGACCACTCTGTCAAAGAACGCAGACAGAAAAGTCTCAACAGAGAATACTTACAAACCGAATTCAAGAACACACTGAAAAGAGTAGTGTCTTAGTTAGAGTTTCTATTGCTGTGATGAAACACCATGACCAAACCCAAACTGGGAAGAAAGGGAGTTTGACTTCTGCTTCCACATGATAGTCCATCACTGACGGAAGTCAGACAGGAACTCAAACGGAACGGTAACCTAAAGGCTGGAGCTGTTCTGAGGTCATGGAGGGGTCCTGCTTACTGGCTTGCTCCTCATAGCTTGCTCGGCCTGCTTTCATACAGAACTTAGGACTACCACCAGCCCAGGGATGGTCCCACCCACAATGGGCTGGACCTTCCCCGTCAATCGCTAATCAATCAATCCCAATCTTAAAAAGATATTATCTCAGTTGGGGGTCCCTTCCTCTCAGAACTTGTGTCAAGCTGACATAAAATTAGCCAGCACAAGCATTCATCCTGATAGACTTGGCTTCATTTCAACAATGCAGGGATGATTCAACACACACAAATCAATAAATATACAATATTTCATTAACAGATTCGAGGACAAAAATCACATGGTCATTTAACAGTTGCAGAAAACCTTTGACTAAGACCAGCATCCTCTAATGGATGTCCTGAAGAGACTAGGAATGGAGGGAAGGTACAAACCTCAGCACAATAAAGGCTAGTTATGAACCCTAAAGCCAACAGCACAAACCATGGAGAAGCGCGAAACTACGTTTCAACTAGATCAGGAACAGGAGATGGGTATCTACTCTCTCAGTGTACTGCTTAAAGTCTTACTAAAGCCCAAGAGGAGAAATAAAATGGCTACAAACGGAAAAGGAGCCAAGTTATCCTTATTTGCAGACCACAAGACCTGACCTCTATAGACTCCCTCAGGAAACTTTTAGAACTGGTAAATACTTTCAGCAAATCAGGGGACAAGGTCACCCTCCAAAAATCAGTAGCCTTCCTATATGCCAGGAATGAGCATACTGTAAAGAAGATCTAAGAAATTAGCCCCATTCACAATACCTTCAGAGCAATAAAAATATATGTGAATAAACTTAGCCAAAGAAGTAAAGACTTCTACAATGAAGATATAATAAATGTTAGTGCAATCCCCATCAAAACTGCAAACTTGTTATAGGAAGCAGAAAAGCAATGCTAACACTCATACGGAAGGGAAAGGCCAGAGCAATCCTAGGCAAAAAGAGTAACGCTGAAATCTCAGCATGTCTCACCTCAGGATGCACTACAGAGGCACATGGTGTCTCACCTCAGGATGCACTACAGAGGC
>NW_022196893.1:17108120-17118120 GCF_008632895.1 Mastomys coucha | reverse complement strand
ACTGAGGGTTGTGTTAAGTAAATCAAGTCAACTCAGAGGGAAATAATGCTGTACATCTGCTCTCATTGTAGATCCTAGATTTTGCACAGGAACTTACAATCATCCTTACACACATATGGCATTGTGATAGTAGAAGTGGCAGTGTCTGGAAAAGGAATGGAATGGGAGGAAAGGAGGGCAGTGGTACTTCTGTGACATTTTTATGAAACCATCTCTGTACCACAGATCTATGTCAACAAAATACATGAAACAATTCAAGTCTGCTTTTCTGATTCAAGGATATAGACCCAAGATAATGATCGCCACCTTGTGGCGATGAATGAGAGGACAAGTGACTTCGAGGCGAGATCTTTGGCATGACTGAACTAGATCAGCGACTCCAGATACCTTCCAAAGAAAGACACAGCACCATATATGTCAAGCCTCTGGGTCTGGATTTGTTACCTTCTGGTACCATCTAACACAGAGCAGCCTATGTCAACTGGTGAGCCAGACATACTGGTAACTACTGAAAACCCTGGGCAGGCGACTAACTGGCGTGGAGTGACTTCACTGGCGCTTCCTGAGGCTGATCTATGCACATGCTTGTAAAGGTCCCTAGAATATAAAGACATGTGCCTCACAGTCACAGTCTGCAGGAGGCTCAGTCTGTACAGTGGACAGGCGGACACAAACTCTACTATTGTTAGAGGCAGACAAATGTTAGGCACATATGCAATACTGCAGAGAACAGGGAACCAGGAATTCCTGCAGTTCTTCAGTACTCTGCCATACTTCTGTCCTCAAGTAGAGAAAATTTTCACACTAATGCCACTGATCCTGTAGTCTCTTAATTGCATAATTATTTAACATCCTAATCTTCAAAAGAAACACTGAGAAAAAAAGGGCAAACATGCCCTTTTTTAATAGGGCAACTTTAAGGCTGCCTGCCTGCTTAAAACCACACAGTAGCCTCCGAACATTGTTAATAGTTTTCTCTGAAGATTACATACCAAAGCTCATCATTCCCAAAAACAAGTTACCTAAAAGAGCCTTGAACAATATCCTACTGCACTGAAGATACACCCAGCTGTAGTTAGTAATCAAACAACTACCTTGTGCAACGCCCTATTTGTTAAGTTTGATTGTTTTAAACATAGTGACATCGCATGTCACTCAAATGTCACATCCAGCCATAAAAATGTCATTAAAAGGGAAACAAAAGTGGTACTGGTGGTACTGTAGTTGAGTCAGGAATCAATACAATGCGGTGGGGGGACTTGTTGGCATTTGAAGGCTAGGTAGGAAATGACTGGGAGTTAACATAAGGGTAAGAAAGGTGCGCTGTCTCAGATACCACAGGCATGCCGTGGTCATTTGTGTTTGCTACATTTCCCATCTTTCAGTGCTCCCAGCTTTCAGCCACATTCTCATTAAGATGTGACAGAGTTGCTATAGTGAGACATACAGAAAAGAAGCAGAGCTTCTCATACAGGTGGGAGCACACAAGCCAACAAGGCTGGGGAATAAAGGCAGGACAGCAGAGGCAGCCAGGAACCTATGGCTAGTGAGCCCTGCCTCTGCCTAAAGGATATGTTATTGTACTCTGGTTGAGCTGACATCTATATGTTCATAACAACCATTTACCAGCAACTGAGTGCTGCTTGGGCCCTTGATGTATGAAAGTACAAGGAAAGGGAGCCATGGTAAAACATGAGAATTTGCTTCCTATGTGTTGGGTCCCTGTGTGTTAATAGCTCAAAGCAACTTTCCCTGATAAGATCTGGGGCAAGAATTAGCTACTTCTTGCTTTGTCCCTCTCACACTGAACACAGACAAACAGATTGTCTGTCTGTCTGTCTGTCTCTGTCTCTCTGTCTCTGTCTCTGTCTCTCTCTCTCATGCACACACACACACACACACACACACACACACACACACACACACCCTTCTCTAACACCCAACAAAACCCAACTAAAGGTTTCTTGCTATTATGTGGCTCTGGCTATTAGAGGGGACACTAGACACTGGCTGGCCAGCTGCCTGTGATGTGGGAATGGTTTTTCCGAACCATCCCAGGATGGTCACAGCCAACCTCTTCTAGACCAGATGCTAACTATTCCAACAAGACCCACAGGAGAAGAAACAACTTCTGGCCTCCAAAGAGCACTAAGAATGCTGCTATCTGCATTAAGCAAACCCAAGAGAGAGCTGGAGGCCGGGAACAGAGCCCAAAGCCAGCCTCATCCTAACCTGCCCTGCTCCACTCATTGAAGGGTTGCCTCCTGAGCAGTCAGCCACAACAGACAAGGGGTGCTGTAGAGATGGACAGAGACCTATGAGTCCTGAGGTGCTATGGCACTGGTTTGCATTTTCCCGGATGTATCAAATGACCAATGTTGGCTCCCTCTGATGAAATGATCTTTCCAGAAAAGTGCTCTGTCTGGGCCACCAGTTCTCACATTCTTGCTGCCTCTGGGCTCCAAGCTATGATGATGTGGCCCTCTCCTCCCAGTCCACTCTGGTCCATGAGCAGCCAATCAGGCTCAGCAGACAGTACTTAAATCACCCACCTCCCCCAAGGCCAAGACCCTTGGCTTGGCTTCCACCCCCAGTAACCATCTTGCCTCTCCTTCCCCTCCATACCTTGCCAATTGCCAAAGAAATTCACCTATTCCAAGGCTACTTGTCACCTCTTACTGGAAGCCCTCAGGGTGCTTCCTTCCAGGCTTTACTCCATAGGGTTCCAAGCCTCCTGGCACTTTACACTGTGTGCCTCCTCCTGAACCTCTGAGCCTGAGTCCAGGTGCCTTTCTACTCTACTTGGCCTTCTCGCCCACCTCTCTCAGCCTCAACACCTTCTCTCCAGTCCTCAAACAGTTGAAGCTCTCTACCACAGGCCCTTCGCACCCTGGCTCCTCTCCCAGGAATGTCTTCCTCCACCCTTGACCTCTCTCCTTTTCAGGGGTCTCTGATGACCACCTGCTGGGCAGCAGCACCTGAGTTACCCCTCAGCACTGCCTCACCTCCAGGTGTACTTACCACCCTCTCAGCATCCCTAAAGTATTCAGTGAGGCCTGTGTCTGTCTTCCCCAGACTAGAATGGCAGGCCTTCCGCTGGTCTGAAGTATTCAGTGAGGCCTGTGTCTGTCTTCCCCAGACTAGAATGGCAGGCCTTCCGCTGGTCTGGATCCCTATTCTCCCCTGTGGCTGAAAGCCTAAATTACCTCCTGCACTCAAAGAACTCAGTAAGGGAGGTTGGATTTCCCTCTCTCCTCTGAGGTAAGACACTCAGCGAGTTGGTCACATAGAGAGTTAAGGACACAGCCAGCACCCATGCTGGGGTGGTCTCTATAGTCACAGACCTGCAAAGTGGCCTTCAAGTCAAAGGTACTCAGGGACATCTGCTCATGGCCCTACTCCCAGGCAACATGGCTCCATACTTCATTCATGCCTTCCTCCCGCTCTGTCCAGGCACATTTTCCATCTTGAAGCCCAGAGTGGAAAACCTGGGTACCTGAGACCATAGCTCTGTGTCTGGCTCAGTCCTCAGAGCAAAGGGGACATCTTCTGTTCTGCTGGCTGACAGCTCTCTAGTGTTGAGCTCTGCAGAGCCCGCCCACAGGGGCCCCACCGCTACGTGGCAGTCACTCAACAGCCCTCAGGAAACATCACATTTTGCATATTCCAAATGGTACTCCTGATCAGCAGACACACGCGATGAACATGAATGCCTCCAAGTGTCATTTTCCCAGGCTTCAACGCAGGCAGGCTTTGTGTGAGTAAATACTGAGTTGACGCTAAGAGGGGACTGAGCTGCTAAGTTCTATTTGCTACTTCCATCCCCGGGCTCAGAACAGAGCATAAGCTACACAAAGAGCAGCGGATGCTGGCACAGGCCTTCGGCAGGTAGAGCCATTTCTGCTGGTCCTTCGCACATCAGCGATTTGCTTCTCCAGCTTCGGCAAATATTTACCACTTTGGTTTTTATGTAATGGGAGGATAATGTATTCCACTGTCCTCAGAGCTACCTTAAAGGCCTTAGGAAAACAGGCAATTTACAGGCTATGTTTCTCTTGCCACTAAATACAAATTCAGTAATTGTTTATCTTTGAAAGCAAATGGTTTTAACTTTTTGGCTTTAAACATTCAAACAGAATTCTTAAAGGAAAAAAGTAAAACCATAATCACACAACCTGACAAAGGGCCTGATTGTTACATCTGACCTTTCACCCACACATGGGCACGCTGACCCACAGGCCCTGGGAGCCCTGGGAGCTTTACTGCAAGTACAGTTTGACTTCTAATGCTGCCCTAGTGGCAAGACCCACAAGAAGATTCTAGCCACTGCCCAGCACTGAGCCAGATCCAGACTGCCATCAGGCTAACCCGTTTCCATTAACTATCTCCTGGCCACCTGGCCATGTGCCTGTGGCAGAAACCAACGGAGAGAGTCAGGAAAAGGTCTGGGAACAACTCTGACGTAGCACAGACCACCAGGGGCCATCCTGTGCTAATCGGTATCCATGGGCATTTACCACAGCCAGCACTCCCAAGGCCTATGCACTGTCTCAGTCCAGCTCCAGGCAGGTACACCTTACAGATGAGCAAGGACATTGAACACCAGGATCATAAGTTACCAAGCCTGCCCAAGGTCTCCACACAGATGGCCAACCACAGAGCCTCTTGTCACAAGCACAGTGGGATCCGCCTCCTCCCAAACATTCAGTGAGATCCACTGAAGATCCTGAGCAGCTAACTGACAGTCCCTGCTCAGCAAAGCACAGGGGCATGGTGTGCTAGAAAGGCAGAAATAGGATTCCAACTTCAACTAGAAGATTCTGTTCCTTCTGTATGAAAATCCCTAATTTCCTATCTTGGTGAAGAGAACTAACTTCCATCCAACTATCTTTATGCCAAGCCTAACAAAGCTATCCTGTCTGTAGTTTCCTCCCCACTCCAGGTAAGAACTGCTCCATGGACACCATCATCATGGACACGCAGCAGATGCCTTCAGGAGCTCCTATCTTATCTGTACAAGGTCCTGGGCTGTAGGAACTGACAGTCAACGCTAGCCTCCATCCCCATCAGTGAAATAAACTGTGGGGCACCTACAGAGTGTCATGTGGCTCTCTATGCACTACTGTGTAAATACATATAAATTCAAAACATAAGGTGTGGATCAGCGTGTCCAGCTGGGTGGATGAAGAAAAAGTGCTGCATAAATGCCCAGACTCCAAGGTATCTATCACTCTACAGACCACTGCTTAGGTCCTGAGAGACAAGGAAAGGGTGCGAACACACACTGCAACAGGGGAGATTTACTCCCCTGGACCTAATCACAAGGGAGCCTCAGACTCACATAAACAGAGGGACCCTGACAAATAATTGCCTGCACACCCTGAATGTGTCAGGGTCAAAGTGCACATGTGGGAAACTTGCACTCCAGGCTCACAGAGATATCAGAGCAGAGAGGACTGTGGGGAGGGTCCATTGAGCTCTGGATTGTGGACAAGGAAACAGGACTCTGGGGTAAGCTAGAAAATGTGATCAAACACTGTGCCTCCTCACAAGGCAGACGGCACTGTGTCAAGGCTACATTCCCTTACACTGAATGAGCTGACTCCTGTGCTCTTAGAAACTTACAGCAAAGTTCTCCAGAGAAGTGGAGGGATGTCTCCGAAGTACACTCAAATGGTTCTGGAGACACATACAAGCACAGATGAGAATGGTGAATGGGTAAAATTCAGACAACGGGGGAAAGTGTGTCCGGTGTAGAAGCTGTTTGTTCTGCCCTGGAGACTTTTCCTAAATATAAAGTTACATAAATAATGTTTGGAGCAATGCGCACAGGCCACCTCTGTATAGGAGGCTCCTGAAACAGGAGAGCAGAGGCCCGTTTTCAAATGCTTTGCAATATTCTAAGACAGGTATGTGCTACTGAATTTTTAAAAACATAATTAGAAGCCAGGGGATGGTGGCACATGCCTTTTAATCCCAGCACTCAGAAGAGGCAAACAGAGCTCTGTGAGTTCAAGGTCATCTTAATTTACATAAGGAGTTCCAGGACAGCCAGGGTGATATAGGGAGACCCTAACTCAAGAAGAAAACAAAGTTACTAAGCTAGGAGAAAAATCCCATTGTACAGACTTTAAGGCCTAAGGTGTCCTGCTCCAGCCTTGAACAGAAAACTTGGTCCTCCCTAAGCTTCCCTAATGCACAGGTCAGCTTGCTGCGGCCCATCCACAGACCCCACTCGCCACCTCCTGACCAAAATGGGCATTGCACCTCCCAGCTCTCCGCCCGCAACAAGTTACTCTGGCACTGCCTTTATCTTAATGTTCAAAAACTGTTTCTCTGCTATGAGTGATCCCAGGACCTCTCCTGGCCCTCAGAAAACTCAAGTCCCTAATAAACACCTATTCTTGAGCTCCTTCAGCCAATGTAGGCTATGAAAATGAAAGAACCAGTCATCAGACAGCAATCCCACCACAGGATCCTGAAAGCAAATGTCCTGGAGACTGGCCAGTGTCCACACAGGTACTGCGGATGATCACACAACTCACAAGAATTCACCCGATGACCATCCTCTCTCCCCACTGCCCCCCCAGGCCACCCGATGACCACCCTCTCTCCCCACTGCCCCCCCCAGGCCACCCGATGACCATCCTCTCTCCCCACTGCGAACCCCCCCACCCGGGGCCTTACCTGTCACACTCATGCCCTCCCTAGTCCCATGTCTGCAAAGTACAAAGTCAGTAGTTGAGGATGGTAGTCACCTCACCTCATCCCCCAGATGTCACAGTCAACGCACACCCTATGAAGAACAAGGGCAGCCACCTGCTGGGCCTCTAGGGGCTCCCCCTGAGGACCACAGTAGGAAAAGCATACGGTAGCATTAAGAAAAAAGGATTAAACATATATGCCAGGAAACTGTGTTGGGAATATGTTAGCTAGCATGTCTAAAGGAATTAAGCAGCACAGCTACAGGCATCTTAGGGACTCAATGTCATGAAAACACAATGCAGCGTGTGTGCAACCAGTTATGACACTTTTGGTCTTGTAAGAAACAACAACCCACTCTCAGGGACTCACCAAGGTCTGTATTGGGGCCAGCAAGCAGCTGTTTGAACTTGTCCAGCCGAGAGGTCTCTCTCTTACTCAGGGCTGAGCCAGCAAGGGCATGTGGGTCAGATGTCCCACTCAGTGTCACAGTGGCCGAGTGGGGCAGAGACTGGGACCGTTGCAGAGGAACTGTGTCACCGGTGCTCTCTAGAAAGGGCAGAAGAGCAGAGGGCAAGGTTAGCAGAAGCCCTTGGTCTCCTGACCACACCTTCTCCTTTACCCATGTGTCCATGTGCTCACCATGTCATTCACTGGCCCTTTGTGACCGCCATCTGGTCAGTTCTCCCTCCCTCCCCTCACCCAGCACCAAACACTAGCTCACTGATGAAGTACTGTTCACCAGAAAAACAGATACACCTGCACACGATCGCATCCTGACAGCCAGCAAAGTCCAAAGCCCTCCTCTGCGGCCTTCAGATTTCCACAGGCCTGGAAGGTAAGTTTAATGGGTCACCCAGGTGTACTCAGCAGGCAAGCCACTGTCCACCAGGAAAGGAAAGGATGATGCCACAAAAGCACTGAGGACAGCAGGTAAGTGACCAGAAGGCTGGGGAGAACCTGACTATGATCAGAGCACATCTCACTCAGTGCCTCGCAAACAACAACAACCACCCCAAGTCCTAGCATACGTGGACAAAGAAAGCCAGGCAGGCAAGGAGCCTTCACAGACAAATCAGGCATCCCTCCCTCTCCAAGGGTTTCCTTAGCTGCTGCCCCCAAAACCTGCAGGGTCAAGGAGTCCTGAGGAATGAGGTGAGATGGCACAATCCATTCTGGAATCTGGTTAGGAACGGCCCAGAGAGGAGTCAGGTCACTCAACACAGAGCCACAGGAACCAAAGACGTGAGGCTCTGTCGTCCCTGACTGCTAGGTATAACTCCACCCAGCAGCCTTGACTCTCAGAAGGCACAGGCCAGTTTGCAGTCAAAAGTAAGCATCAGGAAAGATGGAAACTCAACATGCTTGTTTCTACCTTAGGCCTACAGACGAGCATCCAGTACACCCTCCCACACATCAACCCCGGAGTTCAGGAGCAGAACGTCATGCGGAGTCTATACACATGTGTGATGCACATATGTACACTCCTATGTTCAATCTGGAGTTCAACAGCAGGTGTCTTCCTCAGTCCCTCTCTACTCTATTTTTGGAGGCAGGTTCTTTCACTGGGCATAAGCTCACTGATTTAGCTCGACTGCCTGGCCAGCAAGTCCCAGAGATCCTCCATTATCTATACATGCTAGCATCTAGGGCTATGGAATGGCTCCCACAGCTCAGAGATGTGAATGATTGGTCATTAGAGAGTGGAGCTACTTGACAAGGATTAGGAGGTGTGGCCTTGTTGGAGTAGGTACGGCCTTGTAGGAAGTGTGTCCCTGGGGATGGGCTTTGGGGTTTCTCTCCTGTGTGTGGATGTGTCTCTCTCTCTTCCGGTTGCCTAAGATCTGCATATAGATGCCACTGTGCTTCCCACCATGGTGATAATGGATTAGACCTCTTTATGTAAGCAAGCCCCAGTTAAAGAGAGATCTTTATGCATTGCTATGCTCATGGCGTCTCTTCACCAACAGAACACGGATTAAGACAGAGGCCAGAAGAAAACATGCTACGGAGGCAGAGTCACACACAGCTATCTGGGAGGCACAGGAGGGAGTGACTAGAATCAGGGCTAAGGATCCAGTGTCCCTCACATTCCTAATATGAGGAAACATCAACAGGTCCAATCTTGAGGGTCTCTCGCAAGCAGCCCCAGCTGTTCTGATGAAGAGGTGAGCTGTTAGGTTCAGAGAATAGGACTCTATGACAATAGGGGCCAAGCCCTGGAGAGACACATTCCTGTAGCTCCCAGGACCTATCTAACTAATCCTGGCAGAAGTCTCACTATCTCCACTGCAGACTCCCTGGCCTGACTGATGGGGGTGTGGACGATGTTCAGTCTCGCAAAGGTACTGCAGAAATGTGAGCAGCATCCCTGCCACATATACCATGTTCAGTGACACACACTATCCAGCATATGACCCATGCCGGTGTGATCTCTGGATGAGATCTCCTGGTCTCTGCAGGAGCCAACACTAACAGGAGGAACTCTAGAGCCTCAAACAGCCACCTCCCCCCCACCCAGCCACCTCTCCTGAGCAGCTCAGGGTCTTCTTAGTGCCACATCTGTAAAGGAGGAACTTTGGAGCCGCTCAGCCCAAGATTTGCAGGACACAGCAAAGACCTCAAAGCCACTTCCTCAGAAACAAGATTTCACTTATACTGGAGAGGCTGCCACAATGTGACACCACCAAGCTCCATCATCTCCTGGAGATGAGTCTGTTTCTCCTCAAGACCCCCAGCCAGACACCATGTGATCTACCACTCTCAGCTCCTCTATCCAGTGTCCTGAGGGCCAGCACCGTAATAACGATGCCCTCAGTCCAGCCAACTGTGGGCACTTGAGAAGTTGTGTCCACCACTGCATGAGCACAGGGGTGAGCAGAAGAATCCAAGGTCCCTGCAAAGCCTTGGATGCCTCCACTAGAGGGCACCCTGCCTAGACTAAGCAGACAGGAGGTGGAAGGGAGCAATCCTCATCAGACTCAGTGAATTCAAAAGCCAAGGCAGTTCCCCTGTAAACTCAGACTTCCAAATTTGTTACAAATCAAGTAAAACCAGCTTCTCACTTGAAGATATGGTAATGTTTTAGCACATCAACTCCCAGAAGGCAGTTCTGAAAACCAGGCTAGGTAAAAGGCCCCTTTCTGTATCTAGCAGGGTAGTCTTAGACTACTATGGATCTGTTTTTTCATCTGTAAATGAGAGGCATGCTTGGGCACTCCTGGTTCTATTCCAGGGGAGGCATGCTTGGGCACTCCTGGTTCCTACTCCAGGGGAGGCATGCTTGGGCACTCCTGGC
>NW_022196893.1:17102535-17107589 GCF_008632895.1 Mastomys coucha | reverse complement strand
GCACTCCTGGTTCCTACTCCAGGGGAGGCATGCTTGGGCACTCCTGGCTCCTTACAGAGGGGAGGCATACTTGGGCACTCCTGGTTCCTTATCCAGGGGAAGCATGCTTGGGCACTCCTGGCTCCTTTCTGAAGAAGCCTGGGGTCTCCTATCTCCTGTATTCCCCTGTGGTCCTCTTCTTGGCCCCAACACCAGCCATAAGTCTGGTCATTTCATTTGTAGGAAAGAAGACCTCAACTCCGCAAAGAAAGAAAAGAACATCTGGAGCCCACAGGGAACCAACCGGCTGTTTCTTGGGCCTGGGAGGGCCACATTCGCATGAAAGATGGCCCTAGAGGCTCCCATGACCCAGAGTCCTTGTGCAAACATGCACACAACCCCCTTTATTCCAGTCCAATTCTTCCTTGGTCTACTGTCCCTTCATCCCTACCTGAAGGACAAGGAGTGTGGCTCTCACTGACAGACTTCACCAGGCGAAGGTCACCACTGGGAACTACAGGAGGCTCTGCTATGGGCTGAGGCCCTGGCTCTGGCTCTGGCATCTTCTGTGAAGGCTGGCTCTGCCTCTGGCTGTGATTGCGCAGGACACGGTGTGCTGTCTCCATGACCACCTCAGAGTTCAGGCTCTCTGTTGCCATTGCCAGGAGCTCATCATCATCTTCACCCGCATCCCAAGCATCACTGGTATTGCTCTCAAACTCCTGGAAGGTGCTGACCCGCTTGGCCTTCACTGGTGTGGTGGGCACCTTGGGCGTGGACTTGAGCAAGCTACAAAGCAAAGGTGTCTTTACTGGGCACACTCAAACAAAAAAGAATCCCAAGGGAGAGGGTGCTTCATCTAGATGAGGGTACCAAGAAAAGCACAAAGTATGGACATCAAAATAGGACTTGGCACTGCACAGATACATGATAGGGAGGGAGGTGTTTCAGAAAAGAGCCACCAAGCAGCACAGAACTATAAAGCAATGGTGCCAAGGCTAGAAAGTAATTCTCATGCTCCCTCCATCTCAAGCAAGCTCCTACAGCAGCAGCTGAGGGGTACAGAGCAAGAGGACCTTGCAGAGAACAGGGCCTTTGTATACACACTCAGAGGCAGAATAGTTCAAAGGAGATCCCTCCAAGCTTGACAACGCATACCATAGGCCCCAGTAGAAGTCTGGAAATATGACAGACAGGTGTAACCCTGCAGGGTCACACCAGCACTGTGCTAGGCCCAATACTTAGAAGAGCCAACACCAGGACAGAGAGAATGCAGGACCAAGGAAGGGTGCAGGTGTGGTGTAAGGACAGTCTAGAGCCACACTGCCCTCAACCCAGGAGTGCCAGCTCTCTGCAGAGTACTATGACCTGCAGCCCCACATCCCATTGCCCAGCTACAGGGGAAACTAGGCACAAACAATAGTGTCTCACAAAGCAAGTAGCTAAGCCATCTGCTGACTGAGAGGACATTTCCCCTCCCTCTGAACCTCCAGTGGGCTGGCAGAAGAAGCAGGTCACTGACTATCACTTACGTGCCGTGCAACAGCGGATCAAACGGTGGGTGCTGGGCTCCATACACATGCTGGATGCTAGGAGAACAGGGAATAAACATTAGTTGTTGTTTAGCTCTACTGAGAGCCCAATGGTGAATCAAGAAAAGTGCCGGCTCCTCAAGAGCCACATTCTGTCAGCAGCTACGAGTCTAGCCACCCAGGGCTAAAGGCCAGTACGATGAAGAACAGGGCCCACAGGCCCACGTGCCCAATAGTCTGGACCTTCAGGCCGATCCTGAGAGCGGAAGCTTGGCTCTCCAGAAGTCTCCCTTCAGACAGCCTCAGGGGCCCTCTGAGACCACTGGGAACAATGCTCACAAATGTTTCAGAAGCAGGACTCGACCTCACAAGGTAACTTCATGGGGTAATTTCCACCAACACTCTTCCACCAAAACCAGACAGGCTCAGCCGGCACCCTTGGACCTCTGCTCTTCTGAGTCAGGCATGTCCCAGAACAGAGGTGAGGTGAGGCCTGGTTATCTGTCACCTCGGCATAACAAGTCTTGAGAATGAAGCCACCTCTGAAGGGTGGTACAGCAGGAGATGGAGTGGCCCTGTGATGGCTTCCGTGAGCGAGGGGTCCATGCAGATCATCTCCTTTCCCTTCCAGACCCAGGAGACAAAGGAATCCCTACTCATCAGAGCCACTGCCATCAGACATCCTAATTGACATACCACTCTGGGGTTCTGACACAGGACCCTGATGGAGAAGGAAGTGTGCAAAGAGACATAAAGAGCAATGTAGGTAATTCCATGCATGCTTTAAAAAGGAAAAAAAGTGAAGTCCTGGGACCTTGGCTGGCTCCGCTGGTAGGGGCGCTGTTTGCCAAGCCTGACAACCTGAATCCAATCCCTGGGTTCAATCATCTCATGATGAAAGGAGAAAACTGATTCCCAAAGCTCTTCTCTGCTCTCCATCCAAGCACTGTGACACACGCACATACAAATATGTGTAGTATTTTTTAAGTGAGTTAAAAGATGTTTCTATGTTAATAGACTATACTTCAATCCCTCTCCCCAGATCCACTCAGATCCTCCTCACCTCCCTTACAGAAGAAAAAGAAAAAGACAAAAGAAAGAGAAAAATTAAAACAAAACAGAAAGATAGAAAGAAAGAAAGAAAGAGAGAGAGAGAGAGAGAAAGAAAGAGAGAGAGAGAGAGAGAAAGAAAGAAAGAAAGAAAGAAAGAAAGAAAGAAAGAAAGAAAGAAAGAAAGAAAGACAGATAGACAGACAAAACAAAAAGTGCACAAAACAACCCAGAGTGCATTTTGTGTCAGCCAGCTACTCCGGAGCGTGGTTGATATACCCAGTCAAACTCCATTGGAGAAAACAGATTGTCCCTTCCAAACAGTCTCTTGATTAAGAGTGGAACTTTGTGTGTCCACTTCCCTTCCTCAGTGCTGGGATCTGATCTGGTTTGAACCTGTGCAGGCCTTGTGCCTGCCGTCAGTCTCTGTGAACTAATATGTGGATTGTCCTGTTGGGTTTCCTTGGGGACATCCACCACCTCTAGCTCTGGGAGTTTCTCTGCCTCCTCTTCTGCACAGATCCCTGAGCCTTGAAGGGAAGGTCTGATAAAGACTTCCATTTAGGGCTAGCTGCTCCAAGCTCTCTCACTCTCTGTACACTATCCAGTGCTGATTCCCATACATGGCAAGGAAAAGCTTAGAAGACATTTTTAATTAAATCATGGGGTTGGAGAGATGGATCGTCAATTAAGAGGACATACAGCTCTTACAGAGGACACAGTTCGATTCCAAGCACTCACATCAGGCACCTTAAAGCTACCTAAAACGCCATCCTCAAATAATCGAATGTCCTCTTCTGGCTTTCCACGAGCACTTGCATTCATACATACATCCTTCCACCACCACACATGTAAACATAATTAAAAGTTAAAAAAAGAAAGAAAAATTAGGATCACTAAGAACTCAGTGTATAAAACTGTTTGCCCCAATCCTGACAAACTGAGTTTGTTCAATCCCCAGGACCTACATAGTGGAAGGAGAAAACAACTCCTATAAACTGACTTCTGACCTCTACCTACATGTTGTGGCACCGATACACACATAAAAAATAAAATATATAAGAATAAAATATAAAATTTTTAGATAATAATGAAAATAAATATTTTTTAAAAATTAAATCCTACCTTGCTGACTCTGTAATGTGAAGTATTTCCCCGAATTATTACTTCCTCCTTCTTCAGTTTACTGAAACCGTTTGTCTACCTTCAGATGTGTTAGCTGATGTGTGAGGAGCATTGTAAGTGTAAAAGCCTACTCTGAGGCGGAGAGTGCTCAGACTTGCCTATACAGAGCTCTGCAACTCCTTGTAAATCTTAATGATTTCAACATTAAACGTTTAAACCCCACAGGAGTAGAATGAGCTCTGGTTCCCTCATCTCTGGTCCGTGCCACCTCCCTGGACAGCATCACTTCTAATTTCACACTGTGCTGCCATATGGCTACAACATAATGAGTTTACCCAAGGTTGACTGTAAAACACAGAACTGATTTAAAATTGTTTGTGGTTATGAGGATAGCAATAACACCTCTGGAGAGGAATGGCTACACAGCACTTGATAACCTCCTAAGGACAAAGACCTACAATGGGAATGCCCTGGGCATAAGGCACACACTTAAGGAGGTTTGGCCAGGCTGCCAAAGGACAGTCAAGTAGTTCCCTCTCCCAAAACAAGGGCTGGCAGATGGCCAGACCCCACTAACTGGGCAGAAGCAATCTCCACGCTGGCTCTGAGCCTTAGATATTTTTCACAGGTACCTCTTCTTTTGTAAACTATTCATATCCTGTGTCCATCTGCTAACAAGGGTTCAACCTGCTTACTGATTTGCAAATGAGAATTCCTTCTGTGTCATTAGCACCGTATGACCAGCAAATAGCAGTCTCACCAAAATGTCCAGAACTGTGAGTGTTACCCTTTCCCATACAGCCATCAGAACAGGGTGCCTATCAAAAACAGCAGCAGCCTAGCGTTAGAACGCCCTGTGGTCATTCCTATGAGAAGCCAGCATGAGCTCACATTAAATCCACTGCTGCTTTTCCCTGGAATAAGAGGTATACCTGAGCCTAAGAAAAGAGGGGCAGGCAGAAAATTCTAAACAGATGAAGCTGAGGAGATGGCTCAGTTAAAAGGACAGGAATCTGGAACCCCAGGACTCATGTAAATACCAGATGTGTAAGTGAGCATGGTAGCTCATCTGTAATTCCAACCTGGGGAGGTGGAGACAGAGGAAACCTGGAGCAGGTTAATTAGCAGGATCAATGGCACCACACCAGCCAGTTCTGGTTGATTGACAGATCTTGCCTCAGTGAAAAGGTGAAGAGCAATGGAGGAAGTCTCACACTTTTAGTGGGTAAGCACAGCTACATAGATTGGAAGTGGGTGGGTGCAGTTACACAGGATATGAGGGTGGGTGCAGTTACACGGGATATGAGGGTGAGTGCAGTTACACGGGATATGAGGGTGGGTGCAGTTACACGGGATATGAGGGTGGGT
>NW_022196893.1:17075556-17102525 GCF_008632895.1 Mastomys coucha | reverse complement strand
ACACGGGATATGAGGGTGGGTGCAGTTACACGGGATATGAGGGTGGGTGCAGTTACATGGGATATGAGGAGCAACTACAGTTACACGGGATATGAGGGTGAGTGCAGATACACAGGATATAAAATGGGAGAACTAACATGCTTGCTGAACCCTGACTAAAGCCTCCACCTGACCCTCTAGGTTTCCTCTCTTCAACCACAGTCAATACTCTATGAGGAAAGCCTAACTAGTCCCAAGAAGTGCCCATGAGTACCCATCTCAACTGATCCAGCATAACTAACCTCCTGTAGCAGTCACTGACCACCATAAGACAAAAAAAGTGAAGAGCCTTATTTCAGCCTCAACCTTCCAGTCCTCCCAGTGGCTTCCAGAACATCCTGAGGCAAGAACCAAGCCCCATTGCCTTGTGCACTACCTGAATTTTACAGAACCCAGGAGAATCAGATATGTGCTATTGTCAAGGGAGAGAAGAGGTATAGAGTTACTCAGACCACACACAACCGAGCATGTCCTTTCTCCAGATCTATAGAGGTGTCTGACTCTGGTGCAGAGTTCTCAGGATGAAGAGTCAAAAAGCCCAGGTTCCACAGCAGTGCCAACACTTACTGGCTGGTAAAGCTCAAAGCAAGTCGACTCTCTGGTCTTTAAGTTCCTCATCCTG
This sequence comes from Mastomys coucha, assembly GCF_008632895.1. NCBI lineage: Eukaryota > Metazoa > Chordata > Mammalia > Rodentia > Muridae > Mastomys > Mastomys coucha. Next base: position 17,101,864 of record NW_022196893.1, on the reverse strand, counting down.
GGAGCCAAAATGAGAATTTGCACAGGGTGCAGTTGTGGATGAGTGGCAGAGTGGGCTCACCTGAGTGAAGCCTTGGCATCCAAACAGAAACCAAGTACACACCGCAGCCAAGACAGCCACAGCGGTAGCACTGTGTATACTGTGTATACAGAAAGTGACCCACCCACATAGAGCACCTGTCACAACTACCAATCTCTCTTGCCTCTAACACTCACATGCTTCTTCTATTCCCAGTATATTTATATTCAAAACAGTAGGCAGCTTGGCCTGCAGGGCACTATTTGCATGTCATTTTCATAAAAGTCTCTGCAGCATTATCAAAGATTTCAGGCCTTTCCCTCCCAGCAGAGCGGGAGACTCATTAATTCTTCATAGGCAAAGCACTTGTGTTTATTGAGTAGAAAATGTTCCAACAAAGTTCAAGCTCAGACCTAAAGGAGCCTCGTTTTTATCTTATTAAAATTGCATTTATTTGGTCTAGCATTGCTAAAAAAGAAAAGCAGACTTCAGTAGAGCCACTGAAAAGCACTGGCGAGTGACATGCATACCTACCTCAGCTAAGAAAACCTTTCTATAAGAGTATTCATGGCTAGGGGCATGCTGCAGAAGTATGTGTGCAGGCTCTCTGACCCACTCCCCCCAAAAAGTACATAAATATTCTTTTGAAATTATTGAATAAATTATACATCTTTTAAGACTCTGCAGTTATACAGCACCCTAGGGATACTTTATGAAAAGCAAGGACACATGACATAACACCACGCCCTGACACAGAGACACAAAACCTCTTGTGTAAACACATAAGGAAAGAGGCTCAGCAAAGTCTGTGACACTACACAGCAAACTAAAAAGTCTTAGCAGGGCTGGGTATCAGAGCTGGGGCCTCCTGCGTGCTGTGCCAACTCTCTACCACTAAGCCACACTTCCAGCACACACACCACCAAGATGCTGAGTGTGCTAAGGCCTGGAGCCAGCATGCAAAAAGCTCCAGGTTCTCTCTCCTAGATGCTCGCTACCAACTGAGGAATGAGTACAAAGGAAGCAGAGTATGTGAGTGTAAACACAGACTAGGTACCAGCCACACCAGACAGAGCAGGTACTAACCGTGATGGACAGAAATGAGATTAACTGACCAGCAGAACACTGAAAGCAAGTTAAAAATACCCATGTATATTTAATGTACAACATATGTCACTAGTAAGTGTTGGTGCAAAACCTTGTCCTTTTTGCATGTGTACCTGAATGCAAAAATAATTCCTATCATATGTGTCTTAATTACCTTTCTATTGCTGTGATAAACACCATGACCAAAAGCAAGCAGGGGTGGGAGAGGGTGCAGGGGGGGTTGTTTTGTCTTACACTTTCAGGTACTGTCCATCACTGAGGGAAGTCAGGGCAGGAAATGAAGCAGGGCAAGAACCTGGAGACTGGAGCTTTTGAGGAGCTCAGTAGAGCATGCAGGAGAATGAAGGTGTATCTCAGAACAGTGACTATTTAGAAGCAGGGAAGGACCTGGGTGCAAAGAAAAGTCTTGGCAACCTCCACTGTGTGTGGCCCTTCCTCCTGAGTTGGAGGAGATGTGAGTGCTCTAGGTACTGTAGTCTTGACAGTCCATCTCTATCTCTAACTACTCTTCTAACTGTGTGTGACCCTTCTTCCTGAGCTGGAGGAGATGTGAATGCTCTAGGTGCTGTAGTCTCCACAGTTGGTTTCTATCTCTAATTAGTCTTCTAAGGAACAAGGCTCTAGGACAGCAGTTCTAAGCCTTCCCAATACTGCTATACTTTAATACAGTTCCTCAGGTTGTGGCAACCCCCAACTTTAATATTATTTTCATTGCTATTTCATAACAGTAACTTTGCTACTATTATAAATCATAGTGTAAATATGTAGTTTCCAACAGTCTTAGACAACCCCTATGAAAGAGTCATTTGACCCCCAAAAGGGGTGCAACCCACAGGTTGAGAACCACTGCTCTAGGGTCACAAGAGACAGACTCTCGTAAGCACTGCTTCACTGAGCCAGAAGGGTCAGGGTGCAGCAGTTTTCAGAGAGGCAGGTCACACAGATCTGATGAACAGAAAGCAGACGACAAGGAGAAAGGACCTAAAGTCTGTCACTTGAACAGGGGATTGAGGGTAATATGTCCACATTGGAATATTAAATCATAAAATAAATGAAACCAGGTATGTGCTGCCTACCTGTGATCCCAGCAGTCAGGAGGCAAAGGTAGGGGAACTGAGTTCAAGGTCATCCTGTGCTCCATAGCTAGGCCCTATCTCAAGTAGGGAGTAAGGAAATTACAAACGGTCCCCAACTTATGATGGCTCAGCACAATTTCCAAATTTCACAATGGTGTGAAAGCAATATATACTCAGCAGAAAACACACATAACAATTTGAACTGTAATCTTTCTCAAGGTTGTAATATATGATACAATACCTTTTCTCAATACTGGGTGGCAGCAGTGAGCCCCAGTTCCTGGCCAGCCCTACAGCAAGAACAGAAATCATGGTGCTTCCCAGCACAGTATACTACTAGGCTAGGAGGTGTGGCGGGCCGCAGAGCGATGTGTACTTTCACCTTACAACAAGGCACCAGGACGGAATCCTACTGCAAACAGAGGACACTGCAAGTGTCTCAAGCTGTAACATAGACAAACCTTAAAAATATGTCAAGCAAGCTGGAGAGTGGTGAATGCCTCTAATCCCAGTGGTCAAGACAGGCAGAGCTCTGGACAGTGGTGGTACACGCCTTTAATCCCAGTGTTCAGAGACAGGCAGAGCTCCGAGTTTGAGGCCACTCTGGTCTACAGAGTGAGTTCTAGGACAGCCAGGACTATACAGGAAAACTGTCTAGAAATGTATATGTGCTAAGCAAAAAGGAGGTCAAACAGCACTCAAGAGGCTGAGGTAAGAGCATAGTAGGTCAAAACCAGGCTGGGATACACAACAAGGCCCTATCTCAAACAAACAAAAAGTTACCAAGATGTGCTGCATGATGACAGTACATGAAATGTCTAAAGGTTCACCCACAGAGACAGGGTGGATGACTGGTTTCCTGGGAAAGAGTAGAAAGTAAGGTATAATAAGATATGGTTTCTCTTTCTGGGAATGAAAGTATCTGAAGTCAATTGTGATCATAATTATATAATTCTAAATGTGCATTTTAAAATCCTGAATGTCTGGCTGGCAAGATGGCTCCTTGAATAAGACACAAGTAGACCTGAGTTTGAATCCCAGAGTCCACAAGATGGAAGGAGATCAGACCCCCAAACATTGTCCTCTGTTCTTCAATAGACAGATAGGTAGTGATTTTACTTGTGCGTGCACACGCACACACACAGACACTTGTTTAAACTGTGAGCATTTTAACTAGGTGAACTGCATGGCATGCAAATGATATCACTTTACAGAAGGAAGGAAGAATGAGTTAGCTCAGGCCTAAAATAAGCAAAGAAATAAATCAGGGTGCTTCACATGAAAAGAACAGGAACTTTACATCCCCTCAAAGAAGAAAAAAAAAACTTTACAAGGACTCCATGGTTACCGGAGCGTACAGAGAGGGCTGTTAGTTATGTGTACTCCACTGTCTACCTACATGGAGCCTGATGATCCCAGAACGACGCAGGTAGAAAGGGCTCGCCCATGAAGAACAAGCAAGCCAGGCACATCACTGAGGCCACAGGTGGCAGCCCTGTTACACAGCACAGGCTCTCCCTCACATGCAAGCAGGGCAATCTCCACAGAGGGCAGCACATGACCAGGTGAGCCATGGAGGGGCAGCAGAAAGATGACCAAGGAACAGTGCCCTGGAGCAGACACCTCACAGCCCCAAGGGAGGCTAGAAAAACTTACCATTTTCAGGACAAGGGAGCCCCATTAAAATGACAGCTTGGTAAAAAGAAGAAAAAGAATGGAGGGAGGGAGGGAGGGAGGAAGGGAGGGAGGGAGAGAGGGAGGGAGGGAAGAAGGGAAGGGAGAAAGGAAGGGAGAGAGGGAGGGAGGGAGGGAGGGAGGGAGGGAGGGAGCCAGACAGACAGACAGACAGACAGACAGACAGACAGACAGACAGCTAGGCAGCTAGGCATCAGTGGCTCACAAGCCAATGGATCTCTTTTGAATTCAAGGCCAACCAGGTCTACTCAGAGAGTTCCAGGAAAGCCAGGAATACACAGAAAAACCCTGTCTTGAAGATGCCCCTCCCCAAAATGACAGCTCAAGAAGGGGAACTGAGAAGGAAAGAAAATGATACTATAGCCCAAGAATCAGAGGTACTTCTAGAAGGCTGGTATGGGACAGGGGCTGAAGACACTGAGGAATGCCCAAGAGAGAAAGAGAAGCTCTGAGGTACGCGCCACATTAGGACTTTGGCCAGAACAGTCTTTACCAGTCAGGAGAGTACATCACATTCTCCTGCTTGGTCTTTGCTTGAGGGGCACCATAAAGTACTGTCTGCCCTGCATGACACAGCTCCATAAAGTCTCATCAAATACCACACACCAGCAGCAGCCAATGCTAGCACCAAAGGGGGCGAGAAAAACAAGTGCCTCTGGGTTACTTCACGAGGTGGACAATTCATTAGGATGCAGCACAAAGAACAGTCTAGGAGGAATGGCCAGAATTCAGTCCCAAGATCACAGGTTCTAACAAGGCAGTTCCCTAGGCTGGTAAAGGTAGTTGTCCCTGACACTAAGGTCCACGGTGACACTGATGGACTTGCCCCTCTTCAGTACCTGGTCTTTGTCCTTCCTCTCTGCTTGCACATATGCCCACAGCCAGCATCCCTCGTCACCCAGCAAGAGCTCATCTCTATTCAGATGACAGGGATTAACATCATCCATCTGGCCTTGGAGTAGAAATGTTCAGAGACGATGCTTTTTTCACACCAGCACAGAAACATATGTAAGGGAACAAGCAGACAGAAGCTTCTGGATCTCTGTCATTCATATCTGGCTGGTGCACAGCTTGGCTCAGGCAGGCTCGGTATGCATGTAGAGAAGCAGTTCTTAACCTGTGGGTCACGACCCCCACGGGGGTCACATTTACATTATGTGATATTTACATTATGATTCATAAAGTTGTAAAGTTATAGTTATGAAGTAGCAATGAAATAATGTATGGCTGGGGTCACCACAAGATGTGGAACTGTATTAAAGGGTCGCAGCATCAGCAAGGCTGAGAACTACTGATGTAGAGGAAGACAGTAGATCAGCATGCTGGACAAGCCCTGTGCACACATCAGGCCTGGGGTGCATTCTCAGAGGGTGAATCCTAGAATGAAAAGTACACCCGGAGGAAACGTGTTACAGACCAATGCTTCACATGAGGTAAGAAGGGCTCTAGGTTGAATGTGCATGCCTACAACAGTCCAGCCAGCTCACAGAGGAGCAGCAACCTTGGGCCAGGGTTCAGTTTCCTCACTGCAGCCCATGCAGGGAGAGTAAACAGAATACATAGGGACTCAATGCAAGGCCAGGCTCCACCTACACGGTCTCTCCAGTCACAGCATCATCCTCAGCTCTAATCTCACTGCATGAGAGAATCTACATGCTGGAAGGGAAAGGTGAAGGTGGAACCTCCACACTATGCCAAGAAAAGAGGAAACAGCATTTCAGAAAAAGGAGAACAGAAAGTCTGGCATCCTCACAACAGAGGTCTCTAGGACAAGCCATAGGAATGGGAACAACAGTAGTCACACTCCCTCAGACCCTGTGACACCTCTGCCTCTTATCTGCACACCAGCATGAGCCTGGAAGAAGCAGCTTGCCTAACTCAGAGACATGCCTACATGCAGCCTGACAGCTCTGTAGCTCAGTGCTCTTCAGTTGGTGAGAAGCCCAACACACCCTGAAGGCTCTGAGAAGCTGGTGGGAGTCTAAGCTACCCCTGGAGGGCCCAGTTGCAGTGGGCTAGGGTGAGTCAGCTTTCTAGAGATGCACAGCTAGAGGACAAGACAGAGATGAGAAGCCATGTGCCATGACCGTCGGACACAGAGTAGACAGAGACTCCTCCAGTTCAAATCCAGACTCTGCTTACAAGCCACAGGGCTCTGAGCAAGCTTCATCTGCGAAGGGGAAACCACAGTCCCATGCGCCAGCAACCACTAAGAGGACTGGGCCACTTAGTAAACAATCCCACAGTCCTGTCACCAACCAGCTCTGGGACTCCCACCTCCACAACACAGGCACAGCATGGACACCCTGCTCTAGAAATGAGTTTTAGGAACCTACCCCTAGATTCCATACTAGAAGGAAAACATGGTCAAGCACGGCTACTCCGGAGGCCAAGTGGTGCTCCCTACATCCCACTTCTGGGTGAAGTCCTTACGGCTAGCCCCCCTGGCTGGCAGAAAGCTTGGTCCTGATGCTGCACTCCTATCACAGAATGGCCTGCAAGACTCCACATGGCAGGTACTGGGAAGTCACAGATCTCTAGGGCGAGGGTTAGGGAGCGGGCTCAGCTGCAGGAAGAGAAAGGTCATTCTCCTGCCCAGAACCATGGCATGTTACCATGGCCCTCGTCCTGATGGACCATGGAGAACTAGGGAAGAGAGCAGAACAGGTCTCACTGTCTTCCCTTCACCACACTCCTCTTTCTCCCTGGACACTGCAGGAAGCTGAGCCCACTTTCTGCCCTCATGGTACATTAACTCCATCAGAAATAACCCCAAGTCAAAACAGTGAGGCTTTGGTTGCTGGGTTTGGCACTGAAAATGTGCTAGGGCATCGCATATGCCAAGCCAGGCACATGCACTACCTGTGAGCTGCAGCCAAGCACATGGGGTTTTTTCCCCTAAGTTTTGTCTTCATTTAAAATTAATTCCAGTATCGATTTGCTATATTAAATATGCAAGGGAAAATATGACTCACATTTATTTTCAAATATGGCTGATGAAATGAGACATCTGACATGGCAACGTGAAGTTCTCATTGAGGAGTAGGAAGAAGAACTGCATACACAGCAGAACCAACTGCTGGTGCCTCCACACACACCCCTCCACAATGAGAAAATCCTGCTCCCCTGAACACACTCTCTACAGGGAGGCAAATTCCAGAGCTTCGAAGATGCTGAGAAGTGGGAGTGTGGGTACCACACAGGCAAACGCATTTCAAAGCCACAAGTCAGGAGACAGATCTCTAAGAACATGGGGCAACAAGGACAAGAGAGGCATACCTGTTTAATGCCAGGGCCAGACAAGCAGGACACAGGATGGAAGAGTCCCTGCTCACTTCCAGCACCCAGAATAAAGGCACTTTGCAGTGGCTACGCAACAACTTTGAAAGCTGCTAACTTCAATAACCAGCCCACGATCAGGAGCGGGACTCTGCTGAGGGAGGTGCTGGGGGCCACATGCAGATAACCCCACTAGACAACTCAGCACACTCCATACAGGGAACAGAAGTTAGAAGGTGAGCCTGGGTATCAGCAGACTTGTCTAGATATGAGCCATTCTATGCTGGCAGCTCAGGGAGAAATCATCTCCCCTCATTGTAGCTGTGAGCACAATCAGGTGCTTGCAGTTAGAGGAACAGCATTCCCACTCTAAGTAGAACACTGCTCCAAGCTTCTCAAGACAGCACATTCCTGCCAGGCAGTGGTGGTGCACACCTTTAATCCCAGCACTCGGGAGGCAGAGGCAGGCGGATTTCTGAGTTCAAGGCCAGCCTGGTCTACAGAGTGAGTTCCAGGACAGTCAGGGCTATGCAGAGAAACCCTGTCTCGAAAAACCAAAAAAAAAAAAAAAAAAAAAAGACAGCACATCTGGCCCCATCCTCCCTGGGCAAGGCCCACAACTGTGGGCCAAGTTCCACTCACACTGATTCTCTCCAACCACTTTACAAGCTCACATGGTTACACTTGGACCCGCCACAGGTCAGGAATAACCCCCAGTCAAGGCCAAATGGTTGATCACATTGACTTCCCTCTGTCATGTAACATGGCCTACTCACAGGTTCTAGGGATAGGGACACAGATCTTTGAGACCCATGATCCTGTTTACCAGGCCACAGTCTAGTAATCATGCCCACCCACCCGATATCCAGGCTGTCAGTGAACGTGCAAGTTCCATTAGGTAGATCCCTGAGCCTGTCTGCGCCTCTCCAACAGCCTCAGTCTGCCCTCACCCTGCCTGCTTCCTCTTGCTCACTCTGTAAGGCAGAGCACCATGCCCTGCTTGAAGACCTCCAATACTCTCAAGACTCAGAATCCAGACCCAGATCTTGTCCACAGCCTTCAAAGGCCTCCAAAGCCTTTGCAGCCCAGTGTGCCGTGGCCATTCTCATCACTCCCCAGCCACTGGTGTCCCCTGCAGCCCACCCTGCATCTCTGAGGGCAGCCTGGCTCCTTCCGCACTTCCAGGTCCCAGCTTAAACAGAATGTCCTTGGAAAGGAAGTGATCATTTCCCCTTGTAGGATCCTGGTATTATGCCAACATGCCAAATTATGACCTTCACAGAACTTCAACCAGCAAGCATATTCACTTGTGCACTGACCCTAACCCCTGCTGGCCTCCATGGGCTATGTCTGCTTGTCCAGCATTCAGTTTCTGGCACATCAAAGATGCTTATACATATGTGAATGGCTCCATTATCCCCAGCACTCCTCCCCCTTTAGTTGAGACTGAATCGGACCTATTGAGCAGTCTCATTTGCTCGTACTCCTCATGGCTCCAACAGTGGGGGCTGAAAGCTCTCCAGGGCACAGCACTAATGTTGTCCCTCTGCCCCAGGCTTACCCTGAGAATGAAGGACCTCGCCATAATTGAGCTTGGCCTTTCTTGCCAACATTGTACTTCCAAATACCATCCCACCCCTACCCCAGCAGCAGGCACTCCTTCCTGTCAGCAGGACCCAGAGTCAAGCAGAGCCATGCTAAAATATTAAGCATCAGCCCCACACTGAAAGGCTGCCTGTGTTCACAAACCCGATGTGTGGGAGTTTGTCTTGGCATTTAAAGTTAAGTGTGGCAGGAATTCCAACTGTGATGATGGCAGAAAGCAGCAGGTCCTCAGGAGCCAACAGAGTCAGTAGCTCCAGAAAGAACAGGCCTACAAGAGGCAGGGACCAGGGTTGCTGATTTTTATTACCTGCCTACTGCCTTCCCCACTTCAATAACCACCACTCCTGTCCTCTACCCAAAAGTGTCCCCAGAGCCTCCTACATGGTCTCCCTGCTTCTGCCCTTCTCTCTGTCCATCTCTCTTCATTAAAGCAACCAAAGAAACCATGTCACAAGGAAGGCTGTCCCTGCCACATAGCTACTCAAGTCCTCTGAGGGCTCTCACCCACTCAGAGTGACAGAGTAATGGTCCCTATGTTACTCTGACCACATAACCCCGCCCACCACCTCAGCTACAGCAACCTTGCTCCTTCCTTCTGTCCTCACACACCAGTCCTGATTGAGGAGCAGAGCCTCTGGCCCTTGCCATCCCTCTGCCTAGAGCCTCCTTCCCCCAGCTACCCATAGGGCTTTCCCTCCCTGCCTACAGATCTGTACTCAGAGGAACTTTCTCAGCCACTGGATCACCAAGAGACCCTCCAGCTACATCTGGCTCTAAACGACCACCCTCCTTCCTTACAAAGATTTGATAGTGTTTACCACCTTCCAACCATCAGCTCTCCAAGGACAGAGCACAAATCTTAGTCAATTTTGCTCCTGGCAAACAGCATGAGTTAAATAAAAATTAATAGGGTGAATAACTTATCAAGCTCTCAGGTAATCCAAGAGAAATCTATCCCTATCTATCTATCTATCTATTTATCTATCTATCTATCTATCTATCTATCTAAGTCTGTCTGTCTAAAAGAATGGAGCTAGGCTGTGGTAGATCTGTGTCAACTTGACACAAGCTAGTTATCTGAAAGGAGGGGACCTCAACTAAGAAAATGCCTCCATAAGATCTAGCTGTAGGGCATTTTCTTAATTAGTGATTAATTGGGGAAGGGCTCAGCCCATTGTGGACACAAAAGAGTCTGAACAAGCATGGAGAACAGGCCAGTAAGCAGCATTCCTCATGGCCTCTGCATCAGCTCCTGCCTCCAGGTCTCTATCCTGTTTGAGTTCCTGTCCTGACTTCCTTCGATAATGAACAGCGATAAACCCTTCCTCCCCAATTTATTTTTGGTCATGGTAATTTTTTGCAGCAATAGAAACCCTCACTAAGACATAAGTCAAGCAAATCTTCCCTTGGCTGCCACAGCCACCTGATGTACTGTAGCCCCGTTACAAATACAGCAACCGATGGCTGCAGGAATGGCAAAAATTGGAAGTATCACAGATCACAGGACAAGATGGCTAAAGCCCACTCAGATCTGTAGCCTCCTGGTAGAAGGTATAGTCATTTTCTTGTGTTAGCTCATCCAGAAAAGGAAATTCTAAAAAGATAAGAAATAACCTCCATTAAATACACATGCAAAGACATAAGAGAGGGCTCTTAAGACCATCTCTCACACAACTCTCTCTTTCTCACTCCAGGCTACCTTGAGCGATAGCTGGGATCAGCCACCACATCTCAGTCCTTCACAAAGAAGAAGAGAGCAGGGTACTTCCTAAACAGGCAGAGCTTGTGGCCAGTTTGTGAAAGAGCACTGGAGTCCACACTGCAGTTGAACCAGCAAGGCATTTAGGAAGCAGGTTGCAAGTGAAGTATGAAGAGTAAAAAACGTAAGCAAGAAGGGAAGGAACATTCAGTCAGCTACACAGAGCATGAAAATGCAGCTTCTCATGTATGTGGAAAGTAGGGCACAGGATGTGGAAGACCCTAGAAGCAAAGGCCACCAGCAGTACACAGTTCAAAAGAATGAGGAGTCAGGGCTAAAAGTCCTTGGTGGAACTCCAACCATCGTCTTCAGTATCAAGGAACTGACGGGATTCTGCTGTGCCAAACTCCCTTCTCTGTCTAGAACTTGGAGGGAAGACTCTGTGGTTTCACAAACACACACACACACACACACACACACACACACCCAGCTTCCCTGGTTGAGGACAACAACCATGAGGCCCACTTGAAGAGTGGGCAAGACCCTGGGAGCCTGGCCTAGATCTCTGCTAGCACTTTCCTGTACAGGTGAAATCTCAGAATGTGGACACTGAACAACTCAGGAGGGAATGGGTCACCTCTGCACACTCTCCTTCTCAGAGACTTCCAGACTGTCACCAAAACCAGAAACACTACCCCAGGGGAGGGCTACAGGGCACAGGGGCAGCGCGGAGGCCATACAGGCTCTCTTCAGGGCCCGGCCTCTCCCCTGTCCAGTCCTCAGCAGCATCCTTCAGCAAGTCACAAGACTCCCCATCAGCTCTGTAACATGGGCGCTGTTCTCAAAAGTGCCTGGTATGCAGCACAGCAAAAGCTGAGAGGAGATGTCTGTCTTTGGTAATGTGGGGTCACACTGAAAAGACTGGGACTGTGTCAGTTTCCTGTGACATTTGTAGTAGCCTAAAGAGGTGGAAATGTTTCCCTTCTTGGATCGTGAAACCAAGATGTCAGCAGACTGTGCTGTCTGTGAGGGTCATTTCCCGCCGTATCTAGCTTCCGGTGGTTCCTGGCAATCCCGGTTTTGACTTGTAAACACATCATTCCAATCTCTGCCTCCATCTTTGCATGGTCATCTCCCCTACTTCTGCCTCTCTCTGTAGATAAAGTTCCATGTTCTTATGGGAATCAGAGATTGAATGAGGGCCTCCCCATTGCTCAGTAACATCTACAAAGACCCTGCTTCCAAGCAAGGTCACAGTCACAGTCACAGTCCGAGTATTAGGGATGTCACAGTTTAGCCCAGTACAAAGGCAAACTACCACACTGGCTGTAGTGACCCACTTGTATACTCTGGAGAACAAGGCAGGAGGATCAGAAGCCCAAGGCCAGCCTGCACTATAAATGAGACCCTATCAAGAGACAGTATTTGATGGAAAGGGTCACTGACTTCTACAACCCCACACAGCAATTCCATTATCATGTCTCTCAGTTGATTTTTTTTTTTTTTTGATTTTTCGAGACAGGGTTTCTCTGTGTAGCCTTGGCTGTCCTGGAACTCACTCTGTAGACCAGGCTGGCCTCGAACTCAGAAATCCGCCTGCCTCTGCTTCCCAAGTGCTGAGATTAAAGGCATGCACCACCTCTGCCCAGCCATTTGACTCTTAACAATAAATTACAGTTCATACTTAAGGGGAACCGAGTCTCAAGGTGTAAAGGCAACAACAGAAGTCACACTGTCACATGCTTCTGTTTATCTGGCACTAGGCTCAACATGTTTGTCCCTGTCACAGTAGGACCTTCCACTCATCTTAAACTATAACTGAACTATCCAATCGAGCCCAGTCTCAATACTATAAAAAAAATGCATTGTCTGGCACCTCTGAGGACTTCTTCCATCTTCCAAGTCACTGGGGCCCAGCAGTCAATAACCCCTGATAACCCAGAACCACTCTGAAAAGCACATTTTGTGGTTGAGTACAGTGTATGTCAAAGTTTACAATTTTAACATTCACACAATGGTGTCTATTATGAAGCACAGGAAGACAGACCATTTTCTGTGCTCATGAATGGTTCTATTTAAGTTACCTCAATGTCAAAATCTTCAGGGCTAGAGAGACGGCTAATGTTAGAATCTTAAATTTCATATCTGAGAATTTGGTTTGGGAACAGAATAAACTATGTTTGAAATCTCGAGATGGACTTTCCTGAAATATAATCTAGTCAGTGAGTGCCTTGATCGTAGGTATTTTCCGGGTACTGTCTCTTCATCCCCTAAGGCCTAGAGAGGCATCAGGCCATAACCAATCACAGAAGGACTTTGGAGCTCTATGGCTTCCAGACTGCACCCAGGTATTTATTATTATTATTATTATTATTCTTTGTTTCCTGTTGCTGTCAGAAGACTGATGTCTAGAGGCCAGAAGGTGGGACCACAGAAATTCACAAGGCGCTTCCACGCTCAAAGCAAAAGCATCAGGTCACAAGACAGACGAGAGAAGAAAACCCAAGTGGTCAAACCACTGTACACCCTGCAGAGACCGACCTCCCATGCAGGCGCTGCCTCTCCCTAACCAGTTTCCTGACTCCACCAAACTCTCCAGGACATGACCCGGGTCAGTTCCTTCCAGCTTCCCCAGGGAGCCAAAGAGTTTAGCAGGAGCGAACGTGCCAGGCTCTGGAGGCAGTTGGGACAGCTCTCCTTCTCCTTGCTCTTCGGTACGGCCACTGTCACCTTCCAGATCCCACACTCCCACTGTGGACCCCCACTCCCTGAGCCCCTCACACAGCCCAACAATCTCCTTGGAGTCCAGGTTCCCCTTCCCAGACTTGTACTCCACCCGCAGGTCAACAGGACTTCACGGCCACCTGACCTCTGACCCCTGACCCCGACCCGGCCCTCCCCGTCACACCCACCTGCCCGGGACCTTGCTGTTGCTGCGCTTCCAGAATTGCTTCCTGGCCCCGTCGCTGGCCATGGCCGCTCCTCATCCCTCAGATCCGCAACCCTGACACCCGAGAGCTGCCGGCACACCTCCAGCGGCCCTCTCCTGCGCCCCGGTGGCCCCTCAGAGACACCAAGACTCCGAAGCGTAGACCCGAGGAGGCGCTTCCGCCTCCGTCCGGAAGTTGTGACTCGGCGATTCCGGAAGTCCCGCCTTCGCGCCAAGCTGTGCTTGACGCCGTGAAAAGGCGACGCTGGGATGTGTGCGTAGCTGTGGCGCAGGAAAGAAAGCGGAGAGTTCGGGTTGCGTGTGTTCGGGCGGCGCGGGCTGAGGCCGCTGCATCCCGGCCTCTGATCCCCGGGGCCGGTTGTCCGCCATGAATTCCGGAGCCGCGTGCGTCTGAGGTCCAAGTCGGTCTTAGTTTGCTTGCAGCCAACTAGCAAGTGCCGAGAACCAGAAGGGGCAAAGCACAGATCTGGACCCATCTGCGGGTGGACAGGCGAGCGGAAAGGTGGAAAGCCTCTCCCGCTGTGCTGTAGTCTAGGCCTCATCGCCAGGGCATTGACCCCGGATCAGTAAACACGGCACAGTGAAGTGAAGGAAGCAACTGCCAACAGGAGCTTATCCGAGGCGATGGCGCGGATCCGCCCGGGCTTCAGCAGAAGAACGAATAGGCACGGAGGCATGAAGAATTCATCTTACCGGCACTCGCATGCTTCTAAGTCCGCCGTAAAGTGTGCTTTAATTGTAAGATACATGCAAGATCCAAAAACGTAATACGAAAATGTTAATTATAATTTCACATTAAATGATACTTTATATATATTGGGTTCTGTAGAATATATTGTTAAGCTTACTTTCACTTTTTGCTGTGTAGCGTAGCTACTTGAAGTTACGTACGTGGTTGGTGTAAATTTTCTCTGGTCTTAGACTCAAGAGTGAGAGGCTGGCATGTCAAGCCCGAGCTTTGGTGGAGCACTGGTAATTCCAACTGCCAATTGCCTTTAGTACTGAGAAACATATTCACCACTGCTGTCTCTTGCACTTTTTTTGCTTTTGATATGATCTCCCTGTTTAACCCAGACCCCGACTATATTCACAAGACCCAGACTTCTAGACATATTGAAAGGGGTGTTGGTTTAGCGCTTGGTAGATGCAAGAAATCACACTAAAGGACTTTACATGGCTTAGCCCAGTTGTATGCCAGACTTATCCTCAGTGCTCAGGGCTGGGAGAATGGTCCAGCGCTCTGTATATCAGCTTTGTTCCCGTTCTTTAAGAGTAAAGCCTTCTACGGCTCCTTACAGACCGCAGCTACCCGACTCCACTTTGACTTTGCAGAAAGGGGTGGCACCTGTCCCTCTTTGTTTCCTGCACAGCCACGGCCTCGGGAACTGAAATAGTACATCATAAATGTTTGCTGCCTGGATGACAACCACAGGGCTCTCCAGGAATCCCTTTTGATACAAGCATAGCAACTTTAGGAAATGCCAGGCACAATGTCAACAGGTCCTGGGTGATCCCTTCAGGCACAGCCTATAGAGCATAGCTTGGGCTTCTCCCTAGAATCCCATTTCTAATAATCCTTGGAATCTGAGAGATCTGGCAAAACTAAGATTAATAACCATTTCCTAGCACTGCCTAGCAAACTCCTTGAAAGAAAACTTTAGTGGTGCATAGCTATGACCCAACTTCTCAAGAGGCTGAGGCAGAAGAATGGAAGTTAAAAATTGGGTGTGCTCACTTCAGTGGTACACATACTAAAATTGGAATAATACAGAGATTAGCATGGCCCTTACAAAAGGTTGATACACAGGCTGGTAATATGTTTCTCTCTCTCTCTCTCTCTCTCTCTCTCTCTCTCTCTCTCTCTCTCTCTGTGTGTGTGTGTGTGTGTGTGTGTGTGTGTGTGTGTGTGTGTGTGGCAGAAGCCAGCAGTCAACTCCAGATGTCTAGCTAGACGTGGCGGGAAATGACCCTCACAGACAGCACAGTCTGCTGACATCTTGGTTTCACGATCCAAAACATTTCCACCTCTTTAGGCTACTACAAATGTCACAGGAAACTGACACAGTCCCAGTCTTTTTGGTGTGACCCCACATTACCAAAGACAGACTTCTTCTCTCAGCTTTTGCTCTGTTGCATATCAGGCACTTTTGAGAACAGTGCCCATGTTACAGAGCTGATGGGGAGTCTTGTGACTTGCTGGAGGATGCTGCTGAGGACTGGACAGGGGAGAGGCCGGGCCCTGAAGAGAGCCTGTGTGGCCTCCGCACTGCCCCTGTGCCCTGTAGCCCTCCCCTGGGGTAGTGTTTCTGGTTTTGGTGACAGTCTGGAAGTCTCTGAGAAGGAGAGTGTGCAGAGGTGACCCATTCCCTCCTGAGTTGTTCAGTGTTCGCCAGTGTTGGTTTGCTTCCCCTACAGCCCTAGATACTTGAGAGGCAGAATAGGGGCTCGGACCAGTCTGTAACACAGCCAGGCTCTGTCTTCCTCCCCAAACTGTTCCACTCAACACATTACTTACCTCAGGCAAGAATTTGAGTTAGACCTAGCAGTCAGGGGCCACAGAGCCTGTGTCTTTGATTCTTGTGGCTTGCCAACTTACCTCTCACTGTAGCTGCTCTCATCAATTGCCTAGCCTGTTCTGGGGAGCTCTCCCTTTCTCTGCCCACCCAGCATTAAAATTCTAGGGTTTTACATAATACTAAGGATGCAAACTCAAGGCACAGACACTTCCTATGAGCCATCTGACCACCCCCCACTCCACCCCCAGTGTGTCATGTTTTTAAAATAAAACCCGCGAGCATCGTGGCATAGGTGTATAATCCCAGCCATCAGAGGCTGCAGATAAAAGATCCTCAAGTTTAAAGTCAGCTTGGGGTATATAGGAAGACCTTCTCTGAAAAGAACTTAAATACACACATTAAAGGCTGGGGACACACGGGTAACAGTGCTTACCTAGCGTGTGCGGTGCCTAGGGTGGGGAAGTCTTAGAATCCTAGTGGAGTTCAAGAAGGCCCCAGGGGCCAGGTCTGGTGCCATGAGCCTTTAATCCCAGCACTTGGGAGGCAGAGGATCTCAGTGAGTTCAAAGCTAGCCTGGTCTACATAGACCCTAACTCAAAAAAAAAAAAAAAAAAAAAAAGAAAGAAAGAAAGAAAGAAAGGTAGGCTCCAGGGATCTCTTCCCAATCTCAGCCATAAAACCTCCCCAGAGATAGGGTCCCACTAGCCTCAGGAATCAGAGCCACATGATATAGCTTCAGGCCACATCAAAGCCAGTCCTCTCCAGCTTAGACTGGTTTATGCAAAGATTGAAAAAGCAAGGAGCCAGCTGGACTAGGAAGCACGGTGGAGCAGAACGAAAGAAAATGCTGTGTAAAAGCACAAAGAGAATCAGCTGCAGTGACAGGTTAGGTGTGACATTGGTACCCTAAATTCAGCTGTCCACAGCCACCTGTAGGTTTTCATACATGCTGTCTTGAGGCAAGGAGTGAAGGCAAGATTGTGTGTCTGTATTGTAAGGTTATGTCCAGTCTGTGTCGTCTCACTCAGACACTATATTAGAGAGCACACATTCATAGATGAGACAGGCTGGTGGAGAGGCCAGGGGGAAACAACCCCCTAGTGGTTGGGGACAGCACTGTCATGACTAACAGTCACCAAGACAAAGCCAAGGTAGGGAGTATTTAGAAGTGGCTGTGGGAAGAGCAGAAATGGGATTCAAAAGGAAGATGGGTTTAAAAGTTACAGCAATATGGAGTTGGGATTGGGACCTGTGGAAGAACCAAGCAGGACAGAGTCCCAAATGCCTGAGGTAAAAAATGTGTTGTGCACATATACTAAAATTGGAACTATACAGAGAAGATTAGCATGGCCTCTATGCAAGGATGACACACAAATTCTTGAAGTATTCCATATTTAAAAAAAAAAAAAAGTAAAAGTAATGTGTTGAGTGGAACAGTTTGAGGAGGAAGACAGCCTAGTTGTGTTACAGGCTGGGCTGGTCCACTCCACCTCTCATGTATCTAGGACTGTAGGTGAAGCAAGCAGTGGTTGCGCAGCAGGTTTAGAATAGCAAATGGAAAGCAGTAGTGTACTGTTTGACAAGGAAAAGACTAAAGAAAACTGAACTCCAAGACGGATGAAAATGTGGGTTTGTAAACAAAGACAAGCTTCTATGGCCTGCAGGAGTGGGGGTTCAAATGCATTCGATAACTCGGGCCATTTAAATTTTTCTAGTAGATAAAGCTATTGTGCAACTCAGCAATTTCCCTCAGGTTATGTACCCTGGAGCAGAGTAGCCAGCTGTGCAAGGAAAAGAATGTTCATTTCATCTTCTCTCCTAGTGGAGGTGGGGGTCGGAAGAAAAGCAATCAAAATGTCATCTGCAGAAGAATTGACAAACGAGTTTCCCGCTAGAATACTCTGGTAATAAAAATAAATTCGCTTTTACAGACATCAACATTAATTTCACACGGTTGAGAGGAAAGGCTATAATGGATACATATGGCACAATACCACTTAGTAGTGTTCTGTTTTATTAATACCATTTTTTAAAGCATGAGAATGCTAAAAGCCAAATCCAGAGGAGTGTTTGCCTCTGGGCATTGGAACAGTAATCAGAGAATTCACAGGTTTCCTTGTGCTGTCCTGCTTGTATCTTAAGGCAGACTACATCCAGGTGCTTGTGACAGTTTGTGTGATGTCTCCACATCCATGATCTTTGAGTGTACATCAGCATGTGTCTGAGCTCCTGCTCTGCTATGCCCTAAGCTGCTGTGAACTTCCGGGTGAGGTAAATTCAAACACCGCAGCTGAGAATAGGCAGGGTTCACTGCAGGGAGGATGGTCACACTGGGTCTCTTGTGACCATGGCTTGAGGCTGAGTAAGTGAGACAGGACAAACCACAAGGAACACCATTGCTTAAGGAAAGAGAAGAATCTGAACCGGAGGGTAACACAAATGTCTGTGTAACTGCTGGGAGTCTGAGTTGAATGGCCATCCCAGCACTCCTTCCCATTCCCCAGGTCTTTCTTCCCTCTCTCCAGGGAAGTTCCTTGAGCCTTGAGGACAATGTTTCCTTTAGGCCTGAATACTCAATAGTCTCTTTGAGTTGTTTTTTGAGTCTCTGAATTGACTGTTGCCTACTGCAAAGAGAGGCTTCTCCGAACAGGGCAGTAAACATAAATGTTTAAAAGGCAGATTGATAACATGTCCATTTAGCAAACCAAACCAACCAAAGTAGGTTTTTCCCTAGGGCCTATGACCTCCCCAGTCATGGACTTTTGACCAGGCATGAATTTTTTTCAGTAGAGGGCATGAATTCCCTCCTGTGTAACAGACCTCAAGTCTAATTTTAAAAGTGGCTGATTAGGCCATAACAGTCGCACCACTCTTACATAACTTGCCTGGCAGATCAGGTACTATAGCATTCAGGGTCTACCTGTGGCAAAGCCTGGGATGCTCAGGACAGTTCCTCCTTAGCTCTGCCTGTTGTATTCTCTGCACATTCTGCCCAAGAATTGCAAGCAAGATGAAAAGCTCAGGTTTACCCAAGATCCCTCAGAGACTTGTCCACCTGGTAAACTTCTGTGGCAGCTGCCCAGTAAGGAGATTGTTATGTTTGGAAGTGAGATGTCCCTCAAAGGCTCCTGTATGTAAATCCTTAGTCAGCTCCTATTGGCTTTAGAGAAATGTGAAACCTTTAAGAAGTGGGGCCTCAGTAGGGGAAGGGTATCACTGGAGGTAAACTTAATTGAATTAGCCCGGCCCAAGCTCTCTTTGCTTCCTAACTGCCCAGAAAATGTAATCAAACTGGGACCACTCCTACTGTACCCTCTCAAACTACAAGTCAAGATAAATCCTTCCTCCCTTAAAGTAAGCATTCTTCTCACTATAACAACAAAGCAGGAAGCATGTGGTGAAGGCTGGTCAGTGTATTAAGTGTTTGTCAAAAATACAGTTGAAATGAAATATATTTATATGTGTATATATATGTATATATATATACATGTGTGTGTGTGTGTGTGTGTGTGTGTGTGTGTGTGTAGCATGTCTGAAGAATGAGTTAATATATACAAACCTTGTAAGTGAGAAGATCAAAAAATCCATACAGGAGCTGGAGAGATGGCTTAGCTGTTAAGAGCACTGACTGCTCTTCCAGAAGTCCTGAGTTCAAATCCCAGCAACCACATCTCACAACCATCTGTAATGAGATCTGATGCCCTTTTCTGATATGTCTAAAGACAGCTACAGTATACTTATATATAATATGTAAATAAATCTTTTAAAAAAACATATAAGAAATACAATTTTTATAATTAAGTATATATTTTAAGAAAAGCAAAGTGAATCAAGACATTTAAAAAGGAAATACAGCCGGGCGGTGGTCACACACGCCTTTAATCCCAGCACTTGGGAGGCAGAGGCAGGTGGATTTCTGAGTTCGAGGCCAGCCTGGGCTACACAGAGAAACCCTGTCTCAAAAAAGAAATAAAAATAAGAAAAATAAAAAGGAAATACAAATTATAAACAAATAAAAACAGGGCACATGGTACAAACCTGTAATATCAGCACCCAAGAAGCAGTTCAAGGCCTGCCTGGGCTACACAGTGATACTGTCCCTCAAAAAGAAAATGAGACTTAAAAAATTAATAGAAAAATACATGAAATAGCACTCATCTCTAGATTGACAAAGATGAAAAAGAATGGTGTAGAGCCAGGTACCAAGAGGCTGAGGCAAAAGCATTGCAGGTTCAAGGCTACCCTGTAAAACTTAGCAGGACCCTGGCTCAAAATTTTAAAGTTTAAACATCAAAAAGTCTGTGTATATAATTCTAGATAGGACGATTACCTACCAGGTTTGAGAGCCTAGGTTCAACCCCCTAGAAACAGAGTAGGAATGGAAGTGCATGCCTTTAATCATAGCACTTGGGTAGGCAGGTGGATTTCTGTGAGTTCAAGGCCAGCCTGCTCTACATAGAGAGTTCCAGGACAGTCATGGCTACATAACAAGGCCTTTCTCCAAACAATGATACACATACACAGACACGCATACAGACACACACACACACACACACACACACAACGTGGCTATTATGACTGCTGAAAAGCAGCACAGTCACTGAGAGCATAAACCAGGACCACATTTCTACAGTGCCATGTGACACACTCAATGAGTTCAGAACTCTACAAATGTACAAACTTTTCACACTTCAACGTCTAGGCAATTAACCTACAGAGCTGGGCAAAGAGACCCACCCACATCTTAAGTTCCATCTCCACCACTATTGAAAACTGAAAAGTCACAGTCATACATCCAACTGTAAAAGCAGTGGGTTAAATGAACTGTAACGGCTGCCAGTGCAGGGCCGAGGAACCCTCAAAATAAAAACCCTGTCTCAAAATAAAAAGTAAAAAGAAGGCTGGGATATAGTTCAGGGGCTGAGCAGGAACGCAGTATCCTAGGTCACTAGAAGAACAGGCTACTATTCATTAGAAAGACATATTTCCATCTTTTGTTAGAGTGCGTTATTCATGTAGACTGAGAAGATTCTAGAACTCCATTATATGAGTTAAAATGTTTTCCAGATATACACTGACCTAAACAATTACAGGAAGTTACTGGTTGAGCAATGGGAAAAAAAAAAAAGTAGGAATAAGTCACACTTTGGATATAGCCAGCCCAGGCTGCAGGTCCACTTAGGAACCAGGCTCTTGCCTCTGGCCTCCTTCCTGTGGTAATAAAAACTGCAAACTGGTTCCTCTCATTATCATAGGATGGCTGCCAGTACCCAGTGAAGTTGCAGGCATTCTAGTTCAGAGCCACTAAGAGCTTGCTGTGTTGTAAGGAATCCAGTCCTAAGCCAGGCGTGCTCCGCCCAGGTGAGTGCCTGAACTGCTTGACTTCAGTTTAGATACCAGTTGTCTCTCTGTAGCTACAGGTTCCACGTCTGACTTTCATTATTATCTTTCCCTGAGTAGAACAGTAAGACAACTACCTCAGAGATTTGCATTGTATTGGGTGTTATGTAATCTATGACTAAAGTCCGTGGGAAGGTATGTGTAGGCTCTGTGCAAATACTATACTCTGTGTGTGTATGTGTACGTGCGTGCACACACATACATGTGAGTGCTCACGCCACTTGTGTCCACATACATGAAGAGTCCAAGTCAAATATCTTGTTCACTACCTCTCCACCTTATTTTTTGAAACAGAATCTCTCACTGAACCTGGAATGCACTGATTTGGCTAGAGTAGCCAGCAAACACCAGGAACCCCTCTATCATTACCTCCCCAGACCTGGGATTACAGACATAGGTCACCATGCCCAGCTTTTACATGTGCAGCAAACACTTTGCTGAGTAAGCCATTTTCCTAGCCATGCTCTTTTATGTAATGGACGGACAGACCTGATGCATCTGATGATTACTGAGGAGGGAGGGGACCTATAGTCTCCAAGGATGCTGAAGGTTGGCTGACCTTGCCATCCCTAAAGCAATTGCTCTGTGAAGAGGCAGGCCCATACTCTGATTGCCTTGTACCACCCACTGCTAGACGCGGAGTAGAGGCAGCCCTTCTCCATCCCACAAGTCCACTACAATTCAGGGCTTTGTGGGAGATGGATAGCCATTCGAATCCACTTCAGCAAAGCACCACAGTGTTAAGAGTTCTGCCTGGGTTGGAGGTTAGCTAAGGGCAAGTTATCAGGATACATGTAATATATTGCCAGTTTCAGAAATCTGTGACAAAGCTTGCCTTGTGCAAACACTCATCAATTTTACTACGGCGAAGCTTTCCCATAGCAGAGGCTAGCCATGCCTTTTCTTTTTTCTTTTTCTTTTCTTTTATTTAAATTTATCTTATTTTATTATTTTATGTGTCTGGGTGCTTTGCCTGCATGCATGTCTGTGCAACATGTGCATGCAGTACCTGTGGAGGCCAGAAGAGGGCATTGGATCCCCTGGAAGTGGAGTTAAAGACTGAGTGAGCCACTATGAGGGTGCAGGAAATCCAACTTCAAGAAAAGCCAGTGCTCTTAACTGCTAGACTGTCTCTCCAACTGCCTTAGTTAGGGTTTTACTGCTGTGAACAGACACCATGACCAAGGCAACTCTTGCAAAGGACAACATTTAAGTGGGGCTGACTTACAGGTTCAGAGGTTCAGTCCATTGTCATCATAGGAAGCCACATAGCAGCATTCAGGCAAACATGGTGCTGGAGAAGCCCAGTTCTACATCTTGATCTGAAGGCAGCCAGGAGGAGATTATTTTACTCACTGGGTGAAGCCTGGGCACAGATACCTTAAAGCTCACCCCACAGTGACACACTCCCTCCAACAAGGCCACACCTCCTACTAGTGCAACTCCCCATGGACCAAGCATTCAAACACATGAGTCTATGGGGGACAAACTTATTCCAACCACCATACCAACCCATTGTAATTTCTTCATGTCAGCATCTCCTGTTCCCAGGGAGGTTTGTTCACTGCAGTTTTCTGCACATGGGGTTTGAAGAGTTCCATCCTTTGAGATGCCTGGTAGTTTGTCTATTTTCTATTCGTAAGATATTTAAATTGTCTTATTATAAAACAAAGTGGGTCGAGGACAGGGATCCTGGAGGGCCATATCTGGTACACCACATATCTGGTACACAAACAAGGTGGGACGACCAGGGGACTTTCAGGATGAATGTACCACAAGTGGACAGGTAAGTCAGAAAGAGCTCCCTGGCTGCAGAGAAACCGTGTGAGAGCGCCTGCCCAGGAGCTGCACACCCAGGCTCTGGTGTGCAGCCCCGCTGAAGCCATGCACACAGCTCCTTAGTGTTGTCTCATTCTCACTGGCCTGGGGTTTTCCGGAGTGACTCCTGGAGAAGCAGTAAGTGTCTGACACTCTGAGTTATCCCCCAAAGGCAGCAGCTGTCAAATGGGAGGCTTAGAGCGCAGGAGGGGGCGGGGACTGGGTTCCTTGCCTTGCACAGGAGGATCTTTACACACGGAGCGAGAACAAACCAGCACAGCAGGTTAAAGGAAGGAAAACATCAATGGAGGTTTTACAACCTGGACCCAACTCCTCCCAAGCCCCTCTCTCCTTGCTCTTAATTACAGGAAAATGTTACGATGACTTTGATGACAGACAGTGCAGCTGGGAAGAGGCCCTGGAGGTCAGTCCTGGGCAGGCTCCACCCTCGGCTCTCTTAGGCTTTCCACTTCCTTCCCCCTTTCATCCTAGAGCTACTCTGGTCTGCACATCTCTAGATACCGAAGAAGAGACTCCTAGGGGGAAAACACCCAGCCTCCACCACTTCTGTAACCCCAGGGCTGTGAAGGTAGTGGCAGAGGCCATGACCCTGTGACTTGGGCCAGGGTCAGGCCAACAGCTAGTCCTCTTGCTGCGAGATGAAGGATTGGGCTAAGGGCAACCTAGCACCAGGGAAGAGGCTGCTTGGGGTGGAGCTGCTCAGTAAGAAAACATCCGCGTTAAGATGAGGAGCCTGGGCAGCTCAAGGACCGCATGGAAGCAGGACTTCTTATGCCTGCATGGAACCCAAGGTTCTTTCCTAACCAGTTTTCTGGCTTTTTCGACAGGGTTTCACTGTAGACCAGGCTGGTCTTGAATTCACAGAGAACTGCTTGCTTCTGCCTCTGCCTCCTGAGTGCTGGGATTAAACAACATATGTGTGCCGCCACCACCCGGCTCCTAAGCAGCTTTGCTGCCCTCTCCTGACCCTCACAAGGCATCAGGAGGGGGTGGGGTGGGGAACTTACTGCTAAGCATATCCTCCTTGGATGCCAAGCCCTGTAAGGAGGGGATTGGCCAGCAGATTGCCAGCCATGGCAGGTAAAGGAGTCATCCCCAGCAGGGGACTGGACCCCTTTAGTAGAGGCCGCCATACTGTCTGTTAGCCTCTCTGCCCATTCTGCACCTAGCAAGTCCTCAATCAGGCTGTGTCTGAAACTCAGCCCTCACTCTAGCCTTGTGGTTCTGGTTATGCAGGTAGCCCAGCAGGTGACAACCTTCCTCACACTGCCTCTGGTCCCTTGTTAAGAACATGATCATCCAATAAAGTAGACAGAATTTAGACCCTTGCCCCACAAGGCTATAGTGCCACAGAAGCCTTGACCTAAAGCACAGGACACTCTTGGCCCTTCCTTTTCCTCCAGCTTACAATCAGGGCTGGGTGTGGGGAGGCAGAATCAAGCCTTCAGGTTCTTCTGAGGTGATGTATGGGGTGAAGAATAGGCTCAGCTTCAGGGCTGGTTCTCATCCTTTCTGGTGCAGACTTGATACTGTTGGGAGGGGGTGGGGCAATGGCCTGGGCTTCACCTTTCCAGCCTATAAAGTGGGGATTATGGTTTCTGCCCCGCCCAACCCACAGACCTTCTGTCATGATCTGGGGGAAGCAGAGGAGTGGGGAGAAACTGGAGTAGGGAGGGGAGAGGATAAAGGGTACGGAAAGCTGAGTCAGCCTCCTCTTGTTTTAAAGCCTAAATTGAGTAACTAGATATATCCTTAACCCTAGGCTACCCCCTGTAGGTTCTCAGGGCTCAGGGCTCTTCCTAAGGGCTGTCAGAGCTGGAATGTGACTTTCAGACACCAGGCAGATGCCAAGGAGGGCGTGGCAGACAGAGCAGGAGCCAGGCTGTAGAGCGTGCCCTGCCCACTTCCTTATTTCTCTCTTAATCCTGTCAATCACTGGCCCCAGATGCTGCTATTGCCTGTCCCAGCTACAGCTGGTCTTCCAACGTGCCAAGGGCCTTGCCCATGGCACAACAGGGACTATGCAAGCCAAAGAAGAGGACCCTGACTCCCACCAGCTTCTCCCAGGAATCTCCGTCCCCACCCTATCCCTGCCCCATGGCTGCCTATTCTTCTCCGGAGGAGTGTGGCCCATAACACAATGGTTAGCTCAAGAATCATCAGTGGCTCCCAGTGTTTGTGGGACAACTAGCTGTTAGGTTCAGACTTCTCAGAGGGTTCCTTATTTCTCCCTTTCCCAGTCCTCACTGTATTGACTCCAGGACCCTTTCAACCTGTTGCTGAGAGCCCTGGAACCCCACAGCCCCCGGGTGTCCAACCCCCATTTCCAGGGCTCGCTTCTCCAGTTCGTGCCCCCCAGGGTGTCCAACCCCCCCTTTCCAGGGCTCGCTTCTCCAGTTTGTGCCCCCCAGGGTGTCCAACCGCCCTTTCCAGGGCTCGCTTCTCCAGTTCGTGCCCCCCAGGGTGTCCAACCCCCCTTTCCAGGGCTCGCTTCTCCAGTTTGTGACCCCCAGGGTGTCCAACCCCCCTTTCCAGGGCTCGCTTCTCCAGTTTGTGCCTTCCACCAGAGGCTTTTCTGTCCAGAGTGCCAGTTGACTTAATGATGTCCTTCTGGAGCATCTGTAAGATCCCAGAGCTGTCTCTTAGGTGGCCCAAGCTTAATGGGACTCAAGTATATCTTAGCCAGCCTCTCTCTGAATCTAACCACGCCCATGTGTAAAAGAGGGAACCGGCTCCATCTGTGCATACCTCATTTGTAAAGACCGAAGAAGCAATAACTGGGGAATTGCCCTGGTGAGATGCAATCCCCTGCAGACTCTTGAGACTGGGTTTTAGTTAGCTCAACGGCAACTCAGCAAACAAACACTTCTTCCAAAAGGGGTTTTCAGAATCGGTAGGAGGACCAGACAGATCCTCCTCAAGTCTGTGAGTGATCAGATGGCACCATGCCAAGCTCAGTCCCACTTCTTTAAGGCACCATGCACGGGTGAGTGGTCACAGAGGATTCCTGCCCTGGCTGTCAGCTGCTCCCCGCTATCCTAATTCAGAGACCATTGGCCCCCATGGGATGGTGGCAGCCTGGCCAAGGGATCTCTTTCTTTTTCCTTTTTATTTAACTTCTTTT
>NW_022196893.1:17053326-17075035 GCF_008632895.1 Mastomys coucha | reverse complement strand
AAAAAAAAAAAAAAAAACCCTCCCAACAAACAAAAGGCTCATCGTGGGAGCTGTAGTGTCACAGCGTGTCACACAGCATATTCTTTTTTGTCCACACATCTTCACTTGCAAATGCTCATTACAATGAGTCATCGGTTTGTTAGAGGCGTCTTGCTTCTGCTAAGCTATCTACACTGAATCCTCTCCAGAGCTCCTCTCCGACATCCTGGAGTTGCCCTGTGTCATGTAGATCCTGCAGCTTTGGATCTGCAGGACCTGCCGCAGGTCTTTTTCTAATGTCTCCCTGTGGCTATAGTCACAGGGACACACGGTCATGTTTGCTTGAGGCTATTTCCTGTTCTAGAGAGGAAGAGGGTGGATTTCTTTCTGGACAAGTTTAGGCCGGAAGCAAAGCAGCCTCTGTGCACCTAAACTTGCCTCTCCAACACAGACTTGTTGCTCCCAGGACTGTCACAGAATGTACACTACAAATAGCACTTGGCCAAGTGACTGGGGGCCAAGGAGATGACCAGAAAGCCTTAGAGAGTCACAGACGGTGGGGAATTCCGTCGCTCTATCCTGAACTATCCCCTTGCAAGTGGGCAAGCTAGGGACTAGAGACCAGAGAATCATTCAAAGGAGCCATGAACTAGCCCTCCGTGCTAGCCAAGGCTATGGCTGGAGCCCCTCTACGCTGTGTATGTGTGCATGTGCATTTACACGCGTGTGCACATGTGGCAGAGGGTATGTATAGAAAGCACAGGTTGATGTCAGGTGTTTGGTGGATGTGTTATCAGATTTGGGGGAAGCGGATGTCTCCACAGACCCATGCTGAGGCATCCTTCCCCCTGAGGGACCAGCCACAGGATGGTATAGTATAGAATAGAGTTTATTCAGGGTATGGAGAGGGGAATAAGAGGGTAGTTAGTATAGACAGAGAAAGGCAGAGAGAGAGAGAGAGAGAGAGAGAGAGAGAGAGAGAGAGTGTAAAGGAGTCGACGCCGGCCATGATTACATGGAGAGAGGGGGGAGGGGAATGGGGAGAGAGGGTAAGGGACAAGTGGACAGAGCAAGAGCAAGAAGGCAAGAGAGAGAGGAGGGGGCAAGCAGCTCCTTTTATAGTGAGTCAGGCGCACCTGACTGTTGCCAGGTAACTATAGGGAGGAGCCTAGACAAAATGCCAACATCAGGTTTCTTTCCACCTTGCTTTTTCTTTTTTTTTTTTTCTTTCACTGAACCTGAGCAAACACCAGCGATGCCCCTGTCTCCACCTCCCCAGCTCTGGAATTACAAGCACATGCCACCTCACCCAACCTTTTTTGAATGGGTTCTGGGGGTTGAATTTGAACCCGCATGTTTCTGTGGCTGGCACTCCACCAACCAGAGCCAGTCATTAATCTGTTCATTTATTTTCACAGTGCAGGAGACGAACTTTGTGACTGCTTGGATGCTGAGCCACGCCCTATCTCTGCCTCTCCACTCTGGCCATCGTGAGCACCCTCCTCCCTCCAAGGGAGGCAGGACAAAAGAGAGAGGACCAAGGGCAGGACACAGCAGAGAGGGTGGAGAGGGAGGAGAAGAGAATGTGAGGATACGGATGGGTTGGGGTCTTTCTGAGACTCCTCTCTCAGCGCAGGGATGGTTTCTAGGGCTGTGATTGGCCGCAGGTCGGAAAGGTGGGAATGTAGATCAGGAAAGAGACTGATCTACATTCTGACACCCCTGGAACAGCTAGCTTATAGGGTGGCCCAAGCCGTCTGTGCTCTGTTCACTGAGAGCCAAACTTCTGTTTGAATGTGGGAACACAGTCCAGGCCCCACAGTCATCACGTAGGACCCAGAGAGACCCCCCCCAGGACTCCTGTATCCCCGTGTCTGCTTTGAAGGGAAAGAGCCAAAGAAGAGAAAGGAAAATCCAACATCACCTGGCTGGACCGCAGAGGTCCACAGCTTCCAGCCAGGGACCTCTTGCACCCACCTGGCTACCTGTGACAGAGGGAAGCCACTGTTTTGAGTAGACCATGGCAGAGCCTGGTTGCAGTGACAAGCCTATACCCAACTCTAGGTCAAGTCCCACTCAGACACTGAGCCCCTCAGCTGTCTTTTGAGATTAGGGCTATAAACAAGTGCATTGGGTCCCTGCCCTTGCGTGGAACAGAATAAGACCCCCACTATGCCGTACTGTCCAGAGCGAGGACCATCTGGTGATGATTGTGTCACTGAGGATTGTGTGAAATACGCAGGTTCTCTCCTGATCCAGCCTCAACCCTATGGAATCGGCATCAGTGTGTGGGGGGGAGTGGGTAGGGGGTATTATGCCTCCTCACCCTAATGCTCTCATGAGCAAGCAGCACAGTTTGATGTGTCCCTAAGGGAAGGGACCTCACACTCTCACCCGTCATCGGAGGAAGAGTGGATGGAATTTTCCACATCCCAGACTGTCAGAGGCTGTGGCCCATTTGCAAGCCCTGCTGATGAGCTAATTAGAGCTGCTGGTCTATTTCTGCTCAATACCTAAATGAGGTCACCAGCCTGGTGTGCCTGTGAAGAGCCTGGTGAGAAGACAAAGGAGGCTGGGCCAGCAGGCAGGCTTCATCTCTGAGGAGGGCTACGGGACCTGGGATTTTGGATTTAGGACTGAATATTGGATGTAGGATTTGAAGTGATGAAGCCAGGATTGTCCCAGCCAGGTTAAGAGGAGTAGTCACCCCAGCCAACCCAAATTGTCCTCATGTAGCTATCCCTCTGCCTGCCTTCTTCCTCCCTCCCCCTCCCTCCCTTTTCCTTCCCTCCCTCTTTCTTTCTTTCTTTCTTTCTTTCTTTCTTTCTTTTGTTTTAAGACATAGTTTCAATGTATAGCACTGGCTGTCCTAGAACTCACTCCATAGACCATGCTTACCTCGAACTCAGAGATCCAACTGCCTCAGCCTCCTGAGTGCTGAGATCAAATGTGTATGCCACTACCATGTCTTAGGAACTCACCCTTCATGCTCACCAAAAGAGCAGCATCTGGGTCCTTGGATTGCTCCTCCTCTCAGCATCAGCAAGCCCTGCCGTCCTTGAGGTTAGACAGGAATCTGCACGTGTTTATAGCTGCTGTCTCAACCTGGCAGTCATCCCAGAGGCCTTTCTGCTACCCCAACACCAGGCTCAGGGGATCACGATTTCATGACTCCCAGATGTCTCCATTGTGCCCCAAACTGTGGGCTCTCATTTTGTGAGTTCTTTTTTTTTTTTTTTTTTTTTTTTTTTTTTTACTTTTTCGAGACAGGGTTTCTCTATATAGTCCTGGAACTCACTCTGTAGACCAGGCTGGCCTCGAACTCAGAAATCCGCCTGCCTCTGCCTCCCAAGTGCTGGGATTAAAGATATGTGCCACCACTGCCCAGCTTGTAGATTCATTTAGTGAGCCCTACACTATATCAAGTGTTGTGTGTATACAAGCTACCACGGGCAGCAGCATGGCATCCTATATGGTGGGTTTTAGGGTCTATGTTTACAGAGAATGGAAGCAGTATTTCTCCAGGGGTGCATTTGGCAATGTTCGGAGGTGATTTATTCTTATCATACTGGGAGCCATTATAGGCATCTATTGAGTGGAAGCATCCCACAGTGCTGGGGACAGCCCTGCCACAAGGAAGAGGGCTAGTGAGGGCATTCGGCTACTGGCAGGCAGAGCCTGGGTTTGAACTCTAGTCTTTGCCCACTTGGATCTGTGATCCGACTCTCAGTTCTCATGCAGAAAAACTGCGGCTTCAAGGGATGAAGGCAGACTCTCATCGCTAACATACACAAAGCTGGGTCCCCAAAGCCACCCCTCCCTCTTCAGACCCCTGCCATCCTCCTTGTTGTCTTGCTGGGGCCATAATGTCCTCTTGGGATCCCCTCTTCTGCCTGCTGTCCTTACATATTGTGGGTGGCAAGGCCACTAGTCACCCACAGAGCTGCTTTGGAAAAGAGAACCTGGAGGAGCAGCTGTAATGATGTTGGCACAGTAGGTGCACAGCAGGACTGTCCTGGTAAACTGAGGCATGGGGCTCCCGGGGCAGATTGACAGTCACATGCTCATTGAACAGCAGTCTCAAATGTGACCACCAGTCCAGACACACAGCCCCATTGGAACACTTTTCTCACACAACGAACAGGCACCCACCCACCAAGACATGATGCTGAGGCATATGTGGGACCCAAACCCTTATCACCCATGCCCTGTCAATCACCATAGACATCAGCTCTGCTTTGGTGCCATCCTGATCCAGTCTGCTCTGACTGGTCTAGAATACCCCCAATCTGAGGCAGAAACTACTATGGTTTTTTTTGTTTTGTTTTTTAATTTCCAGTGCTGGGAATTGAACCGGAGGAAGATAGAGAGGTAGACAGAGTTGGAGCTGGAGACGGAGATAAGTAAGCAGCGGCCTTGTCAATGAAAAGCCAAGTGAGAGGAAAGGTATGTAAGTAATACACATCAGATCTGCTTTCTCACAGATAAGCTAAGCCAAACCCAGTGAGGCAATTTACACCAATGCAAAGTCAGCTCTCACCTCAGTGGGAGCTGAGAAAAATTTATCCCAAACCTAAACTTAAGTGACCATAGCCCACAAACACAAATTTAGGTTACTCCAAACTTCGTGTTTTGATATGAAGTAGTTTCATGAACTTTTTATAGTCAAAAATGAAGAAGAAAGTCACAAATCAAGGTGTTTCTCAAGTACATTGGTGAGGGCATCAGAGAGACAGCGTGCAGCAAAGTGGTCTGCTGAGTCAACACATTCCAAGAGGGTTTTATCTGTTAGTCTTAGAGCATTTGGTCTGACCCAGAGGTGAGCAAGGAATGGCTATTAGGGCTCTGAAGATAGTCCAAGACGACTGTAATTAGGTCCTGGATCTGTAACATCCCAAGCTGTCCACAGTCACTGACCTTCTGATCAGTTAATCAGCCTTGCAAAAGGTTCAGTGAACGGCATGGCTTCTTTTTTTTTCTTTTTTTTTTTTAAAGATGTATTTATTTTATGTATGTGAGTACATTGCAGCTGTCTTCAGACACACCCGAAAAGGGCATCAGATCTCATTACAGATGGTTGTGAGCCACCATGTGGTTGCTGAGAATCAACCTCAGGACCTCTGGTAGAACAGTCAGAGCTCTTAACCACTGAGCCAACTCACAAGTACACACACACACACCCTTTTTTTGGAGGGGGTGGTTTCAAGACAGGGTTTCTCTGTGTAGCCCTGGCTGTCCTAGAACTCACTCTGTAGACCAGGCTGGCCTCGTCTTCAGAAATCCTCCTGCCCCTGCCTCCCAAATGCTGGGATTAAAGGCGTACACCACCACTGCCTGGCAGGGTATACCATCTTTGTGTGAACTTTTGTTTACAGATGGCTACTGCCAACAGGGAACCATAAGCAACAGAACAGACACGTGAAGGCTGGGACCTTCTGTGCCTTTCTCTGCTTGTCAGGCAGTGAGGCTGAATGGGAAACAGTCTGACAGTTCCTCAAACAGTTAAAGAGGGAGGGGCAGAAGACCCAGCAATCCCACTCCTCTGTGTATCCACAAAAACTCATCCCTGAGTGTCCAGAGTCCATTATTCCTACAGCCAAAGAGTGCAAGCAACCAAACGCCCATCGGCCCGTGAAGGAATAAATCAACGCAGCACACCATGACAAAGTACAAGTCAGCCACAAGAACAGCAGGAAGAGACAGAAAAGTGGATAGACTTTGTGGTGGTTTGAATATGCTTGGCCCATTAGAAGTGGCACTCTTAGGAGGTGTGGCCTTGTTGGAATAGGTGTGGTCTTGCTGGAGGAAGTGTGTCACTGTGTAGGCGGGCTTTGAAGGACTCCTGTGCTTAGGTTCCACCCAGTGCGGTAGAGAGACCCCCTTCCTGGCTGCCTGCAGAAGATAGTCATTCCTGGCTGCCTTAAGATCAAAATGCAGAACTCTTAGCTCCTTCTCCAGCAATATGTCTGTCTGGATGCTGCCGTGCTTCCCACCATGATGACAATGGACTGAACCTCTAAACCTGTAAGCCAGCCCCAATTAAACGTTGTCCTTTATAAGAGTTGCCTTGGTCATGGTATCTCTTCACAGTAATAAAACCCTAACTAAGACAGACCTTGAAACTGTTTAATCGACACCGAAACCGAGTCCCCTGTGCAGTGACATGGAGACAGGGGCCTTTGAAGAAGAAGTTGTGACAATTTTAGGTGGACATCCGCTGTGAATAGATAGATGCATGGCCCTGAGAGCTTGAGGGAGCTGGCTTAGGGTCTCTCTGTTCCCCTGTTTCTCTATCACATGAGGACAAAGTGTTCATACCTTTGGCCCTCTGTCCTTTCTGCCCTGTCTGAGGACGGCACTGAATCTGCCAGCACTTTGATTTCTTTTTAACTGCCCAACCTCCAGACTATGAGCATGATGAATTCCTGTTGTTCGTAACTCATTAGGTTCCAGCCACCAGACATGGTGACACGTGCCTGTAATGCCAGCACTCAGAAGGCTGAATCGAGAGGTTTGCTGCAAGTTTGAGGCTAGTCTGGGCTGCATAATGAATTTCAGGTCAGTCTGGGTTACAACATGAGACACTGAGTGAATGAATGGAATTATTCAGTTTCCAGTTTTGTGGAGAGTGCACTGAGACCCCAGGTCAGCGGCTCTCAACCGTCCTTGCACAGCGATCCTTTAATGCAGTACCTCATGGGGTGACCCGACCATAAAGTTATTATCGCTACTTTGTAACTGTAATTTTTCTACTGTTATGAATCATAATGTAAATATCTGTGTTTTCCTATGGCTTTAGGCCACCCCTGTGAAAGGGTCATTTGAACCCAATGGGTTGAGAAACACTGCACTAAGTGGAAGTCAGACAGAGAGGCCATTTAGTGGGACTGGAAGTGTAACCGCATGGTAAGGCATTTCCCTAGTATGTGCAAGGCTCGTTCTGTTCCCAGTAGGGAGTCTGGAGGGGGGGAAGGTAGCATGTGATTCTACTTTAGGAAAAATCTAGAACGGGCAAAGCCAGACAGAAATGAGGTTAGTGGTTCCCAGGGCAGGTGCAGGGCAAGGTGCAGAGCTTAGGGGTACAGGGGTCCTTTATGGGAAATGAAGCTTTTCCTTCCACGGTGAAGGTATTGATAACTGTGAGTCTTAACTGAGTAAGTGGCCAGGAACATGAGTCACATTGTTCCTTGAATCAGCAACTCAAACAGAAGGGCTGCAGGATGGGGCTCTTCTGTTTGTCCCTCTGACCCTGGCACTTTGTTAATCCCTGAGGAGCCCTACCTCCTCCCTCGATCAGCACCAGGCTGCAGCTCCCCTGTGGGGTCTGGGTCTCCAGGGTAAGCTGGCACCCTGGATTTGGGGGTTGCCATAGAGATTTTCCCTGCTGGCTCCCAGGGATGGAAGGATCCCAGTGCAACGTATTGAGTCCCCTCTCACCCAGCATGCCCACACCCGGCATGTCTTCCACGTGCTTCCAGCAGGAGCATCTCTCAGGCTTCTGTATCCTTCCTGTCTGGGCATTTACATACAATGCTGCCCTGTGTTCATCCATCTTCCGCCAGCGCACAGTGACCTTTTGAGTCTGGCTTAACTCTCTGCTGCTAATCCAGCCATTGCAGACTGACCTCTGGATGCCCCATAAAGTCCTGTGCCAGGACTTTAGCCTGCCGCAAAACACTTTCCACTTTAAAACCAAACCCATTACTATTTTAGAGTCACTTATGAGAGTGTCATTTCCTGTCTTCTCTCGAAAACTCTGCCAACCTAGCCACCAGAGTCCTTGTCCCTAACTGGCAGCAAATGATTGGAGCTTCGCAGCCCTGTCACCTTTGACAGGCAGATATCTGCAGGGGAAGAGTAGGGCTCTGCTCTCTGCAGAAGCCACAGTGGCTGGTCTACGTAGAATTGAGTGTCAAGGTCTGATGGAGAACATCAGAAGTGGCAGCCCTGTGAGGAGAATGGTATAGGGAAGTGGATTTTTTGTGGGGAGGGGGACACTTCAAAACAGTTCAGCAGGCAAAACTGCCAAGCCTGATGACCTG
This sequence comes from Mastomys coucha, assembly GCF_008632895.1. Lineage (NCBI taxonomy): Eukaryota > Metazoa > Chordata > Mammalia > Rodentia > Muridae > Mastomys > Mastomys coucha. The sequence goes on along the minus strand of NW_022196893.1, from coordinate 17,067,014 downwards.
TGTTTGATCCCCATAATCCACATGATAGAAGGGAACTGACTCCTGCAAGCTGTCCTCTGACCTTCCTCATGCACATGCACACACAGGCACTACAGCTTCGGTTCCTCTATCTGTAGATAACGGTGGGGTGAGCAACCTGAGGCTTCCTGATCTCACATAGTCAGCGTTCTTCTCAAGGTGCAGTACCTCCCTTTCAATTCAGGTTTCCTCACCACCCCCCATCCCAGGCTTCTAGCAGACTGTTGAGGGTGGTAGAGTTGGTCCCTCATCCTCCTGGGTAACACTGTGGCCACCCATCCCTCTCTGTCAGCACTGCCCAGCAATGCCTTTAGTGTGGCTTTTCTTGGGGTCACAGTATCTTCTTTGCCACCCATGAATGTTGAGTTTAGTGGTATTCAGTTTCTTTTTAGACTCTTAAAATCCCTTCTGGTTTTGATTTGGGGTTGGATCCAATACTTCATTCCCAATGTTGCAAAGCCTCTTGCCTGATGAGGCTTGTATTCTCTCTCTGAAATGGTCTTCTCCAGAGGGTGTTGCTTCCAAGACCCTGGGTTTGTCAGAAAGTGAAGCACGCACGGGCTGAAGAAGGTCTCCTGCCCCTCCAAGTACGCATGAAGGGATAGCAATGGCCTCTGCATCCTCCCATCTCTTCCTCCAGATCAGGGTCCCCAGTGAGTGCTTCGAGGCTACCCAAACAACTACCAATGTTCAAAGGCCACTCAGCTAAGTCTTGGAGGGTCACAGGTACCACCACTAATGGGCACTTTTGGTGGTGAGGTTCACCCAATTCCTAAAGCTGAACTCTGTGGCAGCTTCTACTCTCTGGAATGAGTCACGGCTACATTGTTATCATTTATCTAAGCCTGGGAGAGCCCGGCACACATTCTGTTCCCTCCCTGAGCGCTCCCTGCCAGCACTGCTGTCAGTCACCTCCCCATGACATGGTCAAGAGCTATCTCTATCCCACCACCAATCTAGGCAGGGTACTCCCCCAGCTCTCCAGAGGAGTAAGCGCCTCAATCTCTGTCTCCAATACAGGGTTATTCTGGCCCAACCTACCCTAAAGCCCTTCTAGACCCTGTCACACTAAGGACCACCTGCTCTTCAGCTGAAGCCTAAATTTCCTAGATGAGAGAGGACACTTCTGCCAGAATATTCTTCTCCTACCTGCCCTCTTGAAGGTGGACTGGCTGTCCCAGTAGAGGTGCCTGAGAAGCCAGCACGTCTGCTCATAGCATTGAGCTGGGCTTATGCTACTTTCTAACTTCTCATTTCAACTCCGTTGGGGGACAGGAGAGCCTGACCACCCTCCTGTCCAACTGCTCTCATCTGTCACTTGAACAAATCAGTTTGGTTTCTGGGGTCTCCATTTGCCATCTGTTAAGTGGAATAGCTAATGGGTGTTTCCAGTCATTGTCAGGGTCCTGAGGGCAGGTTAGAGCGGTGCATTTTGTGAATCACGAGTCTGACTCTCAAACACCATCCAGGCTTCCGAGCGTAGGACATTTCTTCCAGGCAGTCAGCTCTGACAGCTAGTGTTTGGAAAGGCTCTTCCTCGAGGGTGGAGGGCAGAGGGCAGCATTCCTGGCAGTCGGCGGGTATGGCCTGCCAGATGCCCTGGCCCCGCCCAGCAGTGTTCTAGTTTCTGATGTCAATTAGTCCTGCTGACTTCATCAGGGAGGAAGCTTGGGAAGATAAGCAGGCGGGCCAAGTGTAAACAGGAGCATAGGCTCCCGAAGAGAGGGGAGCTCAGAAAGGACTAAGACTGAAGGTGCTACTCCCCAGGGGGGGACCCAATGGGAGGGACTAGACAGGATCTCAGGAGCCAGTCAGCCCATGTGTGAGAGAACCTGGCCACAGCTGGTTAGAGTCCCAGATTTACATGACCCCGAGCATCAGGTCTGAAACTGAGTGGCTCAGCTTGGCATATGACAGGAGGAGAACCGTGTCTAGTTCCTGAGGGCTCCAGGCTGCTGGAGCCGAACCTAAACCCTGGTCTTCCCGTTCATATAGCCCCTCTAAACCTGGGGCCAGGTGTGTATACACCAGGCCAAGGACAGGCTGGGGCATCATTGGCGGTAAGGGAGTCAGGCATGGGTTGAAGTTCAGGGACAGCCAGAGGCCTCAGCAAGCATAAAGAGGTGGCTGTGGGTAAGGAGAGTGGGTAAAAACTTTGCAAATAGCCATGTAAGAAGGTGTTTGGATCAGGGCCCAGTAAGGGAAGGGTATACCAGTCAGGTAAGAGCGAAGCCAGAGAGCCTGGGAAGCCGAGGGGGCGGGGGTGTATCTGGGTGTGTGTCCCAGTGCAGAGACCCACATCCCAGGACTGATCCAGGCTGTGCTGGTGTTTCCAAGGCTCTGTCAGCTGCTTTCACACCCAACAATTGATGAGCCCCATGGGGACTCAGAGGCAGCAAGGGCCTGGCAGATGCTCTGCGTAGAGAGCATCCTCCTTTCCTTAATCCCTCCCCGCCCCCCCTGCGCCAGTGCTATACTCATCATGGTCCTCGGCCTGGAGGGCCTGAGCCTTTCCATGCAGTCTACCTCAGCTTCCCAGAACACAGCCCTCATTAGGCTGCCCTCCCCTTGCCAGAGGCTCCCCAGGGAGTCCTGGCACTGTAGCTACCCAGGCTGTCAGGCTAACATGCTAGTTGGCCAGGGTCACCACAGAACTTTTAACATCCAGGAAGCCCAACACCAAGAGTCCAACCAAGCTGGTGTCGCCTGAGGCCTGTAGATGGCCATTCCTCCAATGCTTCTCATAGTTTGTGTTCTATGTACACACCCCTGGGTCTGTGTTCAGATCTCCCCTATACTAAGTACACCAGTTGACCTGAATTGAGACTACCTTAATGGTATAATTTGTTTGTACATATGTGTTCTTATGTGTGCAGGTGCACATATGTGGATGAGTGTGTTTGGAGAAGTGGCAACCTCTGTCCATGAACTAAGCTATTGCCCACCTCCCTTAAAGCCTTCAATGACTCACCTCTTTAAAAGCCCTGTCTCCAAATAAGCCACTATCTATGGCACTCCAACTTAGAGCTTCAGAATTCGAATTGAGGGGGAGGCAGGATACATTTCAGCCTACAGTAGCCACTGGGAGATCCTGGTTCTCATGAGTGGGCTATAATTCACCCAGGGGCCCCTCCTCAGGCTCTCTAGTATTTTGTGGTCTGTGTGGCTGTATCTTCCTGGATAGAGCTCCTCTAGGACTAGGGTGGAGTCAAGCCCTCGTGGATATAAACACTTACAAATAAACACTGCATTAATCTCCAGGTGTGGTGGCTCATACCTTTAATCTCAGCGCTTGGGAGGCAGAGGGAGGTAGATCTTTAAGTTAGAGTGAGCTCCAGGACAGTCAGGACTACCCAGAGAAACCCTGTCTCAAAATAATAATAATAATAATAATAATAATAATAATAATAATAATGATGATAATGATAATAATAATAATACCATGCATGTTTAAGTGTGAAGGGGCAGGAGGACGGGAAGAGACCCCAACAGAGAGGCTCTTGTTCTAGAGTCCCTAGCCCCTGCTGCCCTTGCCTGGCACAACCCCTCACTTGTAAGAGCAGCAGCACTGCCAGCAATGACATCAGGTTTCTGAAAACATTTCATGTCCACATTCCCCAAGCCTCATCCAGACAGCCGCGGAAGGAAAGAGCTGGGGCAGCCCTTGCTTCAACTAACCACTGAGCGAGATCAGGTCCAGCTTGCTCCAGGGTGGGGCTAGGATTCTGCCTGGGTCTAACCAACACTCCAGGGCTGTCAGGGAGCCTACCACTGGGCTGGGCTTCCAAGAAGCTAGTGAATCATGGTTGTCCCTGCCCTACAGATGGACACAGGGCACCGACAGGATCAGACCTGTACCTTAGCACTCTGGTACCAGGCACAGGCAAGGTACCAGAGGCACAGGACTTGGCCAGCTCCGCCTCAGTCTGCAACATCAGGAAAACTGAGGAGGGAGGGCAGGAGCCTCTCCAAGTCTTCTTGAAAGCTGACCCTGCTGTGAGGCTTAGCTCTGTCACACCAGAGCCCTGTACTCTTGGACCAGCTAGTGTGTCTGAGGAGACTCTTCCTTGGTCAGATGTGAACAGATGCCATCATGCAGCCAATATCTGAGTGACAACATTATGTGCAGGGACATGCCCATATGCCCATGAAATTTTCGCAGAGATGCGTAGATATGCTTTGCGTGCAGTGTTGAATTCTGCCCTGCTGTGCCTTGGGACGCTTTAGCTGGGGAGAGACGGAGTCCAGGAAGACCTTCCTGAGGTGGACATGTTGAACTTTCCCATGTTAAGCTGCATCCGGAACAGCCACTCCGGTTCCCTGGGTCTGTTTGGGAGGGAGACAGTCAGGTGACTGACACGAAGACTCCTTCTCCTGTCTCTCTGGTGGCTGTAGATCCACAATCATCCACATATCCAGCTTTCACTCCCCTGGAAGGCAACCCCTGTCCTCTCCCTCCCTAGCCGTCCTTTGCCTACTGGGACCCAACCTGCAGGACTCTTGCTAGCCGCCAGGAGACCAAGACCTAAAAAGAGACAGATGCCCAAGGTCACATCGCTCGTGGGCGCACACCGGCAGTTCCAAGGCTTCCCATAGCCAGCACAGGACCGCCCGGACATTTCCGCGCTGCTGGGAGTCCGCCTGACCCTTTGCAGCCCTCCCTACCCCGTCTTGCGTGCAGACCTAGCCGAGCCCAGGGGCAGCGAGAGTGGCAGACTAGCGTCTTTCAGCGAAGTCAGCGGCTCCGACCGCCCTCCCCAGGTCCCTCAGTCTCCTCCTCTGACCCCTCCCGTTCCTCCCTAGGCCTTTTCTGCTCCTCAACCTAGGCTCCCTCGATCCTCTGTTTCTGATTCTTCTCTGTCCTCAAGTCCAGCCTCTCTTGTCCTCACCCTGGTCGCCTCCTCCCGGATCCCCGCCACCCTCTCTGCGTACCGGGTGACGCAGCGCCGCCTCCCGCTCCCGCCTCCCCGCGCCACCGCCCGGCAGACTGCAGGGGCCGCTAACGGTCCCGCGCACCCCCCCGGCGTCCGCGCGCCCCGCGCCCGGCGGACGAGGCCGCGCCGGCGGCGATGGGGGCCATGGGGGCGGCGGAGCCTCTGCACTCGGTGCTATGGGTGAAGCGGCAACGCTGTGCCGTCAGCCTGGAGCCCGCGCGGGCTCTGCTACGCTGGTGGCGGAGCCCGGAGCCCGGGCCCTCCGCGCCGGGTGCCGGTAAGTGTGGCCATCCCGGGCTGGTGGGGCCGGCGCTGCATCCATCCCTGGCCTGCGTAGCCCGAGCGCTCCGGGCAGGCTGGGATGGGGCGGAACTCTGAGGGAGGAGACCCGGAGCACGGGGAGAAGCGGCCGGGGTACAGAGGCGCGGGGAATCCGAGACGCAGAGCCCGGGTGCCGGGCAGTCTAAGTACTCTGCGGCCTCTGGCGGGGATCCGTCCGGGTGCTGAGAGCCCAGATACTCCTGGAACTGGGATGACAAAGCCTCTGGAGGTGCTGGAGGGGGAGGGGAAGAGCGGATGTCCACAGCCCCACCCCCCCACCCCGGAGCATCCGCGGGACCCCAGGGCTGGTCTGTTGCTGGTGCTGCCGTCCGGATGGCTCTGGTACACCTGGACAGGACTGGTTTCTGGTCATCTCCTTCCTCCAATACAATGAACCCAGTCCAGACACTTGCTTCTCTATGGGAGAAGCCCAGTGGGGCCCTGGCAGGGACTTCCTGCGACTAGGCAGTTGAGCAAGGGGCTTTGACTTTCCGATGGAGTGTGCACGCTTCTCAGAGGCCCTCAGGGTTGAAAGAGTGGTTGCTTTAGGCCAGCTCTGGGAAAGACGCAACCCACCCGCAGTGACTGAGATGGTGCAAGGACACTGGAGCCACTCTCCCGGGCTTTGCTGCAGGTTGTCTGGTAGCTGAAGGATTGGCGGAGATTTTCTTTTTTTTCTTTTCTTTTCTTTTTCTTTTTCTTTTTCTTTTTTTTGGCTTTTCGAGACAGGGTTTCTGTGTATAGCCCTGGCTGTCCTGGAACTCACTCTGTAGACGAGGCTGGCCTGGAACTCAGAAATTCGCCTGCCTCTGCCTCCCAAGTGCTGAGATTAAAGGCGTGTGCCACCACTGCCTGGCCAGATTGGCGGAGATTTTAAGGATGTCATTCAATCCTCCTTAAAAGGAGGATTTCAGAAGATTGTGTGTGGACACCCGGGGGTTTGGGGGGGCTAGGGCTATCAGTTTCATTCATTCCTTGCTCATTTTGGTTGTGTGTGTGTGTGTGTGTGTGTTTATTTGTTTTGAGACTGTTTTTCTATGTGCTTCAGGTCAGCCTCAAACTGGTATTATAGATGTGTGCCACCAAACCCAACTTTTCATTTCCTCTTTCTTTGCTGGGAATGATAGAATCCAGGGCTTGTGGCTTGCTAAACACAGGCTTTACCACCAAACACCAAACATCCCCTGCAAGTTTCCCTTGAGTGTCTGCTAGGGATGGACCTGGGGATTCTAGCCTAGTGGCTGATGGAAGGAGGCCTTTTCCACTTAAGGAGGCACAGAGGGACACATGGGGACAAGGGCATCTAATGGGCTTGGGTCCTGAGAAGAACCTCCGAGAGTAGGCTTGAGTCCCAAAAGGGTGGTCACTCACCAGTACAGGATGGGCTAAGCAGGCCTCACTTCCTTGATGGTGCTTGCCCAGAGAAACCTGCAGAGGCAGAGTATTTGATGGCAAACTGATAAAGACCAGAAGAACCTCGAGACAGGGTCACAGTTGGTGGGGAAGAGCTGGAGAGTAGGGGCTAGGACTCCCTCGGTCTGGCAGGCTGAAGTGGGCATTGGTCTTTATTGTGGGTATCAAGGGATGGTGGTTTCCAGCTTAATTTTTTTTTAAGATTTATTTATTTTATGCATATGAGTACACTGTAGCTGTCATCAGACATACCAGAAGAGGGCATTGGATAGCATTACAGATGGTTGTGAGCCACCATGTGGTTGCTGGACTTTGAACTCAGGACCTCTAGAAGAGCAGTCACTGCTGAGCCATCTCTCCAGCCCCCAGCTTAATTTGTTTTTCTTTTGACAAAGACCTGGTGATCTCTTCAGGGAGGATAGAGAGGAGAGACAGAGAAGAGTAGAAAGAAGGTAGTTGACCCAGTCTAGGGGGGGACGATGGAGGTAGGCAAGGTTGGGTGAAGTGGGGCTGACTGTCACCTTGAGAAGGCACCTGTGGGAGAAGCATGGTGTTCTCTATTAAAACTTATTGAGAGGGCTGGAGAGATGGCTCAGTGGTTAAGAACACTGGCTGCTCTTCCAGAAGTCCTGAATTCAATTCTCAGCAACCACATGGTGGCTCACAACCAACTCTAATGGAATCCTATGTCCTCTTCTGTATTGAAGATAATTACAATGTACTCATATAAATAATATAAATAAATAAATCTTTAAAAAAAAAACTTGTTGAGAGTGGGAATGGCAGGAGTCGGGACTCCCTGGAGGACACTCAGAGTTTCAGTTGCCATCCATTCCTTTATTCACTCACTCACTCATTCTACCCAGAATGGCTTTGTGGGTAGTTGGGGCCATAAGTACTCTGGCATTGTGCTAGGAGGCTCTGCAGCCTGAGCTGCAGGTAGTAGGGCTAAGATAGCCTCAGGACCAACCTGGTTTCTGGCGTTGGGCTCAAAGCAGCATTGTCCTTAGAGTGCCGTTCTGTGGCTCAGCCCCTGGGATGACCCTAAAGTTCTTCCCAGGTGCCCAGCACCACCTCCCAGAGCCATGTCTCTTTTGTTACCGCTTTCTTTATTACCGCTGTTCTGCCTAGGCCTGAGTGGGTTGAATTTCAGGTAAGTTTCTAGGGTCTAGAATCTAGACTTAGGGTAAGAATGCTGTTACATGGGGGTGCTCAGTCTGTGTGAGCTACATCCCTTCACTCTGGGTCACACCGACACGGGCTCCAAGATGGGGAGCTATTTCACAGGAGAGCACTGGCTCTTCTGGGCCAGGGAGGCCACGAAGACAAGGACAAGACCCATTCTCCTTTGTGAGATGTGGGGTGGGACATCACCCGTCCCCGTCCCCCCCCCCCCCCCCCCCCCCCCCCCCCCCCGCCCCATGTCAGCGTTGACACAGTCAGTCAGATGCTCTCATGGTTTCCGGTGAGAAAACCGTGAGAGCCTCTAGGCTTAGTTTGCGGGCATTGTCTGCTTGTTGTCAGCTTGTTTTTGCGGGCAGGTGGCTTTCGCAGCTGGCCAGCTCTGTGTGTATTGTGTATTGCGTCACCCCTGTGAAGGGTGCAGCCACTTTTGTGTAGGCTCATTCATGGCCACTTGGGTAGCAGCCCCAAATAGACCGGTCTTCTTTAGGACAGGCTGCAAGGGACCCTTTAGTAGGCTGCCTCAGAAAGCACCCTGCTCACTTCCCCTTTCCTGATGCTCTCCGCCTCCACGGTGAAAACAAAAACAAAGTTGGCAAACTGTGACTTGGGGGTGGGGGTGGGGGAAGGGGGGTCATCTTGGCCCCCGGCCGCCCCACCCCCGTGTTTCCAATCCCCAGAGAAGTAGACCTACTTTAGAATAAGGTGAGATCTGAGTCTGTGGAGTCAGAGAGCATGCTCTGAGTAGTTCATGGCACGTTTAATTCAGTTAGCCAGTGGCACTTCCAATCTGCCACTCCCCAGGTGTGTCTGGACACACCTGAATTGCCTGGGCTGGGAACCTTGGGCAGAAGATTGTGCAAAAACAGATTGCAAGACCTGTGAGAGGCCGGCAGCCCTGAAACTCACAGACAGCCCTGAGGGACACTGTGCAAGCAGCTGGGTAGGTTATCTCCTGCTCCGTCTGTCCTCTCCTGCTGTAGGCACGAGAACTGTAAGATACATACGGATTACTTGTTCTCTAGGCGCCTGGCACACAGTAGAAGGAGGCTCTGAACCCGGACACATACTCTTTCTGGGGCGGTTGCCACGCTCGATGCCAAGTGCCCAGCAAGTGAGATAAGGACTCAGCCTTGGGAGGGGGAGATCAGCCCAGGAGGAAGCTGAGCCAGCGAGTGCTTCTCCGCTTTTCCCGGGCCACAGCCAGAGCGGAAGTGGGGCAGACTAAAGACAGGAAATGAGGGGGGCTTCTCTAAGTGGGTCACTGGTTGAACTTGAGGCAGTCTGGAGTGGCCATCTGGCCTTCTCCCACCCACCCCCCGCCCCACCCCACCCCACCCCGGGGTGCAACAGGGCACACTATCAATTCTGCATTTGTTGCTTATCAATGGGCTGAGTTTCAGAGTGTGCTGAAGACTCAAGGGTGGCATCGGGGCCCCTGCCTTTGTGGGGAAAAACCTCCTTTGTCTTCTTTTTTTGTAATAGTAATTTATTTTGTGCATATGAGTACACTGTGGCTGTCTTCAGACACAGCAGAAGAGAGCATCAGATCTCATTACAGATGGTTGTGAGCCACCATGTGGTTGCTGGGGATTGAACTCAGGACCTCTGGAAGAGCAATCAGTGCTCTTAACCACTGAGCCATCTCCAGCCCCTCTCCTTTGTCTTCTACCAGCCCCGCCTTGGGTGCCCCAGAGCTGGCAGTGAGCTCAAGGGCAAGTCACTGCTGTTTTTTGCCTACACCTTCATCATTCCCCCACCGTGGGCCATGAATAAGCAAGCTTACAAAAAGAAATCATGGGACTGAAGGTCTAGCTGAGCTGCAGAGTACATATCCACACACACAAGGCCCTAGGGTGGGTCAGCAGAGTACATATCCACACACACAAGGCCCTAGGGTGGGTCACCAGCATCCTCTTGCAAAATAATAATAATAATAATAATAATAATAATAATAATAATAATAATAATAATAATTTTTTAAAAATCCTGAAAGCAGGGCTGGAGACAACATGGCTCAGAAGTTAAGGGCATGCACCGGTCTTGCAGAGGACCCGAGTCTGATTGCCAGCACCCACATTGGGCTGCTTACAAACACATGTAACTCTAGCTTCAATGGGCTCCTGTACTCACCTGTCCATAGTATCACAGACAGAGACATCACTTTAAAATAAAAACAAATCTTTAAAAAAAAAATCTAAAAAGCAGAAAAAAAGACTTTAATATCATACAGGCAGAGTGCTTAATGGTTGGTGTTTCCGTGTATGTAGAAACGCATGGGGCGGGGGTGGGGGAGCTAGGAAAGAAACAGGGATTTCTCATATTATAACTTGCTGCTGTGAAACATGTTTTGTTTTGTTTAAAGAGCGGCTTCACTGAGATCTGATTCTCCTGCAATAAAATCCTCATATTTTAAGGGCACAGTTAGATGTGTTTTGATAGCTGCACCTGTGTAAGCATTGCCAAGCTAGAGCATAGGAGCCAGAGCCCAGAACCTCCCCCACCTGCAGTTCTGGGGCCGCTCTCTGCCCAGCTGTCTCCAAGGGCTGGGTTTCACTGCCAGGTGGTTTACTGAAACACAGCCACACAGAAACAGGCAAAACTCCTGACATCACTGTCTCTCTTTACTGGTTTTAAAAACTATCTATCTATGATTAATTCTTGACTTAAATAGTGTGTGTGTGTGTGTGTCACACACACATAGTTTACACATTGTTGCATTCTTGGACTTGTCTCCACCTTTGAGTGTGTGTGTAAGAACAGAAGAATTCTGGGATCCTTTGGGGACACCTGCTTTTCTTTCCCTTGGGCGCAACTTTAAAGAAGAAAGCTGAAAGCCGGGCAGTGGTGGTGTACGTCTTTAATCCCAGCACTTGGGAGGCAGAGACAAGTGGATTTCTGAGTTTGAAGCCAGCCTGGTCTACAGAGAGAGTTCCAGGGCTACACAGAGAAACCCTGTCTCTAAAAACAAAAAAACAAAAAAGAAGAAGAAAGCTGGACCAAGCTAGATTAAGGAAAAGGTCTGTTTTAAGATTTGCTTGTGTTGCATTTTATTATGTGAAAAAAAATCACTACTACCTTTTTGTTGTTGAGGTTTTGAGATTGAGTCTTGCTTTCCAGCCCAGCCTGGTCTATGTAGCCCAGGTTGTCCTCACACTTGAAGAGGTCCAATTACTTGAGCCTCCTAAATGCTAGAATTAGAGGCATGAACCATACTGGGCTTTCCAGTACTTTTGTGAATGATTTGTGAGAGTAAATTTTTTTTAAAGTTGGAGCCAGGGGGATTATAGATGTTTATTCAAAAGCAAATTCTTTAAAGAAACCCGAGAACCTGTGGATGGGCAGCAGGCCTTCTTAGCCTACGATGAAACAAGAAAGGCTAAACCATATGACAACATGAAAATTGTAAAACATCCATATAGTCCCAGCACTCGGGAGGCAAGTAGATCTCTGAGTTCAAGACCAACCTGGTCTACAGAGTGAATTCCAGGATAGCCAGGGCTACACAGAGGAAACCCTGTCTCCAAAAGGAAAAAAACAAAAAAAACAAAACCCAAAAAGATGGTGCGTGCATGTGCTTGTGTGTGTGTGTGTATGTGTGTGTGTGTGTGACAGATATGATAACAAAGCTTAAAAAGTAAAAAAAAAAAAAAACTTTTAAGCATCTATGAAAAATTAAAGGCAGGTCTCATACCACACGTCTATAATCCGGGGATTTGGAAGGGAGGGGGGTCACCACCAGGGCCAACTTGGACTCTACAGCAAGTCCCTGTTTCCAAACAAAACAATATTGGTAGGAAAGTGGAACCAGGCATGCAAGTGCATACCTGTTATCCCAGCACTTGAGAGGGATGGAGGCAGAAGGACATGAGTTCAAGGCCATCCTGGGTTACATAGTAAGATCTTGTCTCCAAATAGACACTCCAAATAGACACTCCTCCAAACGACAGGAAATGGAAGAGTAGACAGTAATAGACAGCTTGATGATAATGGATAAATTATTGATAAATAAGTAGATGGTAGAAAGATGGATGGTAGATGAATGATAGACATATCAATAAAAAGATGGCTGATAGATCATTGGTTGATAAATTATTGATAGACAGGTGAAGATAGATTACTGATAGGTAGATGATAAATAAGTAGAAGATACATACATAGATGTATGATTGACAAGAGATGCCATTCACAGAAACAGATCCTGAAGTGGAGGCCACAGAGATGCTGTCTTCAGCCTGTGACTGGGAGGTTAAGCCGAAGAGCATCCCTAGTAGGGACGCTTCAGGGGCCTCAGGAACCGCCCCCAGCTCCTCTCCGGGAGTGAGGGAGAGGCGTGGTGGAAGTAACTACTCTGGTGTTTTGGGAAAACAATCTCGATATCTTCAAAATTTGAAAATCCTTTTCTTTGACTTAGCATTTAATTTTTTTTCTTTCTTGGTGCTGAAGGTGGAAGGAAGGCCTCACACATATAGCATGTCGGCTTTGTAAAGGAATGCCACGCCTCCACCCCACACCCTAAATCCAAGTAACACAAAAGATACTTTTGAAGATACAATGTCTGTGTTTGTTGAGACCTTGCCAATATGTTTACTTTACATTCTCCAACCCGCTTTCCTTCTGGTCACCACCCCCCCCCCCCCCCCCCTTCTCTCTGGCAGTTTTTTAACACAGATCCCTCTGTCTTAATGCTCTTCATTGGTAGCTGCAGCCTGTCTGGATCTGTCTCTGAGGTGTTAGCTTGAGGCTCTCATATTGGTCCTTTTTCTCCCACTTTCAACCCCTGACTCCTGAAGGGCTTGAAGGACATGGGCCGGCGACCATTTCTCTGTGGACCCCCACAGATCTTGACCATGGAGCCAACACCACTACTGCTGGTACCGGCCCGTGGTGGGGAAGCACCTGGTGTGTGGAGCCAGTTCTCATCGTAGGGAGCAAGCCCGTTATGTCTGGACAGCTTGACAGTGTCTACCCCTCTGGGGACCCAGGAAGGGGTGACATAGCTGTTGGTTTAACTTCTTCCTGCGACTCCAGGCATTGTGTGGTCTCCACGCTGCCAGCCTGTCTCTGCTGTCTCTGAAGAGTTGGTTCTAAGTGTCAGCCTGGAGACAGCCAACATCTCACACAACACAGAGGACCATGAGCCGGCTGCTTTCGTAGGTGGGCTCTTTTGCCTGTCAGCTTTCTTTTCTCTGGCCTAATTCTTCCTCTCTTTTCTCAGCTGAACCTGGTTCTGTTCTTTTGGCCACAGACTGGTTCAAGTAACCGCTGCCTACACGCCCATGATCCTCCTCCCTCTGATTTTGGCCTTGGATCCTTTAATGCTCACTGTTTCCTCCTGTTGGAACACTCCTATGATGGATGAACCCCAGGCATCAGGATGGGGAATTAGAAAAAACAATCACCCAGTTCAGTCCTCCTGGCTTGTCAGTGTTGCGGGTGTCTACCGTGCCTCTGTGCAAACACAGCTGCCCATCTTCCAACGGTGCGTGTCCAGCACCTTCTCCCGTGACACAACCCTGATCCTAGCTCACATCCCCAGCACAGCTGCATCCCTGGCACTTCTCACCATGGCCCTCTCTAATGGAGGTGTTTTCCTTCTACTTTCCCACGTAAGCCTTAGTCTCACTCCTGTCCTTCCTGATTCAAAATACGCTTTGCCCTTCACGGGGCTTTTCACGGGGCTGGCCCTTTCTTTTTGTCTCTTGTAATGTGTTCTTCTTATCTCCCTCCTTCTCTGGGGCAGGATCCTGCCGCGGACTGGGGTTTCTTGCGGGGTCCCTATTCCGTGGGACAAGGGATTCTGGCCAGGTGGGCACGGGA
>NW_022196893.1:17023666-17052508 GCF_008632895.1 Mastomys coucha | reverse complement strand
GGCCACCTCTGAGTTTGGGGTGCCAGGCGTCAATGCAGAGGCAGGAGACTGACTTTCCTTGAAGTTTTTGCCTCAAATACCGCCATCACGCAAGTGTGCGTGGCAGGATCCTTGCCAGAATTTTCTTCTGTGTGTCTCCTGACTCTTCAAGGACTCCCCCCATCTCCTGAGTAGATGATTATAGGACAGGGTGTGACAAGGACAAGGAAAAGGCAAGGGCGGCTCACTATCCTTGCTCAGCACTGGGGTCAGGCTTCATGCCCTCTGTCAGGAGGACTTGGGCCCCTGGCTCAGGACCTCCAGGTCTCTCCCATCAGGATCAGAAGTTGCAGTTGTTGGTGGGACTCCGGAGGTCATGAAGTGTGAAGGACACAGGAGGGAGCGAGGGGCTTTCTGCTGAATTCTTGCTGAGTGACTATGCTCACCTTTTCTTGCCTCTGAAGGAGTGTGGGTTGGAAGCCAGTGGGGTGTGAGGAGACTGAAGAGTTTGTGCAACCTCCTGTACTGCCCTGGGCATGAAGGAAGCTGGTGTAAAGTGCTACCCGTGAGGTATTGACCTAACAGGGCTGTGCAGACGTCATTTATGTCCCTTTATCAGGTCAGAAACAACAGAAACGATCAATTTCTAGAAAGTGGATGGCACGCACATTTCCTCCCAGTGTCTGTGTAGGAAATAAATGGCAATCAGGTCGACCCACGTTGGAAGCAGTCTCCTTGCAGATGAGTCCGGTGGTCACGAGAGTCCTTTGGCTTGCAGGCTTGGCAGCTTCCCAGACAGAAGCAGCCTCTCTCGGCTGGGGTCTCAGTGGCTCTTGAGAGATGACAGGCCTCAGAGGTCCTTGCAATAGTCATAAACTTGTAGTCACTCTGACTAGATTTGATGGCTAACTTTGGTAATCTAAAACAGGTCAGCAAAAGGGTGTGGCTGTCCCTGACTCTTAAGCCCAGCCCTGAGACTAAGAGGTTTGAAAGTGGCAGGCCACCTGGGCAGGCTGTGAGACCCTGTCTCAAATAAAAATAGTCCCCGGGCGGGGCTGGTGAGATGGCTCAGGGGGTAAGAGCACTGACTGCTCTTCCGAAGGTCCTGAGTTCAAATCCCAGCAACCACATGGTGGCTCACAACCATCCGTAATGAGATCTGACGCCCTCTTCTGGTGCGTCTGAGGACAGCTACAGTGTATTTATACATAATAAAAAATAAATCTTTGGCCGGGCGGTGGTGGCGCATGCCTTTGATCCCAGCACTTGGGAGGCAGAAGCAGGTGGATTTCTGAGTTCAAGGCCAGCCTGGTCTACAGAGTGAGTTCCAGGACAGCCAGGGCTCGATAAAAAACAAAAAAATAAATAAAGTTAAAAAAAAAAGCATGTCCCTTAAGGCAAGCATTGTCTAAAAGGGACTAACAGAGGCTTCTTTGGCTCTGTGGGCCATCCAGTTACTTAGCCCTGCCTTTTGAGTGTATAAACCACCACAGACACTATATCAACAAAGGGTCACGGCTGTGTGCCAATAAAGCTTTATTTACAAGGGCAGCCACAGCCTGAATTGGGACAGTGGTTGTCTCTTAAGTCTTTTTTTTTTTTTTTTTGGTAAAGAGGGACTAACAGGGTATTGTCTTATAAAAGTAGTGAATCCAGGTGGCTCAAAACAGCTTAACTAAAAAAGCCCAACACCTGACGGGAAATTGCCGCTTCTGTTTGGGGAACAGTCTCTCTTGGCAGCTGTGGCAGGTATCTGCCAGGTTCAGGGTAGACTCAGCCCCTCTGAGGAGCAACATCTGCAACTGTTGAGCCTCGGCCCCCCTGTGACTTGGAGTCTCACCTCTCTGACCAGTTCTGTTCATAGATCAACTGAAGCTGGCAATCAAGGCGTGAGTGTACACAGAGCAAGAGTCTGCCCTGGTGTGCTGCTGGGATGTTGCAAGAATTTTCATCCCAAAGGGGCACTAAGCAACATCACCTCCCTCTTCATAAGGTCCCAATGACAGACCAAAATCCACACTACCAGAGAACCAACGAGTTTAGTAAGCTTACATAGAAAGCATAGGTGCGAGGTTTCAGGCAAAAGTGTGGGTAATACCCCTATACTCCCCAACCCTGCTAAAGAAGCCATCTTGGAAGTTCTGCACCCAGCATGGATGATGGCTCCCTCCTCCTTCCCCTTTCCTTCCCCAGCCTATACACACTCTAGTTCCTCTCCAGGACTACCCCACCCCACTCTACCCCCACCAGTTTCAATTAGGGCAAAATTGTATACAGGTGGCTGGAATCCCCAGTGGCGCGCCACTGACCCTCCGCTCTCCCTCCTCCTCTGAGGAAACAGGCCTTCATGGATAGATCCTTGCCAGCAGGCACAGCTGATCTCACTATGGTGGCTGTTTTGCTCTGAGTATAGCACTGTACAACACAGGGACTCCTGGGCAGGTAGATGTTTGAGATATATTTGGGGGGGGTCTCCTGGTTCGATAGATGGTTTGGGGAGACTAGGAGTCAGACTCCCTGTTGGACTGACAGCTAGTGGGGAGAGGGGGCCATAGCTAGGTGATAAAGGTGTTGGGTTTCCAAGCTTTTGTCCTCACTCTCCTAGCTTGAAACCATAGTCTGGCAGCTTAAAATAAAACAAAACACTTTGTAGGTTTTTGTCTCCCACCAGAAGGCCTCCCGCTTAGGCTCAAATTCTCAAGGCCTGCTTTTAGGGTATGTCACCTGGTAGTTCTGAGCTGATCAACCAACCTAGGTTTCTTCAAATGGACCAGCCCTAAAGTACAGGAGGCGCAAACTCTTTAAAGCCCACAGGCTTTCAGAAGAGACTGGATTTTGACTTTCTGAGTCACTCTGCAAGCAGAGGGTGTTCTGTCTCCCCCCCCCCTCTCTCTCTCTCTCTCTCTCTCTTTCTCTCTCTGTCCCTCCCTCTCCTCTCTCTCCCTGTCACTCTCTCTCTCTACCTGTCACACTCTCTCTCTGTTTGCTTGCATGTGTATCTGTCCTCAATTCCAAAAAACACTGTTCTTCACCTGCTTATTCTGTTCACGACACTTGAGACGACTCTGCCACTGCCCCTCATGCTTCAGATTCCCTCCCCCCAACCCTCCGCTGCCCTTTAATTCTCTACTTGGCAGAGAAAATGAACCTGATAAATGCCCCTAGACTGTATCAGTTTTGGTGACTGTCTTGAGGGCTCCCAGGGAGGATGTATCCACCCTTGAAGGCAGCGATGAGTTCTGCACGCTGTCTGCTCTCCAGACCTGTGTTCTGTCTGTTCTAGAGATGTTTGGGCACAGCTGGGGTTCAGGTTCTATCCATCCCCACCTTACGATCTACGGCTCTTTGAGGCGCACCAGGAGGCTTGCCACACCTCGCCTTTAAACAACGGGTCCCCCATCTCTAGAGACATCCTTTGGTTTGGCTATTAGCACGGCCACCCCTGCTTTCTTTCCATGAGTGGTTATGATTCCGGAGCTTCTAGCCTCAGTTCTAAAGTAATTACATATGTCTGCAGTGAGTTCCTCAGTACAGGTAGCTCGGTTGGAAAAGGAGAGCTGACCTTTTTCAGCGGGGCATGGTGGTTCTTGTTCAGGGCTCACTGTCCGTCCCTGCACCAGCCTGAGGCTGGAGGGATCTAGCTTGTATTGACATTCTTGTCTGTCCATTCTGGCGTTTCCAATAGTGGTTTTTCTCATTCCAGATTAGAGCTCTGTGGTGTAAAAGGAAACCCACAGGTCCCTTGCCTGCCCTCAAACCTCAGGCAGCTAGCCCCCTTGTGTCTCTGCCTCTCTGAGCATCCATTGGTGGGTTTCATATCTGAAGTCCAAGAAGGAAGAGCGAGGAGAGGCATACCTAGTCCATCCCAGGTTGAAGGTGTCTGTGTTTTCGGACTAGACTGATCCTACTGACCCATTTCCTAGGTACTGCCTCTCCTCGTGGCTCCATATTCTGTCGCTGAGCACTGAGAGCAGCTTGCAGTTTTAAGCTTCAGACACAACGCTTGACTCTCTCCTGGGAGCCTCCATCTGTGTACCCACTCAAAGGCTTCAGGCATGCCTCAGCAGGTGTGGAGCCCACAGCCACCTCAGAGCTCCCATTCGGTGACTCCTGTGTCTGGTTCGCTTTGTTGTCTGTGCCCTTGAAGATGCACCAGGCAGAGTTGGCATCAGGATAGAAGAAGAGCCCAGCAGGAAGGGAACAGAAAGATTAGCCATTCTCAAAAGAGAATCATTGCCCAGAGAATCACTACCTATGTGGTTATTTCTGCACTCCCAGAGCCCCACGTACAGAGTTTTAACGAAGGCCAGGTGTTTACATGGAAAATGATATTGAGTGGCCTGTTGCCAGGGAAGTCTGTCTGACTCCTTTTTAATTGCAGGCATGTTCCCCATTCAGCTCTCTTGGGTGCCCTTGTTGCTCAGGTTCCTGTACAGACTGGGTGTATACAAGCCAAGGTGCTTGGCGCCACTTCATACCTATTTTCCATGGGGGTGTAACCTTGGCCTTTGCATGACCTGTAAACCTTGCTAGTGGGCACTGTGGGAGTGGCTGTGCTGTCCTAACCCCGCTTCTCCTGTCACATTAGACCTCAGGGTCTTGGAGAGCCACATGCAGCAGTTTTTGACGAGAAGTTTCTCATCCTCTTGCATCCATTTCCCCAGGCTGGGATTATAAGTGTGTGCCACTGTGCCCAGTTTGTTGTCTTGATCTTTATTCCCTGGGCTTTCCAGGTGGCCATCAGAGGCCTGACTGAGTGGCGTGTCCCCATCTTCTTGACCTTTGTCCAATATGTGTGGGCTTGCATGTGTTTGCACCTGGATCACTGGTGAACCTTTCTGTCCTGGAGGCATGTAGGAAGCTGATGGGCATCCCAGAGCCTCTGACATCACAGTTGAGCCGTGGTAGACACTGGTTTCCTGTCAGTGAGCTGTGGTCACAAAACGCGCGCGCACACACACACACACACACACACACACAGAACAGAACCAGCAAGCGCTAGAAGCTGCTGTCTGTCTAGTCCACGAGGCTATGTGATGACTGTGGAGAAGGCGCTGGCAAACTCAATCTGATGACAGGGACCAGCAGGCCAGCCTCACCAGCCAAGGGCAGCTGACTTTTCTGGAATGTGATGGCCTTTTGTTGCAGGGTGAGCTGTGAACTCACATGAGTCACCCTGGCGTGAACAGAGGGGCAGGAGAATTTGTTGTCAGCAAAAGTGTTCAGAGTTTTAGCCAGGACTCACTTACAGATTTTCAGTCCAAGTTTGGGAAGGCTTATCGAACAGGAGCAGTGTTGAATTTATAGCATTGTCTTTTTTGAAGCAGTACTGTTTTTTGTTTGTTTGTTCGTTTTTTAATGTGGATTGGTTTTGGTTGTTGTTGTTTGTTTGTTTGTTTGTTTGTTTTTCTGAGACAGGGTTTCTCTGTGTAGCCCTGGCTGTCCTGGAACTGACTATGCAGACCAGGCTGGCCTCGAACTCAGATCTGTCTGCCTCTGCCCCACCCCCGACCCCCAACCCTGAGTGCTGGGATCAAAGCCGGATTTAATGTCAGGAAATGAATAGTGAATGGGCATGTATGTTCTGGTTTAGCTCTGCTGGCTGGAAATGAGTTAGGGCCCCAGCTGCTGTCACAGGCAGTGGCTCCATCGAGGTGAGGAACCTGGCAGGAAAGAGACAGACAAGCTCTGATTGGGGCAGATGCTTCTCACATCTCTGAGCTGAACTCCAAAAAATGTAAAAAACATCTAAAGTACAGGGTTGTTAGATGTGCCAGAGCAGGTAAGATGAACCTGCCCTGATGTGTTATCTAAGAGTACCCTCATAGGCAGACAGAGACCAGATCTTGTAGCCCTTTGCTGTTCTTTGTAACTGGAGTAGTGTTTTTAAATACAGAGGCTCTGAGCACGTGTGCATGGAAGTGCATGTGTGTGTATATGCCTGTGTGCATGTGAGCAATGCATGTGTGTGAAGGTACATGTGCATGTGTAGAGGTCAGAGGTTAACATCAAGCATCTTCCTCCTTCATTCTCCACGTTTATTTTAGTTAAAATTTGTTTATATTTATTTTATTTTATGTTCATGAGTGTTATGACTGCATGTATGTATGTGTACTCATGTGTTCCTGGTACTGACAGAGGCCAGAAAAGGGTGTCTGATCTCCTGGCACTGGAGTTACCAATAGCTATGAGCTGCCATGTGGTTGCTGGAAGTTAGACCCATGTCATCTGCAAGAGCAGTCAGCGCTCTTAACCACTGAGCCATCTTTCCAGCCCCCCAACTTGTTTTTTGAGACAGGCTCTCTTCCTGGTACCTGGGACTAGAAGGTCTGGCCAGTGAACCCCTGGGGTCTGTCTTCCAGTCTCTACCTCCCCCCACCCCCAAGCCCTGGGATCACAAACATGCACCACACTAACTGGCTTTCTTTTTTTTTTTTTTTTTTTTTTTTTTTTGGTTTTTTGAGACAGGGTTTCTCTGTGTAGCCCTGGCTGTCCTGGAACTCACTCTGTAGACCAGGCTGGCCTGGAACTCAGAAATCCGCTTGCCTCTGCCTCCCAAGTGCTGGGATTAAAGGCGTGCACCACCACCGCCCGGCACTAACTGGCTTTCTAAGTAGGTGGTGGGGATCGAACTTGAACCCCTGTGCTTGTTCAGCAAGCATTTCACCTACTAACCATCTCCTCAGACCCTGAGAAGACAGTCTTTTCTTCCTCACTCTGCTTGTGATGTGTTTTGCAATCCATGCCGTTCATTACTGCGGTGGGCTGACAAGAAGCTGGAACGGTGGGGAGACTCATGAGCCAAGGGTGTCTGGAAGGGGCCCCTGGGAGGCGCTACCAAAGCTCACTTGGCCTGTGCAGTGAAGGTAGGATCGGGCCGGGGTTACTCTAACTTCCGGATTCTGAAGGAAAAGGGGAGATTCTCTGGGGGCAGAAACTCACTCTGGCTTGAAGGAGAGAGTGACTTCTCCGTGCTTGTGTCACCAGCAAGGAGGTGACCCTCCGAGGTAGACCTCACTGCTCCGCCTGGGCCCTCTGGTCAAGTATGTAGAATGATTTGAAAAACATTGCTGGTAGTAAGGAATCCAAGGCTGGGTCCACGATTGGCTAGGCCCTCGTGTGACAGTCTGATGGGGACGCACCCAGAGTTCCAAATGGAGTGGACAAGGACACTTGTGAGTGCTTGCCTCATCTGCAAAGTGTTGGGGTACCGGGGTTAGAGTGAATTGGTCCTGTACCCAACAACAGGTTGGGGCCCCAATTTCATGTACCCAGGACTGCAGCACCATAAACAGGGCCACTTTCAGAATGGTGGGGGCACCAGGAACGGCACTCTATGTCCCCATGTCAGGTGTGTGACTGGCACAGTGAGTGGCACTGTGGTCCCTGGGAGGGGACAGGTAGAAACTGCACAATGGGGCTATGGGTTTGCTCCTCAGGGCTGTGGGCCACAGCATCTGTCATCCAATTTGTGTCTTGGACCCTCACTGTTCTCACTCTAAGGCTGGTCTGCAGTCTGACTGTGGGGTCCTGGAAAGGAGGTTAATATTCTTTGTGATGATCCAGAATATAACCCGCCATTATTTTATTAAAGGGAAGGAGACTCGTCTAAATGACTGTCAGCCACTGCTTTTCTGTGATCAGGAACAGGATCCACAAGACCCTGGGGTAACACCCACCACCCATGGCAGAAGCTGCCTGGCAAGCTGTGAGTGTGGACCAGGGAGGCATGAGAAAATTGGCGGCTCTGGGCACATGCCAGGTGCTATAGCAAGGCAGCATACCACTCTTGGACCAGAGGAGCTATGCCTAGCCCTGGCTGGCTTCCTTTCTTCCTTCCTTCCTTTCTTTCTTTCTTTCTTTCTTTCTTTCTTTCTTTCTTTCTTTCTTTGATTTATTTATTTATTTTATGTATATGAGTACACACTGTAGCTGTACAGATGGTCTTGAGCCTTCATGTGGTTGTTGCAAATTGAGTTTTTAGGACCTCTGTTCGCTCCAGTCAGCCTTGCTCTCTCTGGTCCAAAAATTTATTTATTATTATACATAAGTACACTGTAGCTGTCTTCATTGGGAACCAACATATGGTTGCTGGGATTTGAACTCAGGACCTTTGAGAGAGCAGTCAGTGCTCTTAACCACTGAGCCATCTCGTCAGCCCTAAGCCCTGACTTTTCTTTTCTTTTCTTTTCTTTTCTTTTCTTTTGTTTTTGTTTTTCGAGACAGGGTTTCTCTGTGTATCCCTGGCTGTCCTGGACCTTGCTCTATAGACCAGGATGGCCTTGAACTCAGAAATCCACCTGCCTCTGCCTCCCAAGTGCTGGGATTAAAGGTGTGAGCCACCACTGCCCAGCAGCCCTGACTTTCTTATTTCTTCCCCTTCAAAGTGGAAAGATCCCTGTGGGGCAGTCCTTTCCCAGTATCACCTTTCCCAGTATCACCTTTCCCAGTGACACAGGCCCAGGGCCTGAGGCCTACCTGGTCTGGGAAAACTTCACTTCTCATCTCGGGCCTCTGTGAACCTTCTAACCTTGCTGGCAGTGCATGAGGATGTACGCCAGAGAAATTCAGCTTTCTATAGGAACAGAAAAGGCCCAGAATTCCTGCCTCTTGGCCAGCTGTTTGCCAGCCCCCTCCCACTCCCACCCCCACCCCCTGCCTGTTTTCAGTTGCTGTGGTTGATGTCATCAAGTGTCCATGTGGCCATCCTGGTGTGTGGACATCTCCCCGTACGGTCTAGACTGCATAGCAGAGAACTTGTTGGAGGGGCATTCTGCCCCAAGAGGATCAGATGCTGGCTCCTCCGATACCTCTGTGTCACTCAGTTGTCCCCACTGACCTCTGTGACTGACGGTCTCAGTTTCCTGAGACAAGGCATTGGATGTAGAGGTGGCCTTGTCTGCTGTGCAGGGATTCAGGCCTTGTCTGCCGTGCAGGGATTCAGGCCTGTAGGAAGCATGGCCCTACCAATGATAGCTAGCTCAGGTTTCTGTTAGGTCACTTTTCTTTTCTTTCTTTCTTCCTTCCTTTCTTTCTTTCTCTCTTTCTTTTCTTTCTTTCTTTCTTTTTTTTTTTTTTTTTTTTTTTTTTTTTTTTTTTTGAGACAGGGTTTCTCTGTGTAGTAGCCCTGGCTGTCCTGGAACTCACTCTGTAGACCAGGCTGGCCTTGAACTCAGAAATCCATCTGCCTCTGCCTCCCAAGTGCTGGGATTAAAGACGTGTGCCACCACTGCCCGGCTAGGTCACTTTTATTGAACCATCCTTCCGTGCCCACAGAGCCTCAGTCCTTACTCCCTTAGCTCTGCCCAGTCCCTAGCAGGGTGCTGTTACTCTCTCCTGGATGACATTCCCATCCTAGGGCCCCTCTCTCCCTGCATCCCTGACTCCTTGCCCCTCGCTGCTGCTTGGCCTGCCCTCTTCCTACTGTAGCTCTCTCAGAAACTCCTGAAACTCTAGCCTGACCACAAGATCTCCCCAAGCCCCTCCCTGCCAGGCCCAAGTCCCTCCTGACAGCTCACGTGACTTACTCTAGTTCGCTGTTTTCCAACTCCCAGTCCACCCTCAGGTTATGCTTGTAGGGGATCTGGCTTTAGAGCTTTGTTCCCACCAAGGGACAGTGCCAGTATCATATGAGCTATGGTGTGGCTTGTGCGCCACAGCAGCTGTGGAATGTACATGGGCTGTGTGGCTTTGTGGGGTCCCTGGTGCATCATGGCCTTTGGGGTCTGGCCAGCAGAGCATGTGACATTAGGGACATTAAGACACTATTCTTTTCTTCCTTGGGCTGAGTCTTCCTCTGAATCTGTAAGATAAAACATGATTCATGGGCACACTTTTAAGAGGGATGTCCAACGGTCACTTGTACACTCTAGTTATTTTGTGATGTAACACATGACTGTTGTCTCTTAGTCCTCTGAATATCAGAAGCTTATCTCACTCCACTACCGGGCTTAGCAGCTGTGACTTCTGTCACCTGACTCTTAGGGACAGTCACAGTTATGAATAGAGAGGCACTGGGAGATGCTCAAAGTCTGCCCTCAATGGTCCTAGACTCAAAGCACCGGTCGCTTTATCAAAGGGTCGCTGTCTCAGGTCTGTTCTGAGTTCCTGTTGTGTGCCTGGCGGGTGAGCCACAACAACACAGAGATGTGCCTCTGTCACCTCCTGGTGATGCAGAAAGGAGGCAGTCAGAGGTCAGGTGGGTACAGGGAGTTGAGTGCAGGGTCATAAGTGGGGCAGGATTTGGAGGGGGCTCTGTGAGGGCCAAGTTAACACCCCCAGAAATGGGGAAGATGTGTAGGTTGCAGAAGGGGAGGGGCCATGTCAGAGAACTGGCTGCTGGTGGCCAAGCTCCTTGCTGTGTAGGTGTCTGGATGTCTGCCACAGGGCTTGTCCGTCTGTGCAGGAGTAATGAGGAGCTGGATGGGGTGGGATTTTTTACAATGGTATAAAAACGGGAATCCCAGGAGGCAGCCACCTGAGGAATGCTGAGGGTGGCCCCAGACCCAGGGTGGGCACAGGGTCCACACGGCAATGGAATTGATTCTGCTCAGTTGATTCAGCCCCTCCCCAGTGTGTGTGCCTCTGGGGATTCTGGGAGCATGACTACAATCCTTTCATGGCTCAGACGAACCTTCCCAGGTTCTGATGACCCAATTTCAATGGCACCAACTCAGAAAAAGCTAACACAAAGGGATCACGGGCGCCACCACAGCATGGCCTGCTAATTCGGGTGCTGGCAGAGACACAGGATCTTTAGCTGGACTGCAGGGTTGAGAGCCAACCTAGGAAGCCAGCAGGTAGCAATGTTCATCTGTACAAAAATACAAGGTGATTCATAAAGAAGCATTCGGAGTCCAGCCTGTGTTCAAAGAGGATGCTGCTGTCTGTAATCTTCTCTGTCCCCTTGACCCGCATAGCCTCAGCCCACAGCTTCTGTCAGAACCTGTTATTTCCCACGGCTGTGTGCCCAGCCTAGAACTCCCTTTTTGATCCCAGTCAAGTAATTGTAGCATGCGTCAAGCAAGTTTAGATCAGTCTGCCTCTCTCTGGGCTACTGGGTTAGAGCTTGTTAGGCACCAGGCATGATGGGACATACCAGTAATCCTAGCACTCAGGAGGCTGAGGCTGGAGGGCTGAGAGTCCATGGCTAACCTGAGACACCTAGAAAGATCCTATTTAACTCAAAGCAACAGAATCAAACCAAAAGATTGCCTGGAGCTGTAATCCTCTAGGCCAGTGGTTCTCAACCTTCCTAATGCTACAGCTCTTTAATATAGTTCCTTAAGTTGTGGTGACCTCCCCCCTGCACTGAGTCATAAAATTCTTCCATTGCTACTTCATAACTATAATGTTGCTACTGTTAAGAATCGTAATGTAGGGCTGGTGAGATGGCTCAGCTGGTAAGAGTACCGACTGCTCTTTCGAAGGTCGTGAGTTCAAATCCCAGCAACCACATGGTGCCTCGGAACCACCCATAATGAGATCTGACACCCTCTTCTGTTGCGTCTGAAGACAGCTCATTTATAATAATAAATAAATCTTTGGGCTGGACGAGTGGTGTTGACCAGAACAGTCCTAAAATCAATTCCCAACAACCAGATGAAGGCTCACAACCATCTGTATAGCTACAGTGTGTACTCATATACATAAAATAAATAAATAAATCTTAAAAAAAAGAAAAATAATTGTAATGTAAATACCCATACCTAAGACGCAACCCAAAGAAGTCTTAATCTATAGATTGTGAAAACTCTCCTCTGGGCCCAAGTCTTCCCATCTTCTTGCATCCAATCAGAGCTCAGCCTCTCCGGAACACTTCTGTACAGGCTGGACCCTGACTCTCACGTACTTTGTGGCCCTGGCATCCTGTATTATGTGTCTTCCATCCCTCTTGGATTTCTGAGCCAACTTTCAGTCTCAGGACAGAGAACATGTCTTACATAGTGCACTAGCTAACTCAGAAATCTGCACTTGTGGCTTAAATGGCCAAACAGACTATGAAAGGGTCACAGCTCGAGTCTGCCCTCCGATGACACCACACTGCCTCTTGTTCTGAGGGGCATGACCTCAGTCTTCCTTCCTGCCTGCCTTCTTTAAAAAAAAAAAAAAAAAATGATTGCAGTTTATTTACTGGGAGAGGGTTTATGCCAGGGCATGCTCAGGGTGTGCTCCGGGAAGTTAGAGGACAACCTGGGGAAGCCGGTTTTCTCCTTCCACCCTGCAGATCTCAGGATTCCACGCAGGTCATCAAGCTTGGTGGCAGGTACTTTAAACAGCAGAGCCATCTTGTCAACCCTAGACTTCCTTTCTACTTTTTCTAATGAAAGTAGGAATGCATATCTGTAGCCTTCGGAGTTGGGGGCCTCTGTCTTTGTAGCTGTGATGGGTCCTTAGTTTCTAAGTGTGATGTCTTTGTAGATGTCTGCTCAGTACCAGTGTCAGAGATCATCGCTGTTGAGGAGAAAGACGTCCGTGAGAAATACTCCTCCAATGGCCGATGGCAAAAAATGGAAAATCCGTTCGCATTCACAGGTGAGGGAGCCTCAGTGTTTGCCAACCCTCCAAGCCCTCCCCTGTCCCTCCACCCCCTCACCCCAATTAGCTCCATGAAGACTGCGGAAAAAGGTACTTATCAAGGCCAGTGACTGGCTCATCTTCATAGAGTCTGATAGCAATCATTCAACATCTGCTTTTTGGGCTGGGGAAGTAAAGGACGTGAGTGTAAACAATGCTCTGTCTCTCCACGTGTTGCTAAAATTCTACCTCCTCCCAACATCTCAAGGACAAACCCAGGCAATTTAGCACCAAAGTTCGCCCTTGGGGAAACTGATGAATTTATTGGACTTCCTTACAGAGCCTAGATGAGGAGTTACTTACAAAGATGTGGGTGCCCCTCCGCCAATAGGCTGTGCCTGGGAAAGCCTCACTCAACAGGGATCTTGGTTTCCCTCATAGCCACATAGCCTGAGCCCTAGCTTTAGTCTCCCCCCCACCCCGCCTCTGCGCCTCCCGCCCTCCGCCCTCCGCCCTCCGCCCTCATATACTCTGGCCCCGCCTCCTGACCATGCGCAGCACTGCCAGGTGGCACAGGGCAACTGGATATTCAAATGAGCATCTCTTACCCTCATCTGAGCCTCTATAAATGGGTTGTAAACTGTCAACCAGCCTCGCTGGGGTGATCTTTTGCAAGGGAGCACAGCTGAACTCCTCAAGGTGGTGGTTTGGCCATCGGGCACCCCTGCAATAAGATAAGGGGTGGAGACAAGTGACTCCTGCGGGGCTAGCACAGGTCCCTTCCCTAGCTGTAGACGCAGCTAAACTAGTGTTGGTTTTCTGTGCAGTCCACCGTGTGAAGCGAGAACGACACCACCGCTGGAAGTGGGCACGGGTGACCTTCTGGAGCTCAGACGAGCAGCTGTGTCACCTGTGGCTGCAGACGCTTCGTGGGCTGCTGGAGAGCCTGAGTACGTGGGCGAGCTTTCGGATTTGTTGCCAGGCAGCACAGCTGTGGTGGCACGCGGGACTCAGGGACCTGACCCAGGTGGACGTGATGGATCCCTTTGCTTTGTTTTTATGTTTCCTTCTTAGAGGGTGACAGTGGAGGAGCAAAAGCATGTAGACTCTGCAGCTGCAGTCCTGGCCCAGCCCCTGCTTATGAGTAGGGAGACTGGTGCAAATCCCTTAGGCCCCAAAGCCTCATTATCTTTCTCTGTAAGTGGGATGGGTGCCAATATTTTCCAGGTGTAAACGAGGACTGGACGGAATGTGGGAGAACGACCTCTTATTTTCTGGGAGTGTAGCCTCTGAAGTGCCATAGAGCCCAGTGCCTCGTTTCTAGTTCATGTCACCTTGAACATGGCAGCCTGTTCCTATTGCACTTGTCACACTGGGTCATGTTATAATTTTATGTACAAAGGCAACAGCTATTCTATAGACTTGGACAGCAGCCTCAGCACTGTATAAGTTAGCTTTTTGCCTTTTGGGGAGTTAAACTAGTATATGATTTGTGTGTGTGTGTGTGTGTGTGTGTGTGTGTGTGTGTGTGTGAAACAGGGTTTCTCTGTGTATCCCTGGCTATCCTGGAACTCTCTCTGTAGACCAGGCTGGCCTCAAACGTATAGAGATCTGCCTGGTCCTGCCTCCCAAGTGCTGAGGTTAAAGGTTCGTGCCACCACTGCCCAGCTGCTATATGAATTTTAAAAAGTAAATTGTAGGGCCATTGAGATGGCTCAGTGGGATGAGGGGCCATTGAGATGTCCTCAGCAACACAGAGGACATAAATTCAAGCCCCAGGACCCCTATGTGGTGGAGGGAGAGAACCAAGTTCTTCAAGCTGTGCTCTGAGTCCCACACATCCTGCCTGTGCACTGGAGTGTGTGACTAGGCATACATGTGCAATCACATGCCATATACAAACACACTAAATAAAGGAATAAAAATGAAACAAAACCAAATTAAAAGTGAGTTATAAAAAATCGGCATAAAGGCACATACCTGGGATCCCAGCACTTGGGAGGGAGGCGGGGCATTTCAATTCCAGGCTGGCCTATGCTGCATGGTGAGTCTGTCTCTAAGCACTGGGGACACACACACACACACACACACAAGAGAAAAGGGGTGCAGCCACTGATAAGTTCACTTCCATCTCCAAAATCCATACGTCAGGAAGAGACAAATAATTCCTTGAAGTTGTCTTCTCACCTCCACACACATAATATAATATAACATAACATAACATAATACAGGATGGGGAAAAACAGAGGGAGCAGGAGGGAGAGAGAAAGAGAGAAACTGTGTAATTAGATATTTGAAACAGCTGGACTCCAGGCCTCTTCCCTCCATCGCCTCCACTAGGGTGGTTCAGAACTGGTTTTCTAAATTCTGTTTTGCCCTGAGACTGGCTTCGCCGCTGCTGCCTTCTAAGATCACCCTGTGTTTCTGAACCTTCTGTCCCTTAGCTACTACTCTCTGTGCTGCCCCAGTTTCTCCTGCTCTCTGGTCTCCAGACTTCTTCTCCTACCCCACCCCCGACACTCTCCAACCCCCGCCCCGTTATTGCTTGCCCCCCGAGTCTTGTTTCCATGAGCTTCAGTCAGACTTGAGCCTATATAGGCTCTGACTCCCTTGGAATACTTGGGGTTCTGGTTTTTTTTTTTTGGTTTTGTTTTTGTTTGTTTTTGAGACAGGGTTTCTCTGTGTATCCCTGTCTGTCCTGGAACTCACTCAGTAGACCAGGCTGGCCTCAGACTAATCGAGACCCGGCTTGCCTCTGCCTCCCAAGTGCTGGGATTAAAGGCGTGCGCATGCTGTTGCCACCACCACCTGGCCCGCTGGAGGTTTTATTCTTTCTCTGTACCTCCCAGAAAACTCCCACAGGCATAAGACAGCACACGAGTCTGCTCTCAGCTGCCCTACTTTTAGCTTCTAGTTCTACTATCGATGCCCATGTATGCCTGCCTGCCTGTCTGTCACTCTATCTGTACGTGTGTGCGCGCATGCCAGTGTGGAGGCCAGAGGATAACCTCAGATATCATTCCTCCAGAGTCTTCCAGCTTTTATTTGAGACAGTGTCTCTCTTTGGCCTGACACCTGACACTCACCAAATAGGCTAGACTGGCGGGCCCCAGGGGATCCACTTGTCTCCACACCTCAGCACTGGGATCACAAGTGTGTGTACCAACACCTAGCTCTTGGAAAATTATGAGCATAGACCCTAGAGATTGAACTGGTCCTGGTGCTTGCTCTGAAAGCACGTTATTGAACGCACTATCACCCCAGCCCTGTTTAATATATATATATATATGTATATATTTTTTTTTTTGGTTTTTTTTTTTTTTTTTTGGTTTTTTTCGAGACAGGGTTTCTCTGTATAGCCCTGGCTGTCCTGGTGCTCACTCTGGAGACCAGGCTGGCCTCGAACTCAGAAATCCGCCTGCCTCTGCCTCCCAAGTGCTGGGATTAAAGGCGTGCGCCACCACCGCCCGGCTAATATATTTTTAAAATCCTTTTTCACGTGCATTCCCTTTACTTTGTGGGTCTGAACATTCCATCTGCTGGTCTGCGTGTGCACCATGCTCCTAGGGGTCAGAAGAAAGCATCAGCCCTGCCTGGCAATTGGAGTTATAGGAGCTTGTAAGCCACCATATGGGTGCTGGGGATTAAGCCCAGGTCCTCTGAGTAAAAGGCAAGTGCTCTAAACCACTGAACCATCTCTCTAGCCCTAGAGAGGTTTTTTTTTTTTAATGTATTTTTTTAAATTTTTTTTTGTAAAATAGTATTATTTTTTAAAGATTTATTTATTATTATAAATGAGTACACTGTAGCTGTCTTCAGGCACACCAGAAGGGGGCGTCAGATTTCATTACGGGTGGTCATGAGCCACCATGCGGTTGCTGGGATTTGAACTCATGACCTTCCAAAGAGCAGTCGGTGCTCTTACCCACTGAGCCATCTCACCAGTCCCCTTTAATGTATTTTTAAAAGTTTATGTGTTTGAATATTTTGACTCCGTGTGTGTGTGTGTGTGTGTGTGTGTGTGTGTGTGTGTGTGTGTGTGCAGTACCCACAGTGGCCAGAAGAGAGAGCAACAGAAGGCTTTGAGCCCCTGTGTGGGTGCTGGGAACTGAACCCATGTCCTCTGCAAGAACAGCAAGAGCTCCTAACTGTAAGCCAGCCTCCACAGCCCTGCTTCAATGTTTTATTGAAACGGACAGAGAAGTAGTTGTATTCTGAGTGTGTGGACTTTCACACTGAGCATTCCGTAACAGCATGGCAGGGCACTCCGTGACTCCCTAGGCCCCCACTCCTTCCCAGATGGCACCGTGACCCTGGGAAGGTCTAAGCAACTAGACCCATTTTTATGCTTCATAGATTCAAACGGATCAGCATCAGCTCTTCCGTACCTGGCATTGAGAAGAACACTGTGAATGTAACATGTGTCCCATTGTCTCATCTGTGGCTGTGGTTCTTCATTCCTGTGGCTGCTTAGCATCCTTAGCCTGATAGCAGTCACTCTGGCTGAGGCTCATCTGCATGGCTTCCATGTGAGCCCATGGCAGTTCTCCAGGCTGTGCTGAGGACTGGACTGTGGATGCTGCCAGATGATCTCCAAGGGTCCCTCTGCACACACCCACCATTGAGTCCCTTCCACTGTCTCCACAGCCTGTGTGCCTGGGCTAGTTGCTTTATATTGTGCTATTAATCTAGATTTCTCCGATGCTTGAGACATACGTTCATATGTTTTCACAGGCCAGTTGTAGTATGTTCTCTGGTGAGGAGAGTTCTCACTATCTACTTCAAGTTCAAAGCTTCAAACTTGTGATCCCCCTGCCTCGGCCTCTGAAGTGCTAGGATTATAGGAATGAAGCAGCGTACCTGACCCACGCTTTCCTTTCTCGATTGCTTGTTTGTAGGCATTTAATGGAAGTTCATGATTCTCCTTGACAGATCTGCTTATTGGTTCTAAGGCTTGCATGGGTCACCTCCTTTTTTTGTCCCTTCCTATAAGTGCTGCCCAGGCTGGGCTTCCAATGCAGTGACAGCAACACCATTGTCTCAGTCCTGACCTGGGGGACACGCCACAGGGAATGCAAGGGACCTGTCAGCTTCCTCACAATAATGGAATTCCCTTCTATGAATCCTAATCATCTCAGAAGGGGGACTGTTGGGGGGCAGGGTGGTCACAGGTGTTGGGTTTAAGCAGTCGGGTCTGCTTGTTAATGCTCTTCCCAGAGTGGCCATTCTGCCCGTGACCTTCGCCCCTTTCTTTATCACTGCATCTGACTTCCTGAAACCTCACTTAGGAGTTTCTCTCCTTCGTGCAGGGAGAAGTAGGCCTGTGACTTCCTTTCTATGACATCCCTGTCTGGTTTTGCCTTGGAGGTCACAGTGACTTCTTATGAATCACTCAGAAATGCCTTTTTTTTTTCTTCCGTCCTTTGGAAAAGGTCACAATGGAGACACTAACGTGTTCTTTTTTTCTTCTTTCCTTTCTTTTCTTTTCTCTTCTTTTTTTTCTTTTCTTTTCCTTTCTTTTTGTTGTTGTTGTTATTTCAAGACAGTTTCTCTGTGTAGCCCTGGCTGTCCTGGAACTCACTGTGTAGACCAGTCTATCCTGGAACTCACAGAGATCTGCCTGCCTCTGCCTCCCAAGTTCTGGGATTAAAGGCGTGCACCACCATTACCCAGCATCCCCTTGGCTTTTCTGTAGCTACAGAAGATCTGAACTTAGATCCTCCTGTGTGCACAGTGAACACTTTTCAGAGCCATCTCCTCGGCCCTGTACCTGGGTTTTCTGATACAGTAGAAATGATAAAATATGAGACAGACATGGTGTAAGTCTCTTCATTTTGTATTTGTTTGCTTTTACTTGTTTATTTTGAGAGTAGGACTAATATACCCCAGGCTGGCCTCAGATTTTCTATGTAGCCAAGGCTGGCCTTGAACTCTTGATCTTCCTACCTCTAGCTCCCAAGTATTGAAATTACAGATGTGTACCACCATGCCTGTCAGATTTTGAAACCTTCATACCCCCTGAAATTCCCTCAAGGTTTGACCTTCCTTCCTTCCTTCCTTTCCCTTTTTCTTTCCTCCCTTTCCGTTTTTCTTTCCTGTTCCCCACCTCTCTCTCTCTTTTTACCTTTTCTGTAAGGTCCATCTCATGATCTACTCCCAACACACTGTATATGTCAGTTTCCTCTAGTCAGACGAGCACCCTCCCAGCTGGCTTTGCTTTCTTCACCACTAGAGCCTAGTGCAAATGGAGTCAAATGGATGAGCTATCTTGTACACGCCCGTGGTATACATTCACGGTGCTTTTGATACCTGTCCACTTGGCAGTGCCCTACCTCTGGGTATGTACCCACAGTTAGCCACTCGCCCACCCTCTGGGTATGTGTGTCGCTACTAGAGGTTAGCCACTCATTCCCTCCATGAGTAAGTGCTCCATTGTTAGCTGTTAGCCATTCACCCAACCCCACTGGTATGGGGCAGCCCCTCGCTGGCTAACCTAAACAGCTCAGTGATGGATGCCATGTCCAAGTTTGGGTGTAGACTTTCATCTTGGGTTTCCTTGGGCATCTTCCCTCATGTTACTGTGATTTGATAGAGCTATGTGGCTGTGTGCTTCCATCAACCAAAATAGATGTATGTGAGTTAGGAAAACGGGTGCCTCAGGAAACCCAGCCACCGGCGGGGGACTGAGGGAAAGCCTGAAGCCAGGGCCGTGGTGCTCTGGGACCATCTCTTCCCATTGTGCATCCAATCAACTCCTTCTGTCTCTGCCTGTGACTGTCTTCCTCTCCTTGCCCTCTTTTCTGTATTCCCGTCTCAGTCTTGTTCTCAAAAGCCCCGTCCTTTCCACGGGCAGAAGGAGCTACAGCTGTCCATGCTCACCTCATGAGCTACAGCCGTCCATGCTCACCTCATGAGACTCGGCCAGGACAGGGCCCTTCCTGATGCCCCAGCCGTGTGTGTGAAACCCTACCCTCATCTCAACAGATGATCCCCTTTCTCCTTTGATAACCAAGAGCTCTTTGTCAAAACTTATCAGCTCTTTACTGGTGGCGGTGGCGGCTGCGGCGGCGGCGGTAGTGGTGGCGGTGGCCGCAGTGGCGGCGCACTAACTGAGCTGGAATTTATTGCGCCCGTTGTGACTGACCCGGTGTGCCGATATGTTGTTTTGCAGCTTCAAGACCAAAGCACTTGCTGGTATTTATCAACCCTTTCGGAGGGAAAGGTCAGGGCAAGCCCATCTATGAAAAAAAAGTGGCACCTCTGTTCACCTTGGCCTCCATCACCACAGAGATCATCAGTAAGTGTATCCCACACCGGGGCAAGTAGGCAGGGATCAGCTGGAGAGGGACTCCCATGCCACCCCGGAAGAGGCTTCATCCTAGAGCAGTGGTCCTCGGCCTTCCTAACGCCACGACCCTTTCATCTAGTTCCTCACGTTGTGGTGAACCCCCCCACAGCCATAGAAGAATTTTCATGGCTACTTCATAACTGTAATTTTGTTACTCTTATCAATCATAATGTGAATCTCTGATAGGTGACACCAGTGGGGGTCGTGACCCCAGATTGAGAACGGCTGTCCTAGATGGTCATTACGAGCCTAGTCAGGGGTTTTTATACACTGGGTTGGAAGAAGGCAAAAGGAAATCATGTACTAGGGGGAGGGTTCAAGTGGTACTGTGGTGGGGGGTGGCTGGGATCGGGATGTAAAGTGAATAAATAAATAAAATAATGGAAGAAACCCTAATGTACTCAATGTACTTTGCCTATAAAGTACTCACAGGAACAGTGAGGAGATTAAAAAAAAGAAACAAAATTCTTGGACAGGAAGTCCTTGCAGGAAAAGATACAAGCAGGGGATGTCTCAGAATGTCACAACATAGATCATTTTTGTAACCCCACATCATAGCACTCCTGTCATCAGAGAGATGCTGGTTTAGGAGAGGGAGACAGACATGGTCCACTGCTTCTGCAGGCCTTCGGAGGCTTAGTATAACCCTACTAGTAAGACACTCAGTGAAGCTGGGCAGGGCTGTAACCCCAGCATTCAGGAAGCTGAAGCAGGACAAGGGTTGGAGGCCGGCCAGCCTGGTTGTACAGAAAGACACTGCATCCAAAATAACAATAATAATAATAATAATAATAATAATAATAATAATAATAATAATATAGCAATATAAGTCAAAAGTCTAAAAATGAAGAGGTTGTGCCAGTATCTCCTGCTTCCCAAATCTGAGCACAGTCAGGTACGCCAAGTTTGGGATACTCAGGTATCCCCGGCACACTTCATGATAACAGCGTACTGGTAACACTGCAGATGTCCTCAACAGGAGATCTGAACGTGAAATCGTGGTGGCTCCAAAGGAGCATTAGACAGCAGCTTTATTAAAGGGGGCTTTCCCAAGGATTCTCCAGCATGAGAGATTGTGATGTGGGGAATCACAGACACAAAGTCATTCCTGGGAGCAGTAAGTTTCACTAGCAATTTTGCCTTTTCATATTGGGCACACAAAGACCATGGGCTAGCCTTATCTCCTTCTTACATTCCAATATATTCTAAAAATAAACAAACAAGCAAATAAAATGACCTGTATATTAAGGAATAAGTGTAACAAGCTACTGTTAATCGCTATCAATGAAATTATTTGTTGGGGCTGGAGAAACGGCTCAGTGGATAAGAGCATTTTCTGCTCTTGTAGAGGACCAGGGTTCCGTTCCCAGCACCCACCCGCACGCCATCTGTATGTAACACCTGTCTGGAGGGATCCACACACCTCCCGTGTGGGCACTGCATGCACTCGGTACTCATACATCTGTGCAGGCAGACACTCATGCACATAAATTAAAAATAACAATATTAATTGGCATGTGCCAAGTGTTGTGTTTTATAAGGGAGAGAGAGGGAGAGAGCCGAGGCCGGCCAGGAGCATGTGGAGGGGGGCGAGGGAGAAGGGGAGAGAAGGAGAAAGGGGTCAGAGAGAGAAGAAGACAGAGAGAAGAAGAGCAAGGAGGGGGCAGACAGCCCCTTTTAAAGTAAGCCTGGCTTACCTGGCTGGTGCCAGGTAACTGCTGAGTGGAGCCTAGAAGGAATGCTAGCACCAAGAATGTCTGGTTTTGCCTAGTAGAATGAATCCTGAGATGACCGTTTCTCACAGAGGCCGCCTTACTCTTTTGTAAAAAGGCAGTGAGGCAAGTCTGGGGTGGGACTTCTCATGAGAAATCTTCCTGGGAGCTTTCTGGGCCCTCTTATAAACTACCATCAGTTGGCAGTTAGCTTACACACGGGTTCCAAGAAGCGAAGATAAACGGTCCCCTTGCAACATTTCCCCCACAGTTACTGAGCATGCCAATCAAGCCAAGGAGACTTTATATGAGATCAACATAGACAGCTATGACGGGTGAGTTACACTTGCTTCCCTCTTGGTCACAGGCAGTGAACAATATCCAAGACCTACCCTGTGGGAGCTTTTGGGTTGCCCTGGACTGTGGGCATGTCCTCCACCTTTCCTCCATATCATAGGACACGTTTGTCCTCCACATCCATGTGCACACATCTCCATGCTGCCCTCCAGCCATCCCCAGCACTGGCAGCACATTGTAAACCAACCCTGTCCTGACCACCCACCATCTCCCCTTAGCTTTCCTTACCTACTTATATGACCTGGCTCTCACCTGGTCCCCTCTATTCCTGTTTCCTGAGTTCCCAAGACTGTGCCCAGGGCTGGGGGGGGGGGTGTTGACAA
Organism: Mastomys coucha; assembly: GCF_008632895.1. NCBI lineage: Eukaryota > Metazoa > Chordata > Mammalia > Rodentia > Muridae > Mastomys > Mastomys coucha. Next base: position 17,030,273 of record NW_022196893.1, on the reverse strand, counting down.
CAGGAGCAGACTTCCGCTTTTACCTGGGCACAGTGAGGCCACCCAACTAGCTGGGTCCTCCCACATCAATCAAGGCAACCTCCCACAGACATGGCCTAATAAGACAGTTCTTCAGTTGATGTTCCTTCTTCCCAGGTGAGATAAGGTTGTGACAAGCTGACAGCACTGGCTGCTCTTCCAGAGGTCCCGAGTTCAAGTCCTGGTAACCCCATGGTGCTCACAGCAGTCTGTAATGGGGTCCGACGCCCTATGAGGGCCACTCAGCAGCTACCACACTGGGTGCTCTTTCTCCCTGGAAAGCTTGACTGTCAACACACAACATCTTTTAACCTTTAATATCTACTTCTGCAGTGCTGGGGACCAAACCCAGGGTGTTTGTGTGCTAGGCGGGTGCTTTGCCACTAAGCTATCCCAGCCCAAGCTAGAGTTTGTTTTGTTTTGTTTTGTTTTTGTTTTTTTATATTACGTGTGTGTTGGTTTGCTTGCATGTATGTAAATGTATGTACCCTATGCAAGCTTGGTGTCCCTGGAGGGCAGAAGCGGGCATCAGGTTCCTTGGAATTGGAGTTATAGACAGTTGTGAGCTGCCATGTGGGTACTGTGAATAGAACCCAGGTCCTCTGGAGGAGCCGTGGATACTCTTGACCACTAAGCCATCCGTGCAACCCCCAAACCATAGGTTTTGGATAATGGGTGACGAGGCCCTGGCACTTGTATAGCTTTTGCTTAGAACCCACCAGAATTCCATATCCCTAGCAGGAAAAGCCAGGGTTTGTGAAGAATCCTGTTTGGAAAAGCAAATTAGGCAGACTGGCAGGACCTCATCACACAGGGAGGGGTCCAGAAACTGTTTCCAAATGTCTGGCAGGCCAGTCTTGCAAGCTGACTCCAGCACCCCTACCCCCTACCCCTCTCGACCGTCACCCCAACCCCAGCTACTGCAAGTAAAGGCTCACCAAACCCATGCTCCTCCTGCAGCATCGTGTGTGTAGGCGGGGACGGCATGTTCAGCGAGGTGCTGCATGGGGTAATTGGGAGGACGCAGCAGAGCGCTGGTATTGACCCCAATCACCCCCGAGCCGTGCTGGTGCCCAGTACCCTGAGGATCGGCATCATCCCCGCAGGTATGGTACATATACGGCTTCCTCTCCCGCTGTTGAAGTTAGGAGGAGATCTGCATGCATAGCCACGGGGCATATGAAGTCAGATGGTCACACCACTGCCCCCGCTTCATTAGTAAAGATTCCATCCAGGATTAGGGCTTCAAGTCAGGGCAATCGGTAAGCAGAAGCAAGTTCCAGATGATCCTCCGTTACATAGTGAGTTCAGCCTAGGCTACATCAAACCCTCTTTTTGTTGTTGTTTTTGTTGTTTTGTTTTGTTTTAAGTGATTTCTCAGGGGACTAGAGAGATGGCTTACGGTTAAGAGCACTGGCTGCTCTTCCAGGGGACCTGGGTTCAATTCCCAGCACCCCCATGACAACACATAAGTCTCTGTAACTCGAGGATCCAACACCCTCACAAAGACATACACGCAGGCAAAACATCAGTGCACAGAAAGTAAAAATCAATAATTAATCTTAAAAAGTTATTTCCATAACTACACTCCTTTCTGCAAGATAATGCCTGGATAGCAGAAAGATCATGACTGTGTGTCTGGGAAGAAGCTGATCCCAGCGGGACCCAGATTATACAGACGGTCTGTATAAAGACGCTAGATAGGCATGAGCCAGCAAGTTGTGGTGGCACTATCCTTTAATCCCTACTCACAGAAGGCAGAGGCAGGCAGATCTCTGAGTTCAAGGCCAGCCTGGTCTTCAGAGTGAGTTCCAGGACAGCCAGGGCTACACAGAGAAACCCCGTCTATAAAAACCAAACCAAAACAGAGGGGGCGGGGGGAGAGAGAGCTCCTAGTTCTTAGAAAATCCAGTGTGATGATGTTGATTTTTACCTCCACCGGGTTACTGGGGAGATTGGGAAAGCACATGCCTGGGTGTGTCTGAGGGAGGAGCTCCATCTACAGGCTTGGTGAGCATGCTCACTGGAGACCCAGTCCTCCTTAATGAGAGCAGGCTGGCTGAGAGACCCCGAGTGAAGACAAGTTGGTTTCCCAGTTAAAGATGTAGAGCCCCATACTTGTGGTGCTTTCGTAGTACCAGCCTTTCTAGACCCCACTGAGCAGAGCCTCGGGGAACTGACCTCTGCCCAGTAGGTGCTGTGCCCAAGGTCTAGTCTTTCCTGTGAGTACACTGTAGCTGTACAGATGGTTGTGAGCCTTCATGTGGTTGCTGGAAATTGAATTTTAGGACCTCTGCTCGCTCTGGTCAACTTTGTTCGCTCAGTCCCTGCTCGCTCCGGCCCAAAGATTTATTTATTTATTTATTTATTTATTTATTTATTTTTATATTTTTATATTTTTTTATTTTTGGTTTTTCGAGACAGTTTTTCTCTGTGTAGCCCTGGCTGTCCTGGAACTCACTCTGTAGACCAGGCTGGCCTCGAACTCAGAAATCCACCTGCCTCTGCCTCCCAAGTGCTGGGATTAAAGGCATGCGCCACCACTGCCTGGCCCAAAGATTTATTATTATACATATGTACACTGTAGCTGACTTCAGACGCACCAGAAGAGGACGTCAGATCTCATTACGCGTGGTTGTGAGCCACCATGTGGTTGCTGGGATTTGAACTCAGAATCTTCGGAAGAGCAGTCAGTGCTCTTACCCGCTGAGCCCTAGGCTTGCCAGCCCTAGGCACTAGATTCTTGCTTGATGCCACTGTGAGGACTGCAGGGTGGGGCAATGTGGATGGGGGGACAGGGTGGGGTCTGGGCTGCTGAAGACTCTTCCCTGTGTGTGCATCCAGCAAAAAAAAAAAAAAAAAAAAAAAAAAGAAGATGGCGGTAGTGTTGCGCCAAAGCTGAGTCATCCCAGGCTCTAGTTTTACTTACTTCTCTGTTATTACGGAAAAGCATTCTGACCAAAAGCAAGTTAGGTTGGAAAGGGTTTATTTCAGCTAATACTTCCAGGTCACAATCCATCATTAAGGAAAGCCATGGCAAGGACTCAGCCAGGAACCAAAACAGAAACAAACCATGGAGGAAGGCAGCTAACTAGCTTGCCCATTGGCTCATGCTCAGTTAAGCTTTTGCCTAGGGATAGTACCACCCACAGTGGGCTGGGTCCTCCCACGTCACTCAAGGTAACCTCTCGCAGACGTGGCCATACAATCTGATCGAGATAGTTCTGTTGAGGTTCCTTCTTCCCAGATGAGTCTAGGCTGTGACAAGGTGACAATAAAAATGAAGACACCAGGGGCTGGAGAGGAGAGATGGCTCAGCAGTTAAGAGAGATGGCTGCTCTTCCAGAGGTCCTGAGTTCAAGTCCTGCCAACAACATGGTGGCTCACAACCATCTGTAATGGGATCCAGTGGCCTCTTCTGGTGTGTCTGAAGATAGCAACAGTGTACTCATACACCTAAAATAAATAAATACTACTACTATTAGCATTCTGTCTAAGCTCTGCCCCACAGTTACCTGGCAACAGCCAGGTATGCCCCACCCCACAGTTATGCCTGACTCACTATAAAAGGGGCTGCTTGCCCCTCTCTCTCCCCATCCCCTTCCCCCCTCTCTCTCCATGTGCTCATGGCCAGCCTCTATTCTTCGATCCCTCTCTCTTCTCTCTCTCTCTCTCTCTCTCCCTCTCTCCCTCTCTCTTTCTCTCTCTCTCTCTCTTTCTCTCTCTCTGCCTTTCTCTGCCTCTACTACCCTCTTAACTCCCCTCCCTATCCCCTGAATAAACTCTATTCTATACCGTCCTGTGGCTGGGGTGGGGAAGGGATGCCTCAGCATGGGCCCGCCGAGACACCCCCTTCCCCCAAACCTCACCACACCTCCATAGAACATAGAGGGGGGACCCTCTCTTTATCTTTTTATAAATACATCAACTGCTAAAACAAACAGACCAAAGACACTTTCACAGTTAACTTTGTTTTGTATGCTTCCCCATGATGGCGCTCTGTGCAGGCTCCCTATGTTCTTGAGGTCTAGGCTGGGCTGTGAGGAACTATTGCCAGCTATATAACGGTGGGCAGGGGCCACCTACCTTCTAGAGCCTTAGAAGGGAGGGAAAGAGGGTTTAGAGCAGTCTCTGTCCAGGTCTGCTGCAGGCCACTTTACGACTCTCTGCAACATTACTATAAGGCCTTTTCGAGACAGGGTTTCTTTGTATAGCCTTGGCTACCCTGAGGCTTGCACTGTAGACCAGGCTGACCTCAGCCCCACAAAGATCCACCAGCTTCTGCCTCCCAAGTGCTGGGATTAAAGGCATGTGCCACCACCATCTGGCCAGTCATAGGGCATTTTAAGTATTTTTAGCATTCATCTTGTGGGTAAATTCCTCTTATTCTCCAGCTGTTTCGGGGTCCCAGAAGGACAGGATAAGGTGTCACTCACCTGACTGGAAGTCAGTTACATTTTTGGACAGTCACATCAGCGCTAAGGACTTTCTTGTCCTCTTTGCAGGGTCCACAGATTGCGTGTGTTACTCAACAGTGGGCACAAATGATGCAGAGACGTCGGCTTTACACATCATTATTGGTGAGTCCCATCTTTTTTTTTTCTGAGTTTTTATTTTTTTAACTTTATGTGTATGAGCATTTTGCCTGTGTGTGCATCTGTGTACCAAGTGTATGCCGGGTGCCCAAGGAGGTGGTGAGCCTCCATGTGGGTGCTGGGAATCAAACCCAGGTCCTCAACAGCAGCAAGTGCTCTGAACTACTGAGTCAACTTTCCAGTCCCAAGTCCTGTCGTTGTCTCTTTTCACTTTTTATTGATTCTTTATGAATTTCACATCATGCACTTCAATACTGCTCATCTGTCCTTTGTAATGCCCCCTGCAAAAGAAAAAAATAAACAAACAAAACATAAAGAAAGCCATCTTGCCCTGGAGGCTGTGGTTTGTCACAGTTTACCCTTTTACCCAAACAGCTTTACTGGCAAATGTTCCTTGCAGTGAGTCATGGGTCTGGCTCAAGGCCTCTGGCTTCTGCTACACCATCAATGCTGGATCCTCCCTGGAGCTCCTCGAAGCTCTCCTGCTGTTGCCCTGTGTCATGGAGATACCTTAGCTGCTGATCTGCAGGCCGAGTCCTGTTTTATACAAGTGAATGCCCCACAACCAGCCCCACGTCCCCTGCTAGCTCCTTGGTGGCCCTGCTTTCTCATGCTCTCCTCCCTAAGCCAGCTACCAGGGCTAATCCCCATTGTGAAACACCTGCAAGGCTCCAGGGTGAGTGACTCCTTTGAGTGACATACACACCCAGCCCCTCTTCCAGTCTTACAGAGAAAACCCACAGGAGGCATAGCAGGGGGTGGAGGGGGTGGGGCGGTGGGAGGGGAGCTTATGAGAAATGGCTGGTGTCCCCCGCCCATCCCATCTCTCTTTGCAGTGTCCTGTATTACTTGCAGTCATGGAAAAATGGAAATGCTGTATTTTAAGATGAACACTTGGGATTTTATTGTTTCGTCTTTTTTTTTTTTTTTGTAAGGCAGGGTCTCATGTAGCCCCAGCTGGCCTAGAACTTGCTAAGTAGACCAAGCTGGTCTCGAACTCACAGGGTTCTGCCTACCTGTTTCCCAAGTGTAATTTTTATTTTGTAAGATAAGCCTTTTCTACATAGCTTCAGATCCACAGTCCTCTAGCCTCAGGCTCCTGGGTGCAGCTTTGTGTGCCTCCACAGCTGGCAAGTTTTGTGTTTTAAGTACTGTGTGATGTGTTTATAAAAAGATAAAGCGAGATAGAATATGTTCTATGGATGTGTGGTGAGGTATGGGGGAAGAGGGTGTCTCAGCGGGCCCATGCCGAGGCATCCCTTCCCCATGAGGGACCAGCTGCATGATGATATAGTATAGAATAGAGTTTACTCAGGACATGGGGAGGGGAGTTGAGAGGGTAGTAGCGGCAGAGAAAGGCCGAGAGAGGGAGAGAGTAGAGAAATGGCCAGGAGCTCAAGCAGAGAGGAGGAAGAGAATAGGGAAGGGAAGGGAAGAGCCCAAGAGGGCAAGAGAGAAGCAAGAGATGAGGAGAACAAGAGAGGGAGGAGGGGGCAAGCAGCCCCCTTTATAGTGGATCAGGCCTGCTTGGCTATTGCCAGGTTCCTGTGGGGTGGAGTTTAGACAGAATGCTAACACTGTGCACCTGTTTTCAACCTCAAGCCTACTTTTCTTCTATTCAGGAACATGGGTTCCCCCCTCCCCCCACATTCTGTTCTGTCCATTCAGAACGATTCTCAAACCTTGCTTGGAAATATGAGCCACATTTTGTCACTGGAGAGCTCGTTTTTTTGAGGTTGAACCACATACATACCCTGGGCCCAAGAATGATCCTCCTCCATCCAGGAATGTGGTTCTCTGTCTGACAGAGTGGACAGCTTCGGGAGGGACACAGATTAAGAAATGAAGGAGGGCCCGGCAGTGGTGGCGCATGCCTTTAATCCCAGCGCTTGGGAGGCAGAGGCAGGCGGATTTCTGAGTTTGAGACCACCCTGATCTACAAAGTGAGTTCCAGGACAGCCAGGGCTACACAGAGAAACTCTGTCTCGAAAAAC
>NW_022196893.1:17019823-17023647 GCF_008632895.1 Mastomys coucha | reverse complement strand
AAGAAAGAAAGAAAGAAAGAAAGAAAGAAAGAAAGAAAGAAAGAAAGAGAAAAGAAAAGAAAAGAAAAGAAAAGAAGGAGGAGGAGACCCCCACCTAACCAGCCAGATCAGATGAATCAACCCTGGTTTGTGCAGTGGCGTGACAGATGTTGCAGCCAGAGAGCCATCACATCTGAGCTTTGATGCTCAATTGCATGCTCTGTTTCTGGTGTTTGCAGCAAGCTAACACCACTGGTGTCTTCAGAGTGCTGTCTGGGGCAGGGTAGAGGAGGTTCGAGTGGTGACAGGGATCTCTTATAGCTCTCCTCTCCCACAGGGGACTCACTGGCTATAGACGTGTCGTCCGTGCACTACAATAACACACTGCTGCGGTACTCGGTCTCTCTGCTGGGCTACGGTTTCTATGGGGACTTAATCAAGGACAGTGAAAAGAAACGGTGGATGGGCCTCGTCCGGTATGATTTCTCAGGTACGATGTGTTCCCAGACATGGAGCTAATCCACAAAGACAGCATCCCCAGATGCTGTGGGTCTTGCTTTCCAGAATGGGGATGTGACCTTGAATCTGGCTGGTATGACTCAGATCCTGTTCCCCTGAGAGTCACAACATGTGTCAGAACCACACTGAGGGAGGCTGTACCGATTGGATGGTTTTGTTTTATCATCCGTCATGGGAGTGGTTACTAGCCCAAGGTGCCAAGGTAGATGGTTTCATAGAAAAAGATTCTTTTTGTGATCACCCTGAGCCCACAGCAGCTGGAGTAGGAGGGCCCTTCCCTGTGAAGAAGGTCAGCCCTGGGCATCTGCGCTTCAGGCTCAGGTTCATTTCTTCCCCTTCCACAAATGCACTGTCTTCCTGAGCTTCTACAGTAGCGGCCATCATCCATTCAGCTACGTTGGTAAGCACGCATAACTGACCAGTAGAATTCTGAAATCTGCATCTGCTTGAGTGGGACTCCAGCAGGGTGGGGGAGGACTAGACAGGTATTCTCCTTCCTCCCCGACCACCTGTTGTGCTCAGTCCTCATTTCACTGTTGAGATAATAGGCAGTATGCTTAAATGACTTGCCCAGGCCTGGTGTCACCCTTCTTACGGGTCAGTGGCTCTCAGACGAGGTGGAGATAGGTGTCTCTGGGAGGCTTGTTAGAACCCAGACCTTGAGGCCGTCCCAAATTGCTGCTGTTATGCTGCGGACCTGCAAACCGTGTGTCCACCAGTGCCCTTTGGATGCAGATAGAGCTCTCAATGATAGCCTAGCCACATCCCCTTACCTAGTCCACCAGGCTAGGAGGAACAAGAATGGCAGGTCAGCTTCGGGCTACAGAAAGTTACCACCTGCTGGCTTCAGGTCATGTGTGGGTACACCTCCCTCCCCCATCAGGTTTAAAATGCCAAGGAGAGGAGCTTAGAAAAAATATTCAAAATGCAGTGTGTGGCATTCTGATGGTCTAGATGAATCGCTTTCTTGTGTTTAATGCATTCCCTTGTCTGAGCCCTGTTCTCTGTAGTTCACTATTGGCAAAACTGTGTAACACTTAATGACTCCAAGCACCAGAACCTACCATTTTCCTTTTGAGAGGAAGGAAGGCCACCCAGAGTGTGCGAGGCAGCTTAGACACTGGTATGCCAGAGGTACAACATATACCCAGCCATTCTGAAAAGAAGGGCTCCGGGTGCTGAGCAAACTGTGACCATTCCCATACTGAGGTACTGTGCCTGCCCCATATGCCAGGATGCCACCTGGAAGGTCTGAGGAACCCCCGCTGGCCACAACCTCTGCCCAGTGCCTTCCTTCCCAGTCCCCTCAGAACACGTCTGAGAGACAGAGCAACTCTCCTGGTCTCTGTCCCACTGCATGACCATGCTGACGTGCCCACTCGAGCGTGTTAGCACATGCTGGTTGATGTTGGTGTTTGGCTGCAGTGGGGTGGGAAGGATCCACTGTGATGGGCAGCTGAGGTTTTTATGAAGGAGCCCGAGCTGTGAGATGAAGCCTGCTGTCCTGGACTCTTGGACATTCTAGGGTCTGTTGATTGCAGCCAGCGGTGGGAACCTAGAGCAAATAGAATGCCAACATTCAGGCCATTCTCCACAAAGCTCCCCCTGTCATAGCACCTGGCACTGGGGACTAGCAGTCCCAGAGAGGCACCCAGAATAGGGTGGGAGGAGCCGGGACCCTCCCCAGGGGTCAGGTGCTTGTGGCTATGTAGGTGAGAGTGTGATGAAGCGGGACCTGGTCCCTGGGTAGAATGGAAGGACTCCATGTACTAGGGGTCAGATGGGGTGACTACTCAAGGCCAGCATTTTTCCACAGTGTACATAAACTAGACAAAGAGGTCACGCAGGACCCGGGCAAGCCCAGCTAGTCCCAGAGCAGGTGGTCACACTAAGACTTTCAGGGCACACCTGGACTCTCCTGTGCCTCCTGCCCACTCCCTATCCCCATGCACTCTCAGAGGCCCAGCAGCCCAGTCTTCTGGTCTTGCCCATCCTGGCCTGCGCCACGCAACATGGATAGCGTGGCTCAGCAGGTGCCTTGGGAGGCAGTGCCACCCTGACCTTTGTCCTAAGTTCACCCAGGGAACACTAATGTTGTAGCTGGTAGTGACTCTGGTGGGGGTTAAGCACTCAGGAGGCAAGGGCGTTTCTGACCATGTCGAAGAGGATTGATGGAGACCCTGAGCCAGCAGGACTGTGTCGTTGAGTTCACTCAAGGTCACTGCTGCCAAATACATGCCAGCCTGAATATGTGGCCAAAGCTCTGACCACACCTCTCACAGTGGTTTTTTGGTGGCGTGGTACTTGGAACCATTGTGAGGAGAGGAGGGCAGAATCTGCACCTCCTGTTATAGTAGCAATGTCGCCTGCATACATACATGCCCAGTGTCTGTGAAGGGCAGAAGAGGGCATCAAGAACCCCTGCAACTGAAGTTACATATGGCTGTGAGTCACAATGTGGGTGCTGGGAATCAGACCAGGGTCCTATGGAAGGACAGCCAGTGCTTGGAAGTGCTGAGCCAGCTCTCCAGACCCCCACTATCTGAATAATAGTGGCAGTGGCGGTGTGCATCTAAGGACACCCGTAACCAGGTAGTGACCGATGGGTCCTCTTTCTCATCTGCTCTTTCCCCAGGGTTGAAGACCTTTCTCTCTCATCAGTACTATGAAGGGACAGTGTCCTTCCTCCCAGCACAGCACACGGTGGGATCTCCACGGGACAAGAAACCCTGCCGGGCTGGGTAAGCAGGGGAGTGTCTGCTTGGGTTTCTGTAGTAAATGACTCGACATGTGAAGGGCTCTTTAGGAGCCTGCTCCTGTTAGGACAGTGGATGCAGACAGACTTTGCAAATGTAGAGGGGAAGACTCCAAGTTTCATAGGTTTCTGTAGAGCTCCCCAGTTCATAGATCCCTCCAGAGAGCTGGCCTGACAACTCTGTCCTGGTGGCATGCACAGCAGCTGTGTTCTCCTCCAAGGGCAGGTCCAATACTAGGCTAGTCTCACCCATACCCAGATAAGAAATCTGCACAAAGTCAGTGGCTCAGTTCCCAGTTACTGACCAGAGCATTGGCTCATCACATCTGTTCCCTGAGATAAAGGCACTCTCACCCACCATGGATGCATCCTCAGGTAGGCAGCCGAGCCTATCTTAGAGATGTTTGCGAGCCCTGGAGAAGGAAGCCACTGATTAATAGGTGTAAATTTAGGTCTAATCTAGCAAGTTTGAAAGTAGTACCCTGGCCGGGCAGTGGTGGCACACGCCTTTAATCTCAGCGTGGGATTGGGAGGCAGAGGCAGGCGGATTTCTGAGTTCTAGGCCAGCCTG
>NW_022196893.1:17000923-17019813 GCF_008632895.1 Mastomys coucha | reverse complement strand
ACCCTAAGGAACGTGGAGCATTTGAAACTCTTTGAGCCTCTTATTGTCTGAAATGAGTTTAAATGCTTTTCTGTGTGTGGAGCCCAGAGGCTTGGTTGTTTAAAGGCACTTGGTGCATGTCCTAGAGGCAAGGTGAGCATGCTGTCTTTCAGGTGCTTCGTGTGCAGGCAGAGCAAGCAACAGCTGGAAGAAGAACAGAAGAAAGCCTTGTATGGCCTAGAGAACGCTGGTAATCCTTGCGAGTGTGTCCTCACGCACGCCTCAAAGCACATGACCGCTCCTGGCTGTCTACCCCACCTCCCTCTCTGCCTGGGTGTACTGTGTCCATTTTCCTGTCTAGTTCCAAGCAGTCATTTCAGCTTAGGAAATGCTAGGGAGCATTGATATTTGTAGGAAGGTCTTCCATCACTGTCACAAGGCTGGCCAGAGCCACGGCTGCCGTTCCAGCTGCTATGAAATGTGGATTGGCAAAGGTCCTGCCTGGGCTTGACTGAACTCGTGCCTTCCGCTATACTCATCACAAGGTCTTTGTTACACCCCTTCCCTGCAAGAATGACAGCTATAGTGTGTGGATAAAGGGGCATGTCACAGGCCTTATAGCACTGTCTATGGACTCTCGAGACTGGAATTTTGTGTTGTATTCTTTTACAAGCTATTGCTCTTTTAAAATTTTTTAGACCGCTCAAAATCTGTGGCAACCGTTCTTAGCCTATAAGTCTTATAAAGAGAAATGGTAGCTCAGACTGACCCCTCCATAGGGCTGCTCACCCTGGTTAATAACCTGCTGCTCCCCAAAAGACCTGCTGGGGTCCCGAGGTGAGTGGGTGGTTCCATGGAATGTAGTCAGGCTAGAATGAAAGCCAAGAGCGCGCAGCAGGAGGAAGAGCAGCCAGCACCCCCTGCATGCTGTGCAGCTGCCTCTGTGCCACACTGACCTTAGCGCCCACCTGCTGTCCTATGCAGAGGAAGTGGAAGAGTGGCAAGTGGCGTGTGGGAAGTTCCTGGCCATCAACGCCACCACCATGTCCTGTGCTTGTCCTCGGAGCCCTGAGGGCCTGTCCCCATTTGCCCATCTGGGAGATGGGTCTTCTGACCTCATCCTTATCCGGAAATGCTCCAGGTTCAACTTCCTGAGATTCCTCATCCGGCACACGAACCAGGAGGACCAGGTGAGGCGCATGCACTCTTGCCCCGAGATCATTTACGTTTGGGCAATCCCCCTGCACTAGTTTGTAGGATCTGCTGTTAACTCCAAGGAAGGGAAACCTTTGGATGTGTATTTCATACTCCTTAAGCTCCTTGTCAGTTCCTGCATTGGAATTTTCATTTAAAAAATATGAATCAGGGTGCCAGAGAGATGGCTCAGCAGTTAAGAGCATTGGTTGTCTTTGCAGAGGAACTACATTCAACTTTCCAGCACCCACACAATGGCTCTCAACTGTCAATGGCTCCAGTTGTAGAGGATCCAATGCTGTTTTCTGGCCTCCACAGGCATCAGGCATGCACATGGTGTACAGATATACATGCAAACAAATCCCACTCCCCCAACACACACACTTAAAAATAACCATTTTTTTGTGTGTGTGTGCCAGGTGTTGATGGCGCACGCCTTTAATCCCAGCACTTGGGAGGCAGAGGCAGGTAGATTTTTGAGTTTGAGGCCATCCTGGTCTACAGAGTGAGTTCCAGGACAGCCAGGTCTACACAGAGAAACCCTGTCTTGAAAAAACAAAAATCAAAACAAAACAAAAAAAAAAAACCCAACCAAACAAAAATAGAAATAGAGAATTCTACAAATCACCCCTAATGAACCATGTTAGCATTCTCTCTAAACTCCACCCCACAGTTACCTGGCAGTAGCCAGGTAGGCCTGGCCCACTATAAAAGGGGCTGCTTGCCCTCTCCTCCCTCTCTTGATCCCTTGCTTCTCTCTTTCTCTTGCTCTCCCCTTCCCCGCTCTCCATGTGCTCATGGCCATGGCTGGCCACTACTTCTCTACTCTCTTCCTCCTTCTGCCTTTCTCTGCCTCTACTACCCTCTTAACTCCCCTCACCATGCCCTGAATAAACTCTATTCTATACTATACCGTCATGTAGCTGGTCCCTTAGGGGCATGGGCCTGCTGAGGCATTCCCTTCCCCCATGCCTGACTACACCCCCATAGAATATAACCCCTACCTCTTTATCTTTTGTTTTGTCTTGTTTTATTATTGTTGTTTTTATTTTTTTCGAGACAGGGTTTCTCTGTATAGCTCTGGCTGTCCTGGAACTCACTCTGTAGATGAGGCTGGCCTTGAACTCAGAAATCCACCTGCCTCTGCCTCTCAAGTGCTGGGATTAAAGGCATGCGCCACCATTGCCCGGCTCCCTCTTTATCTTTTTATAAACACATCAAACCATAGGATTCTTTAAAGTATTTTTATCTGCAGAGGATTTTTAAAAATTATGTGTGTGTGTGTGTGTGTGTGTGTGTGTGTGTGTGTGTGTGTAGGTATGTGCATGTTAGTGCAATTGCTCACAGAGAACAGATGTGTTAGATTACCCTGGAAATGAAGTTAGAAGTAGTTGTTGAGCTGCCTGATGTGGGTTCTGGGACCCAAACTTGGGTCCTTTGCAAAAGTGGTATGAGCTCGTAACCTCCGAGCCATCTCCCTAGCCTCAGGCCTGAGATTTCAAAGGTATTGGCAGTTATGTGGCGCTCCTGGGAGGAAAGTGCACATTCCATCTCTTAAGGTGTCCGATGCGGAGGGCTGATGGCCTGTAGACACTTGTATTCGTCTTCACAGGACTGTGAGTCCTGGCTGGCCAAAGCAGCCGAGGTGGGGGGCTCGACTCACACACTCACTGCCACCCCACAACGTTTGCCTTGACAGTTTGACTTCACTTTCGTCGAAGTGTATCGAGTCAAGAAATTCCACTTCACATCAAAGCACGTTGAAGATGAGGACAATGACTTGAAGGAACTGGAGAAGCAGAAGTTTGGGCAGATCTGCAAGGACAACCCCCCTTGCGCCTGCTCAGCCTCCCGAAGCTCCTGGAACTGTGATGGGGAGATCCTGCAAAGTCCCTCCATCGAGGTCAGGTGAGTGCGCGGCACCCCCACCACCCGCCCAGATGTCTGTCCGCGAGTGCTGTCTCCACTAAAGAGTGTTCCACAGACATCTCAAGAGCTCACTGGGATTTGCGGTGGAAAGCACGAGGCTTTATGCCCGGTGTGGAAGCTGTGCACTCTGCCATTGGCATGGGACAGGTGCTGACTTTGTGGCGCTCTGCATTGCAGACAGGTTACTGGGGTTTTGAGGCTCCTCTGCTCTATTCTTTCTCTGCCATACTTACCATTCTGCCCTTGGTCTCTGTCAGTCATAGTCCCCCTCTCTAGTAAAAATAAGCAAAAGTGACTGGCTTCCTAGGTGCTTTCTAAGTCCTGGATTCCCTGTCCTCCCCCCACACACACCCTGTGGCCCCTACTGCCATCCCATGCCCCAACGCCTATTGTCAGTGAGGGGTGCTCAACATTGGGATATGGAGCACCAGGCTGGAGTTAGAGGGATCGGGAAGGGCATACTGATTCTGTCAGGCAAAGAAGGAGGACATATGAGCCTCAGAGGAGCCCATAGAGGCCACACCACACAGCCTTAGGGGCCTTGGAAGCCTCAGGTGGCCCATAAGGACATATGCAAGAACCTGGGGCCAGGTGGCTGGCTCTGAGTGACTTCACCGAGGTACCCAAAGTCAGCTCACAGTCACTCTAAGCCAAGCTTACAGGGTTGAGACTGAGCCTCGAGTGCCCAGCATCCAAGCAGTGAGTAGGCAGGAGGAAGGCTCTCATGCCCATTCTTGCTGGTGGAGGGCATTTGTTCCCTAACATGTGGTACTGGGATAGAAACCAACAGAACAGAACAAGGAAAATTCTCACCCCACAAAAAGAATAAAGCTGTCTTTTGAGAACAGACTGTCAGTGTGGTTGTAAAGCGCATTTGGAGACCACGGGAGAATGGTGAGATTCCGGGAGGTGCGGGGCTCGGGTCAGCTGTGAGTGGTGGGGACACACGTGGGGTTTAAACACCACTGTTTGTCCCTGCAGGGTCCACTGCCAGCTGGTGCGCCTCTTTGCTCGAGGAATTGAAGAAGAGTCCTAAACAAGAGTCTCAAAGCCCAGGAGCCATCAGCCTTGAGCTTGGGGAGTGTGGAAATTACTTAAGAAAAATCCGACAGACCAATTATGTTGATATATCCATTTGAATTTAGAAATTTATTTTTGATAGGTAAATCTTGGTTTTTCGAAAAGACAGCTCTGTCAACAATTCTGTATCCATACCTGGCATGCTTGGCTCCGCTCCTGCGCTTCCAAGTCGCTTTTCAATTGTTCTCAGCCAACGGCACTTGCTGGTTTGGTGCATCGGCTTCCTAGATTTTAGCCATGCTGACCATGCAGACTTCAAGACAGCCCTTTAGTGGGCCACACTGCAATAATTTTAGGGACATTATAACTTGACTACGTCCCAGGAATCAGGTTACACCATCTGGACACACGGGTAACGACCCGGTCACCCTGACCCCTTTGGTGAGACTTTCTCTGGAGTCGTCCGTGACCAGGTTTGGGAAGGTAGCTAGCCAGTGGTCTTTGCCTTCGCTTTACACCCACCTTCATTTATGATCAGGATGTCGCTATGTGGCCCTTGCCACACACCACAACTGTAACTCAGCGATATCCTCGTACAGCCACGCCTGCAGAGCAGGGCCATGTCACTTCGAGAAGACACCCAGGGTGACTGATGTCTCATCTTCAGGATCTCTACATCTGCTGCCATCACAGCTGCATCCTGCGACACAATCTGGCAAAGTACCCACTTGGAAGCTTCATTCTATCAGCTCTGGTAGCCTGCACACGCTGGCCAGGGTGGTCTGTGAAGCACTGGCTAAGAGGAGGCTCTGTTCGGAATCAAAGCACTTTCATAGCTGGGTTTTGAGGGAGGTAGGGGGTGGTGGGGACAGAGGGCAACTTGCACACACAGAGGGGACTCAGCCCGACTGTCACCAGCAGGATGGTGGGTGATCTCAGGTCACCCCCTGGGGTACTCAGGTGCAAGCCTTATGTCTACTCCTGGGTCCACATCCATTCTTCCCGCACCGTGGATTCTATTCCATGTGCTTATTCACAGCTTTCTCCCTGTCCATCTTGTCCTATATCCAATGTAATCCACATCTTAGCTATTTGTTCGATCTCCACAAGGGGGCCTCTAGCTGCTCTGGCTGAAACCCTGGGCTCATGACCAGTTTTCCTCTGAAGGCATTCCAAACCCAGGGGCTTCTCAACCACACATACTATGGCCCGTACTGTGTCTCTACTAGATGGATGCATCTGAAATGGGTATAAAAGGGTTTTAGGAGAAATTCAAGACTATGCAGCAGCTTAAACTTGATTTGCAAACGGGGAAGGGCACTGACTGTTACAAGAGCAGGTTTTAGGTTCTGCATTGGGGAAAGTGTGCATCTCGTGCGGGTCCTGTTACTCGCTACAGAGTTCTGCAGGCCTCACCGCAGAATGATGCTCTTTCTAGATGCACCGCTTTCTAGATGCTCTTGCACTGACTTCTGTTTTGAGGCATACAGGAAATCCTCTGTTTAGTATTCAGTCCCAACCAGACAAAAGAGCAGCTGTAAAGGCTGCTTTAGGGGCCACTTGAAAGGCAATTGTGCGGCGGTGCTATTATGATTTTCGAGTAGAAAGCTGGCTAGAAAGAGTAAATGTACCTAGCAGTCTCTATCCAGATCTGTCCCTGGATGGGCAGAACCCCAAGGTGCCAGACTAGCAGCTCTGTGAGTAGGTAGGCAGCCCTGGTGCAGCGTGAGGGCAGATGCTTTGGTTGGCCACCTCAATGTGGCCCCTCACCCCTGGCATTCCAGAGGGAGCTCAGGGCCCGAGGCAGCTGTGGGTACCCCTGGATCTCAGGAACTGCCCTCTCCTCCAAGGATTCAGGTCTTCACTGGCCTGGCTACATAAGACTCATGCCCTGGTCCACCCTCTGCCACTGCCAGTTCTGGAGGAGAGATGCAGATAGAGGGTGCTTTGACGGTGCTTAGCAGTGCAAGCCACGTTTGCAATCTCAAACCCTGGCGCTATCACAGAACATCATGAGTGTCAGGCACTCATGACCCTTGTCACAGGTGTGCAGGATGGGGGGGAGCTTGACATTCCCAAGCAGTAGACAGTCTCCATGATGCTTTTTAGATGCAATACCCCAACCTCCCCAGGTCTTAGGTATTTTAGGAGGAAAAAACAGGGGTAAAGGTTAGACAGTGGTGACTTAGGATCCCATAGAGGGTCTGGTCCATGTTTTAACTCCCTCTGTAGCCCACTGGTGCACACCAATTAGGCAGCAGTCATATGCGGTAACTTATTCTTGTTTATGGAAACTAAGCGGCGGGAACGGGCAGCACTGGTTTCCCAGGGGATGCTTCCGGCCTCAGTGCAATCTCCTGGAGCTGGGAGCACTGACGAGAATGGCCCAGTATGCCTCCTGGTCTTGCTGGCTTCAAGATTAGGAAGTGGCATATATGCTCTGATATGTTTGAGAAGACAAAAAAATAAAAAAATTAAAAAAATAAAGTTACTTTGGGCAGAATATGGCTTCCCCTCACCCCCTCCTTTATAAGTTCTTTTCAACACAGATTTAAAAAAAAAAAAAGTTGAAAACACAGTTTAATGAATCTTTGCTAAGAAATGAAGTGACACCCTACATATTCACGGTGCTCTCCCGGACTTATCTACCCCTCCCCCATCCCCCTTGTGGGTCACTCTGCTGTCATTTTAACATTTGAGCAGTCACTCCCTGTGTCACCTGGAGTGCATCTCACACAGCATTATTACTTAGCCAGTAGGCTCTGCCATTGGCCTGAAGGAAACGCGACAGGTGTTCCTCTTGAGACTCGTCTCTTACTGATACAGCTGTGCTCACATGGTATAGCTATGCTATACCATGGGCTGAGAGCATGAACGCTGTCTCTGTAGAGCCAGTCACAGTGGCACAGATCAGGGCCAGGCACCAACAGTGGCCCATCTGGGTTTTGACTTCCAGGTTTTCCCGTATCCCCCTTCGTCCATGTCGGTATCTGAATCAATCAAGTCACAGCCAGAGATCCATCTGCTCAGGACCCCAGGCTGGCAGAGAGCACACAGCTCAATGGAGTCAAGGCCTACACTGCAACCCCAAGGCATTGCCTGGTCCAAACTCGCCCTCACACACCCAGGGCCAGCCATTTTTCCCGCCTGTCTTCTGGACCCAGGGACTACTTCCTGCTCCCAGCCTCCCACACAACAGGGGGGCGCAGGAGAGCAATCAGCACCCACTCTCCCATCCCACTTCAGACCCAAAAGGACTCTGCTGTGGTGTAGGCCTGGAAGCTACCCAGCTGCTCTACCAACCAACATCGACACACTCTGCTAAGAACAGAGGATTCCCCAGATTGAGCACAGAGCATTTTAGGTTTATTAAATAAAAATTATAATTTATACAAGACTTTGTATCTAAACAAGGTTTTCTTTTTTTAAAAAAAATGTGACAGAGGATTTTTTTTTCCTATCAATTCTTTATAGAATGATTCTTTTGTAGAACAAAAGTTACACCAGTAACAGTTATGTACAGATCCAAAACAGACTCAAGCTGCACACATACAAAATTGAACATTCTAGGTCAGTGATTAGTGAGCAATTAAACACCTGCCCAGATCACACAATCCAGTACAAACTCCAGTGTCTCTGTAAGTATGCCCAGAAGCTGCATAGGCCCCTGTCCCAGCCCTGTCCCCCTAAGCTCCACCCATAGACCTGCCAGTGGCTAATGGTAGAACTTGGGGCCACCGCCACCTCCCTGACCCACTACTCTAGCCCATGGTCAGTCTTCATCTCTCTTTCCCAGAGAAAGAGACTCAAACTAAACCACTTATTCCACCCTGAAAGCCTATGCAGCTTAAGGCCTCTCTGTAGCACGCCAGGTGGCAACACTCACCAACCAGGGCACTGCCAGGGTCCATAAAGCGTTAGCCAGCATGTGTGGCTATCACTCATGAAGCCATTCCACAGACAGGTCAGAGGCCTTGTCTCCCATCTGGCATGGTGGGGTGCTCCTCTCACTCCATGCTCTTCATAGCACAAGCATTTTGCAGGGGCCCAAGCCACAGCCCTGGGTGGAGGGTCCTGCCTCCCCGTTCAGACTCCTCCGTCTATGTACCTGGAGCTGTGTGGCCTTTGCTGCACATCTGGAGTGGTATATGTGCTTAATCTGGTTGCCTGGCAAGCCCTTCCCACCCCCCAGTGTGTGGCCTGAAGACCCTGGGAATGAGGTGTCATGAGCCCAAGCCACCAGGCCTCACACCCACACCAGCAAACGAGCGTTGGAGCAAAGGTAAAAATTACATTTGAAAAATGGTACAAAAATAAGAAAGACAGCTTGCTCTCTGTAAAAAATATAATCTTCTGATTCTTCAAAAAAGCAATCTCAGTGACATCTGAAGGGCTCGGGACAAGCTGAAGGAGCCAGAGTGGTCCACCTAGGGAAATCCACAGGTGGCGTAGTGGTTGCCCCCTTCAGAGGCCCAGGCCTGCAAGATGGCCCACCCGTGAAGTCTCCACCTTTGTCGGGGCAGGGAGCTCGGATAGGGTGGGATCTGCCTTATCACTGCAGGTCGTGCAGTAAGAGACAATAAATACTGTTAGATGCTAGAGGACAGGGCAACTCCGGCCCCTAACCTCTAGGCTCTGCCCACAGCTGTCTACTGTGGCACAGGGCCCTCCTAGATCTCCCTGACAGCCCCTTGGGCCAGCTCCTTGAACCCATCCGATTACCCAGAGTGACAGCAGCCTGGAGGCCAAACACCAGCCAGATGACCACGGAGTGTCTCACTTAACAGCAGAGTGGAAAACTCCCCCTGCCCCAAAACCTTCCAAAGAGCAAAGTGTTAAAAAGGTGTGCTTTTGCCGACGTGCCATTCTGGACCCTCTCCGGATACCAACCACGGGCCTGACCTCTTGGCTGGAGTGTCAGGCCAAGATGAGCCAGCTGAGTGATAGATAACTCATGCCCAGACGCTGGAAATGGAGGGGGAGGTGCCCCCAAAACACCAAGCCCTGAGAGGCCCTACTACCCAGAGCCTCGAAGTGACCACAGTAGGTCCAACACGGAAGGAGGGTCAGAGGGCTGGGTGAGGTGACTGGCCATTTCTTCAGTGGAGAGGGGCCTCTCCACCATTCCTCTCTGTCTTACCACCCCTGCAGGAAGGAGCCACAACCATTCCCAGCTATGGCTTTGGTGGAAAAAGCCTCCGGAGAACAGGGGTCGTAAGACCAAGGAGCCTCTCAGGATGGCGGGGACTGGATCTCTACCCAGGCCGGGAAGGAGAGCGAGGAGATGTGCTTAGCAGGGCCTGGGGACCAGCGTCTTGTATGCGCCATCCTTCAAATGGGTTAAGAGGATCCTCTGCCCACCTGTGTCCACAGGTGGGCATGAAGGAGCTTCATGTGCTCAGCACGGGCCAGCCCGGCACCGTTCCATGTGAGTTCCAGCCCTTCTGGTCTGCAGAGCCTAGGCCAGTATCACCAGCCACAGTCCAGGAGAATTATTGCCATAGATCATCGTGTGAGGAACGTCTGCTCCTCCAGCCAACGGTTGGAAAGGATTCCAGCAACATCTCAGAGTCAATACTAGCTGTCACCGCCAGAGGCCGCTGCAGAGGTGATTTTCACATACTGGCTGAAAATGGTCTCAAAGGCTTCATCTCTGTGCACCATGGCACCGAACACCAGGGGCTGGTGGAGAAGAAATGGATTGGGCAGGGGATGGATTGGGAGATGAGCACTTCATAGCCAGGTTGGAGCTACTGTGGCCCCTGTCAGACCAGGGCAGCAGCCAGGCAGGGAGTAGATGGCCTAGCAAATGACCACTCTTCTCACCCAGAAGACTCTAGCCCGAGGACCCAGCCTTTTTTCTTCTTGAATGCATGCAGGATCCTTTCCCTCTGGGCCTCATAAACATGTCTGTCCTGTAACTGTATGGTGCCTACCCAAGCTAAGCTTTCTGGACCTTGAGTCCATGGAGTAGGTTCCTGTGTTGAGGGAGAAGGGAACTTCCCCTCAAGCTGAAACCACATCCCAGGGAGGCTCACTCAGGTCCCCTGGCCAGGAGTAGGGGCAGAAGCCCTGTCCTCTGCCAGGTACTTACTTTCTGGGTTGATGGTGTAGATACGGCAATTCCCATGCCTGAGCCAGGGAGGACGGACAGGACTTTGTACTGAAATGAAAGAGTACAACCATTACCACCTAAGGACAGAGGTGAGGCTAGTCCCCCACATGTTCAGGACACTCCTCCTCTTACAGGATACGCTCCTACAGGTCAGGCACACAGACACCAAGACCGTAGGGGCCTAGGACATTCCAACCACAGGAGGTAAAGGGCTGTGTCTTGTGATTTTGTGGCGCCCTCCACCCAACTCCTGGTGTGGCTGATAGTCTGTGTAAGGCCACCTGTAAGCATGGCTGACCCCTAAGGATAGGCTAGGATGATCCTGGCCCTGGCCTGACAGTGTGCCTTCTGGTTACCTGACTGTGAACCTGGGGGAGTAACTAGATAGCCATGGGCTGAACAAAGGCACCAGAAGAACCCTGTCTTGTACTAGGAATATTCCCGACTATTATGAGCTGGAACCCAGGCAACTTAGTTGGGGAAGCTGGTTGGTCCCATGCTCAACATAGTCATCCTTCCTCTGACTCACTCCCCGCAGCCCCTCCAGATACTGCATACTCCATGTACCAACCCTCTAGGGAAACCGCTAAGCCTCACTCTGTACAAATGTCTGTGAGTGCCTGTGGCAGGACCCCAATGTTTCTGAGGGGGGATGGTCTCAGACCCAGGCAGAAGGTCTGATTTTCCTTTCAAGACAGAGCAAGGGTTGGGATGTAGCTCAGCTGATTGCTTAACATGTGTGAAGCCCTGCGTACCATTCCCAGCAACACACACAAAAACAAACGAACAACAACAACAAGAAAACAAGACAAGTAAACAAACAAAAACCCAACTTCAGGGTTAGCCTGGACTACATGAGATCCAGGAAGCAGGGTGAGGGTGGGGGGTGAGTCCAGTGTGTCAGGCAGACGTCACTCTTGTCCCTTTCTGCATGCAATACTGAGCAGGCCAGGTGGTGAGTCCCGGGGATGTGGGAGAAGTGAGATTGCACTGTGGCCCAAGGTACTCAACTATTTCAGATCACCCCTCCCCCAACCCTGGGCTCACACCCTCAAACTTCTCCATCTCTGTGGCCTACTGACTCCCCAGGCTGTAAGCGATGCGGGATGGGTGGGCACCCACCTTCTGGATGTCTGTGATGTCCATCAGCTTGATCACCTTGTTCCTCTTTGATGACCCAGACTTGGAGCTTTCGAAGCACAGGTAACTAGAAGGGGAGGAAATGCAGAGGCATGGGATATCCACCGGGCCAGGGGGGCTCCTGCCAAGTAGTGTCCTCCCGACTGCCTCCACAGCCATGTGGATGGTCGGTGGTGACCCACCACACTCAGCACCTGGAAGAAACTGAACTTCTCTGTGCTACATCTAGGCCTTTCTGTCCTAGAATATTGATAGCAAGAGTGGCAGAGAGGTGGCCTGAGGCCCCGCCAGGCCGTCCTGGGCAGACTCCTTTGACAGGGGGAGCAGGAAGGGACTTGGGGCTATGGCTATTGCTGCAGATGCAGGGGACAGGATGGTAAAGGGATCCCACGAGGACGACCATCTATATACCCTACCCCTGTTGTAGGCTTCCCTCAGATCCCGCGAGGTGCTGAAGCTTAGCATGGACAAGGTGCTTTGTAGTCCCACAGAGTGGAGAAATGTCAAAGCTACCTTCAGCCTAACCTCACACAGCAAGGGTCATGGGCTGGACCCTCAAAGGTCTCTATAAGAGATTCTAGCCCTTGCCATCTGAATAGCCACGGACCCCACATGAGCATCCCAAATAAGAGAATCCATCAGCCCAAGGGAGGGTGGGCTGGCCCAGGAATGGAGTCAGGAAGTCCAGAGAGCTGGACAGAGTGTGGGACAGAGGTTGGGCAGGAGCATTGCCAAACCTGCTTGCTGGACCTGGGTGTGTGTCTGGGACCCGGGGAGGACCCTCTCCCACTTCCTCCCGGACAGTCATGCTTGGGCCTGTGGCACCACTCACTTCTCCGTCACATACAGAACCCCGTTCCTGATGTAGTCCGTGGGCATCTTCCGGTCTCGGTTAATGAGGCAGCAACGCCAACCATTCTCGCACACTGATGGAGAAAATGGACCTGGAATTTTCTTCCTCTGGAAATACCTGGGCCTTGACCTAGGCTGGTACCTGTCAGTACCAACTTCTTAAAGATGTAACCACATCCACAAGGGACCAGCAGAATAGGTCCAAGTGTGCACTGATGGGGGCACAGTGCTCACCCAGCATAGGCCAACCCTGGGTTCCATGAATACACACAGAGTCCACACGTGGGGGAGGTAGGCCTGTCAGGAGTGAGGGCACCTAGTGTCGGGGGGGCTTTCCTCTAACAGTAACCAAATCAAGCTGCAGTCCTTGATGATTTAAGCAGCTTTTCCCACGCAGAGCCTGCAGCACAGGAGGAAACTCTTGAAAAAGGAGGCTCTGCATCTCACACACTTACTGAAGACCTTTCTAGAAGGCTGACTGGACAACCCAGTCTTGAGGTATCAGTGACAGGTTGCACACTCCAGTGTGCAGGGCACTCAAAGTGCCAGGGCATGCCTGGGCTAGCATCAGGTTTGTACCTTGAAGCTCATCATATGAGAGTCCCCAGCAAGTGGGCAAGGCTGAGCTCCCCACTCGCTGGGGATTCCTGCCTCGAGGAGGCCCACCTGAATCTACGCTGAAAACATAGTTCAGGGACTGTGACGTCATACCTCCTCCTCTTATGTCACCTCTCCTGGGAAGGAAGTCTGGGCCTTTTCCTCAGCCTGTCCTGGAGGTGGGGTCATGTCTTCTGCATGGGCTTAGGTCCTTCCCCAGTCTTCCCTCTCCTCCATGACTGGCTGGGTCAAGGACTCATCTCATGCGTACCTGCTAGTGGGCGCTCGTTTTCAGTCAAGTTAAAGATTTCGTGGAAGTTCCCCTTCTTGGTGCTGTGAAAGCGTCCAGCATCTTCATCCTTACTCAGACCAGCTGGAGCACTGGAGACGTAGCTCCGCGATGAGGCTGTCTGCAGCTGCCAACAGCATACCATCCTGGTCAGGCTCTGGTGTAAGACAGCTGGACACGGTGCTGGTATGGGGACACACTGGCCTGCCTGCCTATACCAGCTGCTAACTGACAGACAGGCTCTATCCCCTCTGAAAAATGTGGAGTGTAGCTCCCACAGGTCCCTTTCAGGGCAGTCCTGCAATGGATATATTCTCTTTGCTACCTGGGCTAGGTGAGATAGCCCCCCCACCCCCAAGATGCACACAACGCTGGAATGAAGCCTGGGTTCCAGAATACACAAGGACATGGCTACACAAGGGCAGTTAAAATTGACATTTCAGAAGTCAACTGGCCACACAAGTCTAGAAAATCAATCACAGCACAGCGATGTCATAGCATTGGCTTGAAGCAGCCCCAAGAGGGCTTTCACACGGACACAGTACCTTGTCACGCCCTGATGGCTGGCCAGAAAGGAGACAACAGGCACACATGTGGCCATCGCAAAAGAAAAAAGGGGGTATGTGTGATGTGAACTTGTAAGCACAAAGAGCTGAACATAATTCAGCACAGACACATGAGGCCTGTGGGACACAGGGGACAGAGTGGCCTCCACCAGCATGTATCAGTCATGACCAAGCTTCTGGTCTCGAGCCCTAGGAAGTCTCTGTCCCAGCCAGTCCAGGACTAACACGGGCCCTCGGTTTGTCCCCAAAGGCCACGCTGTGTCCTGGGTGACCCTCTACCTGTTGGAAAAGAGCCAGCAGTGCTTCTCCAGCCTGGCTGCTCTGACCTATGGCTGACCTCAGCTTCCCAACAGGTCCTGCTGTCCTGGGCCCCAGAGTGTGACCACTGCAACCCAACTCAGTGTTTCACTCTTACAAAAAGCAGCGGGTCACTGGGGCACCCACATGGAGACTCTACTATAACTTCTTACACATATCTGGGAGCACTGCTGGGCCTGAGCACCCCACCTGCCTAAGGCCCCGAGGAGAACACACTGGTCTACTCCTCCCAGGCCTGGCTGCCCCTGAGGTAGAAAGTGGAGTGGTCACAGGGGAAAACCTTACGGTGCTTTCCACCGTCTTTCTCAAAGGCTGTTAAGATCTGGAAAACCCCAGGCTCCAAGTAAGCGGGAGGTGAGAACCAGAGGTCAGGGTCCATCAGCTTCGCAGTTCTACTTGCACCCTCCTCAAGGAGGTGGGGTTGGGAGACTTACCCTGCGTGACACGGTGGCACCAGCACGCTCCTTGAGCTGGGGGTCAGTGGGCAGGCTCCTCCAGATGATATAGGGTGTGTCATACTTGGCTCGAAGTCTTGGGCAGCGTTTGAAGATGAAGTCAATTAAGAAAAACTTAATGCCAGCATAGAGACCTGAGGAGAGAGCAGGGATCCATCCATGCAGACAGAGGGCAGACACTCTGGCCCATCCCCCCATCTTGTGTGCCATTTCCTCCGTTTCCCCCCTCTTACCAACAGCAAGGCCCACCAGGCGGTAGGGGAAGAAGCAAGAAGCCAGAAAGGCGGCCCACAGAGCGACATAGAGCTTCTGCGTGATCTCAGGTTGCACCCACATGAACAAGCTGGAAGGAAGATGGAGGTCAGGCCAGGTGATGCACACCACCCTCGCTGCAGGGACAGCCACTTACTTCTTGATCTTTTCCAGAATGTCGGCCATCTTGCCAAAGAGATTCTGCATGAAGAAGAAACTGAAGTGACTACAAGCTGGAGGGCCTGTCAGTCACACAGACACACCCAGAAGGGCACCGGGGAAATACACAGCCCAAGATCACTAGAGCCCGGTGGTCCTACTCATCCACTCCTGGGTCTGAGGCTGTCTGATCTAAAGCTAAGCTCATTGGATGTAAGAGGGCAGATGATGTTGAGCTCTGGCTTTCTAGGGATGCTCAGCCCTGGTGGTGAGGGGCTCTGTTCACGTAAGGCCAGAGATTCATCAGGAAGCCATGAATCCCCTGCCCCCTCACCAGAGTGAGAGAGATGGACTAGAAGAGGCAGGTCAACACACAGAAGACTTGTAAGGCCTCTGGATTAGGGTTCCTCCCTCCCAGGGTAAGGGGCAAGCTCGGAGCTGGTACCTGTGCTTTCTGGGCGACATCCAGCACCAGCTGGAACTTCTCAGACACGGTCAGATCTTCCTTTGCTGGTTCCTTCAGTCAAAGGGGAGAGAGAATTTTCCACTGGAATTTAACAGTTCAGAGAAATTACTGACAACACAGCATGAAGACTCCCAGCCCCAGGGATCTGTGGGTCACTGCTGTCCAATACAGCCAGAGGACTGGGTGCAAACGCATTTGCTGGGCTAAGGGTAGAATCTCTCCTTGTGCTTGCTGCCTTGCCCCAGTGCGGGTGGGGGGGAGCATACACAGTGGTGGGCAAAGGCCCTGACTCACCCCCCACCCTAGCTCACTGCACTGGTATATCCTGTCAAAACCTCCCCTGCTCACTTCTTGACAGACAGGATAACTGAGGCAGGCCCATTTATGTTCCCATGACTATTGCTTCAGTAAGAATCTCCTAAGGGCCCCACAGTCCCACGGCTGGGCAAGACCGGCCTGCCTTATTGGAGATTGCCCAATTCCTAGGCACTCCACAGAATATTAAGTATGTACATTACAGGCATGGTGGCCTCCCTCTGTGCCACAGGCTCCACAGTCCCTTTAGACTCTAGAGCAGAGGTCCTCAGCCTGTGCATCACGACCCCTTCGGGGGTTGAATGGCCCCTTTGCATAGATTATTTACAAGCCAGGCAGGGGCTAGACAGAGGTTCTGGCGTCCAGGACAGAGTCATGACCACTTGTCTGGCATCCTGTTGGCCTCCCTACTCACTAGCTATATGGAGGCTATAAGAATTCCCTTCTTGCCTATACAGCAATCTCAGGTAGAAAAGGTCAGCTGGGACAGATGGACAGGGCAATCTGCTTCTAGGCACTGAAGACTGGCCCAGTTGAGCATCTGAGTTTGTAGCCTGAAGCTCAGGGGGGCCATGCCTGGCCCCCTGGCAGGGCAGGATGCTCATCTGGATTCCCCATGATGTGGCCCCCGGGTTATGATTTCTGACTGGTTAAGACAGAGGGACAGATTGCCCCCCGGGACTCACCACAGCTTCAGACACTTCTGGCACAATGCTCCATTGTATCCGCCAGCCCCTGAAATACAGAAGCCGCCACGACCATGAAAACAACGTCACCTTTCGAGGGACAACAATGAGCTATCAGCTGGGTTACCAGCTAGAGGAGGGCCCATCTGCTCCTTCAGGGATGGACACATAGGAGAGACCCCGGAAGCTGGGCTGCTCGGCCCTGAGATCTCACTGGTTACCCATGCTAGTTTCTCCTCTGCTGGCGCATGTGCAAAGGCAGCCGTTGTGGATATGGAGAAGCCCAACACTACCTGTTTGATCTTATTATGCTGGCTGACTGGTCTGTTAATAAAGTTTTATTGACATCAGCAATGTCTCTTAGTGGATTGATGGTGATTAGGGGCTGGGGACTAATGGGGACTTAATCAAGTCCCGAGACAGGCACAGAAGAGGAGCTGAGAGGAAGTCTAGAGACAAGTGCTCTGCGACAAGCCAAGGCAGGAGGCTAATGTTCACTCCTAGGAGCAACCACAGGTAAAGCCTCCAACCTAGGAGATGCAGCTTCTCCAGAAAGGGCTGTCCAGTGAGGACACAGAGTGACAGAGGGAATGGCCTCAGCCTTGGTGGACTGAAGAGCCTCAGCGCAGGTGTGTGTGTGTGTGTGTGTGTGTGCATGCCGCCAACACTGTGAACTCTAACCTTGCCTGCTCAGCGCTTCCTTCTTATAACCAACCACCATCGCTATGTTCATGGGGGTGCAGCGTACTGTACTGTTGCCCACCCACCCCAGGGTTGGGGAGAACCTCCTGCATAGCACACAGCACCCCAAGGAGGCAGATGGGGTGGTACTGAAGCTAAGCCACCACTGCCTGCCCCCTGAGGTCTCCAGAGCCTCTCGGAGGACCACCCGTAAACGTGACTACGTGGCATAGCTTGTGTTACAGCAGTATGGGGAAGCAGGCCACCCAGCATGGCCATGTGCCATGCAGCCACGCAAGAGCCAGGGTCACCTACCTGGCGATGAGGTAATTGAGGGACAACCTCAGAATTGCTAGGAACAGGAACATGGGAATGGCCCAGCCATGCCATACAGCATTCATGTATACCTGCGGGTGAAATGTGAGAGCGTGGTTAGGGACGTGTTGGAAGGTGAGGAACAGGCAAACAGTGCTCTGAGACATGCTGTGTCCCACCTACTTCCTCCCAGCACTAAGAGGGACCAGACCCAGCTCAGCAAACATCCAGGGAACCAGGACATGCGGGATGGGGCAGTCGGAAAGTCTGCTTTCGAGACAGGTCCACATAGGCAGGCAGTGGACAGGGAGGCTTCTCTGTGTGAGTAGGGACCAGAAAAGGATGGTAGGGGCCCATGAAGAAGTCCTGCTTGTCCCCAGTGTGACTCCCATGCCTGGGTTCTGCTAGCTGATGAGGAGGCTCACCACTGCACACACCCATATTGCTGACAGAGAGACTGAAGCTGAGCATGCCTAGAGCCCAAAGGAGAACTGTCTGGGTGTTGCCCCGTAGGGGCCTCACGGGGAAGACTGGCCCAGGCATCCTGCTGGCCCTCCCCAGCCTGGAGAAAACTCACAGTGAAGGCGATGGCAGAGGTGTAGATGGAGTACCAGTCAGATAAGGCAGACAGGTTCTTCACGAAGTTGGTGACAGGCTTGGCACCACGCTCTGGGGACAGAACAGACCGAAACAGTCAGCACAGCAGGAGCTGGTCCTATAGCACACGAGCAGGGTCACATGGGCCCCCATGGCAGAAGCAAAGCCAGCTCACTGGTTACACTGGGTGTAAGACCCAACCCACTGAAGGCTCCTGCTGCCAGTGTCCCTCCTGATCACTGACTGCAGTCCCCATAGGATGATGCCGCCTGCCCCCAGCATAGCCCACAAGTAGCAGAAGATAAGGAAGAGAAGAAACAGTGATGGCAGCTGCCATTGGCACTCTGAGGGGCTTAAGGATTATCAGAGGACTGAGCCATATTTCACCCTGAAACCACTGGGCTTTCAACCTGTGGTCGGGACCCCTTTGGGGGTGGGGTCAAATGACCCTTTCATAGGGGTCACCTAAGACCATCTGAAAACACAGACACTTATGTTATGATTCATAACAGTAGCAAAAGTTACAGTTATGAAGTAGCAACAAAAATAATCTTATGGTTGGGGGTCGCAGCAGCAGGAAACTTGAGAACCGCTGCTCTAAATTCTGAATTGACCAGAGCAGGCTCAACACTCCATTGGCCCTGAAGGTGGTGTGTCCCAGGCATACAACACCACAAGCTTTTGTTCTCGGGGAGGACAGGGGAGGAGTTGCCCTTAAATGCTTTTCTAGAGAGTTCTATTCAGCTCACAATCACAGAGGCTGCCCTCTCCCTCTTCCCCTTCCCCCTCTGCTCCCTCCTTCTTCCCCTCTCCTGCATTCCCCCTCCCCCTACTCTTCTACCCTTCCCTCTTCCTCTCTTCTCTCTGTCTCCTCTTCCTCTCTTCACCTTTCCTCCTCCCCATCTCTTCCTCTCCTTCATCCCTCCCCTCCTCCTCTCTTCCTCCTCTCCTTCTCCTCCCCCCGC